>NC_064926.1:477566018-478166018 GCF_023897955.1 Schistocerca gregaria
GAGTGAGCATAAGGGAGCAATTGACAGGAATGGGGGAAAGAAATACAGTAGAAGAAGAATGGGTAGCTTTGAGGGATGAAGTAGTGAAGGCAGCAGAGGATCAAGTAGGTAAAAAGACGAGGGCTACTAGAAATCCTTGGGTAACAGAAGAAATATTGAACTTAATTGACGAAAGGAGAAAACATAAAAATGCAGTAAATGAAGCAGGCAAAAAGGAATAAAAAGTCTCAAAAATGAGATCGACAGGAAGTGCAAAATGGCTAAGCAGGGATGGCTAGAGGACAAATGTAAGAATGTAGAGGCTTATCTCACTAGGAGTAAGATAGATACTGCCTACAGGAAAATTAAAGAGACCTTTGGAGATAAGAGAACCACTTGTATGAACATCAAGAGCTCAGATGGAAACCCAGTTCTAAGCAAAGAAGGGAAAGCAGAAAGGTGGAAGGAGTATATAGAGGGTCTACACAAGGGCGATGCACTTGAGGACAATATTATGGAAATGGAAGAGGATGTAGACGAAGATGAAATGGGAGATATGATATTGCGTGAAGAGTTTGACAGAGCACTGAAAGACCTGAGTCGAAACAAGGCCCCCGGAGTAGACAACATTCCATTGGAACTACTGACGGCCTTAGGAGAGCCAGTCATGACAAAACTCTACCATCTGGCGAGCAAGATGTATGAGACAGGCTAAATACCCTCAGACTTCAAGAAGAATATAATAATTCCAATCCCAAAGAAAGCAGGTGTTGACAGACGTGAAAATTACCGAACTATCAGTTTAATAAGCCACAGCTGCAAAATACTAACGCGAATTCTTTACAGATGAATGGAAAAATTGGTAGAAGTCAACCTCAGGAAAGATCAGTTTGGATTCCGTAGAAATGTTGGAACACGTGACGCAATACTGACCCTACGACTTATCTTAGAAGCTAGGTTAAGGAAGGGCAAACCTACGTTTCTAGCATTTGTAGACTTGGAGAAAGCTTTTGACAATGTTGACTGGAATACTCTCTTTCAAATTCTGAAGGTGGCAGGGGTAAAATACAGGGAGCGAAATGATATTTACAATTTGTACCGAAACCTGATGGCAGTTATAAGAGTCGAGGGACACGAAAGGGAAGCAGTGGTTGGGAAGGGAGTGAGACAGGGTTGTAGTCTCTCCCCTATGTTATTCAATCTGTATATTGAGCAAGCAGTGAAGGAAACAAAAGAAAAATTTGGAGAAGAAATAAAAACTTTGAGGTTCGCCGATGACATCGTAATTCTGTCAGAGACAGCAAAGGACTTGGAAGAGCAGTTGAACGGAATGGACAGTGTCTTGAAAGGAGGATATAAGATGAACATCAACAAAAGCAAAACGAGGATAATGAAATGTAATCGAATTAAGTCGGGTGATGCTGAGGAATTAGATTAGGAAATGAGACACATAAAGCAGTAAAGGAATTTTGCTATTTGGAGAGCAAAATAGCTGATGATGATCGAAGTAGAGAGGATATAAAATGTAGACTGGCAATGGAAAGGAAAGCGTTTCTGAAGAAGAGAAATTTGTTAACATCGAGTATTGATTTAAGTGTCAGGAAGACATTTCTGAAAGTATTTGTATGGAGTGTAGCCATGTATGGAAGTGAAACATGGACGATAAATAGTTTGGTGCTACAGAAGAATGCTGAAGATTAGATGGGTAGATAACATACCTAATGAGGAAGTATTGAATAGGATTGGGGAGAAGAGAAGTTTGTGGCACAACTTGACTAGAAGAAGGGATCGGTTGGTAGGACATGTTCTGAGGCATCAAGGGATCACAAATTTCGTATTGGAGGGCAGCGTGGAGGGTAAAAATCGTAGCGGGAGACAAAGAGATGAATACACTAAGCAGATCTAGAAGGATGTAGGTTGCAGTAGGTACTGGGAGATGAAGAAGCTTGCACAGGATAGAGTAGCATGGAGAGCTGCATCAAACCAGTCTCAGGTCTGAAGACCACAACAACAACAACTTACACAGTGGATTGGTATTACTTAGTTCCAGTAAGATGAATGTACAGGAAATATGGGCAAAGTCTAAGCATATTGTAAGTCGTGGTCTGGAAAGTTTTGTGCCTAGTGAGTGGATAAAGGATGGAAAGTCCCACCATTGTTTAATGACGATATTCGGAAAATACAGAGATAGCAGAGGCTGTTTCACTCTCGGTTGAAAAGGGAACGCACAAATGACGACAAGCAGAGGGTAGTAGAGATTCGTACATCTGTGAAAGGATCCATGCACAAAGCATACAACAAGATCCACTGTCGCACTTTGGCAGACGATCTGGTGGATAACACGAGGAAGTTACGGTTCAAAAATAGTTCATTTGGCTCTAAGCACTATGGGACTTAACATCTGAGGTCATCAGTCCCCTAGACTTAGAACTATGTAAACCTAACTAACCTAAGGACATGACACACAACCATGCCCGAGGGAGGATTCGAACCTGAGACCGTAGCAGCAGCGCAGTTCCGGAATGAAGGGCCTAAAACCGCTCGGCCACAGCGGCCGGTGGAAGTGGTGGTCTTATGTAAAATCGCTAAGCGGGTCTAAGGCTTCCATTCAGTCCCTTGTTGACCAGTCTGATGTGGCAGTTCAGGATATCAAAACGAAAGCCGAAGTTTTAAATTTCACGTTCAAGAAACCGTTCACACAGAAGAATAGCACAGACGTACCGTCATTTGACCATTGGAAAGACTCCCGTGTGGATGACATACTTGACGTCGAGAAGCAGCTCTGAAGATCTGAAAACAAATTAATTACCAATCTCTCTGTCGGTCCATTATGGCCTGGGGACATGGGCTGTTACGTACTTGTCAGTTCAATAAAATTTAACAACAGCCGTACACTTTAAGATATTTTATTTTATTTCGAACGTAATCAGTTTTGGTAATTCATTTTGCCGTCTTCAGGCCCCATACGCTCTTTTCGAATCAACGAGCTTATGCCATAAGACTGGATCTCATGAATCCCAATCGTTGTGCAGGTGATTCATACGAAAACGTGACAGCAGCTGAGTTGAGGGCTGAATGCAGGGTCCGAGTGTGGCACAGATCCGACGAAGCCGTGGACACAAGTTGTCAACAAGGCACTGTGCAACGTGGTGGTGGTGCCATAATGGTGTGGGCTGTGTTTACATGGAATGGAATGGGTCCTCTAGTTATGTGCGACTACTTGGTAGCCGTTTGCAGCCATTAATGGACGTCATGTTCCCAAACTGCGACGTAATTTTTACGGATGACAATGCGCCACGTCACCTGGCCACAATTGTTTGTAATTGGATTAAAGAACATTCCAGATAGTTCGAGCGAACTGTATACCCTCCCGGATCGTCCAGCATGAATCCCTTCGAGTATTTATGGGACATAATCGCGTCCGTGGACGTGCTATAGGGCTATAGAGGCAGCATGCCCCAGCATTACTGCAAGGGACTTCCATAGATCTGATGAGTCCCCATGCCAAGTTTGTAATGAATATGTGCATTCCCTTCACGTGTTTAAGCCAAGTGTTATGCATATTTATGCGTTCGGGAACGCACGGTAGCAGCCAGGCTACATGTACATTTAACAATTAAGCGTCAAATCATAGGAGGCAATGTTGTGCAACCTTAGTAGGGACAGGATCCGACTATTTGGGAGTAGAATCTTACAATCTGAGACAGTGTTCCGAGACAAACTTCCGTCACAATGTCCGCAAACATGACGTCAGATCCGTCTAGCAACAGCGATCTGAACGCCCATTGGCTGAAAGTCTGGATGTATATATATTTAGGGAACGAGAGAAGTGTCCTTATTGGCTGAGGGAGAAAGGTGGGGTGGTTTCTCTTGTCCTTCTGGAAGACAGGGCGAGTTAGTCGCGAGGAACCACTCAAAACGCACGGTCGAGTAACCGGGGCAGCTCTAAAAGAACGGTCGCGAGTGCACATTTCAGATGTTAAACAAGATATAAAATTGAGTTATTAGTTATAAGAACGCCACGTGTCATGGGCAATGTCTATCATTAATTAAAGTCAGAAAACTGTGTTAATGTGTGTAAAGGGTCGAATATAACGGCGTAGCCCAGAGCCGCCATATTGCAAATGCCGATTCTGTGACAAAGCAATTTCTGTATTAACATTAGTACAAACGTTGTTGACAATTAACAAAAAAATGGTTCAAATGACTCTGAGCACTATGGGACTTAACATCTGAGGTCATCAGTCCCCTAGAACTTAGAACTACTTAAACCTATTTAACCTAAGGACATAACACACATCCATGCGCGAGGCAAGATTCGAACCTGCGACCGTAGTGGCGACTGAGCTCTACTACTGTGCGACGAGGGACTTACCGAAGCAGCAAGACACCAGGTTAGTGATACCGCCCAGAGAAGTACTTCCTTCTCCCTACAATGCCACTGAGGGTGTTGTAAGTTACTGCACTGCACCTGTCAAAAGGAGGTCCGACACGATATTAGGAGGTATCCCATGACTTTTGTCTCTTGAGTGTATATGTCTACATGTGTTTTGCAATATCTGGACGACGACATGTCATTCAGGCATGTCTGATACTGACATTATAGGTAATGACCTTTTATTGTATTTATCAAACGTTTTCTCATTATACCGTACACGTTGTTATTTATACGTAGCATAGGCTTCAATTTTCACTTTCTAGTTGAAAATAACTCTATAGCCGAAATAGCGATAGTGAAACGAATAAATTATAGTGAAATGGCGGCAATGATTTCATTGATAAAGTATGTTATGTCTACGGTTCCCAAGCAAGATAAAAACATCAACTGCCTCTCTGTTAATGATGCACTTAGAGGATCCGACACGATATTAGGAGGTATCCCATGACTTTTGTCTCTTGAGTGTATATGTCTACATGTGTTTTGCAATATCTGGACGACGACATGTCATTCAGGCATGTCTGATACTGACATTATAGGTAATGACCTTTTATTGTATTTATCAAACGTTTTCTCATTATACCGTGCACGTTGTTATTTATACGTAGCATAGGCTTCAATTTTCACTTTCTAGTTGAAAATAACTCTATAGCCGAAATAGCGATAGTGAAACGAATAAATTATAGTGAAATGGCGGCAATGATTTCATTGATAAAGTATGTTATGGCTACGGTTCCCAAGCAAGATAAAAACATCAACTGCCTCTCTGTTAATGATGCACTTAGAGAATAACTCACATAGTTGTGAATAACACCCTTTTAATTCCCCTCAGTAAAACGAAATCTGAAGGGTATTCCCCTGGTAAATTTGTTTTATGTACCAGGTGTATCGGTATGAAATGAGTGTTTTTTGTGAAAATGAAACACTAATTTTGATCTTAAAAGTAAAAACATTTTATTCAAAGTACTGACCATTGCTTTCTATACATTTTGACCACCTTTCTGGCAATTTGTGGACACCATGCCAATAGAAATATTCGTCTTTTGAAGCAAACCAATCAGACACCCAATTTTCGACTTCTTCGTAGGAATCGAAGTGTTCCTCAGCCAATGCGTGTCCCACTGATTAAAACAAATGATAGTCGGAATGGGCCAAGCCTGGTGGATACGGCGAGTGGGGTAGCAGCTCCCAGCCAAGTTTTGTTTTGTGTGCAGGTGCATTGTCGTTTAAAAAATTTACTTTGGCATGTCTTCTGGCCAATTCTGGTCTTTTTCGATCAATGCACAGTTTAAATTGATCATTTGTTCTGTGTAGCGATTAGTATTCACAGCTTTACCGGGTTTTAGAAGCTCGTGATACACCACACCTTTCTGATCCCACCAAACACAGAGCGTTGTCTTCTTGCCGAATCGATCTGGTTTTGTAGTCGATGTTGATGGTTGTCCCGGATTAACCCATGATTTTTCCCGTTTACTATTCTTAAAATAAATCCATTTTTCATCGCCAGTAACAATTCGATATAAAATTGATTTTCTTTCATGTCTTTGAAGCAAAATTTGGCCAATGATTTTTCGGTTTTCCATCTGTCTTTCATTCAATTCATGTGGCACACATTTTCCACAGTTTTGGATCTTTCCCATAGCTTTCAACCGGTCAGAAATTGTTTGTTATGCAACATTTATCATTGCTGCCATTTGCTTATGACTCAAAGTATCATCTTCATCCAACATTGCTTCCATTTCCGCGTCTTCGAACTTTTTTGGTGGTCTTCCACGTTCTTCATTTATTACATCAAAATTATTATTTCTGAACCGTTTAAACCATCTTTTGCATGTTGCTTCTGATAGAGCATTATCACCATATGCCTCGACAAGCATTCTATGCGACTCTGCAGCACTTTTTTTTTCAAATGAAAACAATAAATTAATGCTTTCCGCAAATCATCACTTTCTGGTACAAAATTAGACATTGTTGACACGATGAAACCATATGATGATGTTTGTTCTATGACTTGATGTGTACTAAATTTCTTTGACAGATGTCATACCAACCAAACAATAAAAAATTAAGGCTCGTTCACAACAGATGTTCCCTATCGACACATTTGTACCTTAACGCTCATTTCATACCGGTACACCTGGTAAATGATTTTTTCGGACTGATCTACAAATCTCATTGGCTATGTACTGACGTCACTGTAAATAAAACTTTTGCCCCCAATATACTCACGAATAACTTCAACGGCTCGGTCTACATCTAATCTGATACGACATAAAGCCTTGCATCTCCGTGAAGCAAATCCTCTATTATACTGGTCCTTTAGTCAGGAATAAAGATTAGCTCAGAGCAATGCACTATAAAATCTTCTAATTTTTCGGTAAGTTGTAGTAGCGTTTCCGATACGTGATCTAACAGAAAAAAAATGTTGGTTCATAAGATTTTGCTTCGTATCTACCTGAATAAACATTGAATTAGATTTGGTGATACTACACTTTTCTCCGAAAAGATCACGTTGATAACGTGTGAGTGGCTATTTTAATTAACGTCCATCTTCGTAAACATTTGACAAAACGCAAAATAAGAGGGAATATTTTTTTTGTTAAATAAATTAGAACTGCTTGGTAACGCAACAAATAAATTGCCCCAGAAGTATTTTTGGTCTATGACGCTACCTTGGTTCCTGCGCTTGATGAAGCGCATACGTAACAACTGAGGCAACAAGGTTAACACGTGCTGTTATCTCTTTATATTTCATTTTCTTTATCGCTTCATAAGAAGGACGCCATGAAAAAGTTGGCTGGAGTTGGACTTAATTTGCGGCTTAGTTATGCCAATGCTGCAGTTCTTAAAGCAGACCACCTGACATGAAAAACAAGACCAAGGCAAACCTGAAAATTATTTGGTGCTATCTGTAAATGTCGAGCGTATGAGGCAGGGCCTGTAGTGCTGTATACACACCGTGAAAAGTTGTTAGGGAAATGGAATTCAGATGTTCGATTCCGAAGCCCTTTAGTTACTACGTAGCGCAAGTTACAAGCAAAATAATAGAAACATTACAGGGTGGAATTTCAAAGTGGAACAGTTGTTCATGTAATGCCAGTACGTCAGGGCCTGGTTTTGTATTTTAATTGAATACTGAGTGCTCACGTGTTATGGCCATCCTGTAACATGCACATTGGTGTGCGCTAGTGTTGCTGCTTAGAGCGACAACCATAATATTCGTTTCATGTAGTTCTCCAGTTCTCCATCTGGTCTTCAGCAGTCTCCTGTGACACCACATTTCAAAGACTTTTAATCGTTTCGTTCTGTCTTCCCCAATGTCTACGTTCTTCAACCGTACTGAAATGTCATCAAACTATAGATTTTTGTGAATATTTTTCAGGTTTCAGAGATCAAGTTTTTGGATGATACCACTTGTTTCTTCTTATGATAAGCCCCTAGCATTCTGGAATGGTTGCTTCTCGGTCGTTCTTGCATTTTGTTTGCAGTTCTGTTCTACTACAGTGATACGGAATCACATTCACCTTTTCAAGTCACTTACTAAGGTGGCACTGCACTACCTAAGGACGGAAATCATTTTATTAAATTTCGCGTTATGAAAAGCTGTCTCTAAATGTTATTTACGTTTACCTTTTTTTCCCTACCGACCCTCTGTCATTCAGTGCAGTGTTAACATCGCTTCTCAAGTGCCCCTACTTCTCCAGAAATCAAACTGGTGCTGCGCTACTCGTGTCTCAGTTTACCCTACTATTCTTAGATGGAGTACTCTTGCCGGTGTCTATGTATCAGGGTGTCGATGTCAATAAATTCATATGATCTATGTGCACTAGTTCGAACGTTATTACCAGTACTATCGTCACTGAAGAGAAAAAAAAATGTAGACATGTTTGTCTTGTATTATTTGTCCGTGAGCAACAACTTGAACAAATACACACACATACGCAATCGCACACTTTGTTCACTCCGTCACATTTCTCGTTGACACGTCATACACACTTGTTCTCCCTAAAAGGCAAATGATCAACAGCTCAAACACTGGAAACCAATATATTTTCTGTTAATATTCCGTATACACGAGAGTCCTCATACATTATCGCTGTCCAGTGGTGTATGCAGGGCTTGAGCTGGCTGGGCTTATGTTAGTTTTGATATGATGAAAGAATGTTCTTAAGATTTGACGACAAATGGCTCTGGGTGGACTAGCTGCTGGTCAGTTTACATAAAATGTTCTGGCTCAAAAATTTTCTAGTCTGTGAATACGAGTTGACTATGATAAGGCACTCGTTTTCTACCTGACTAGGTACCCCTTCGCTCTTAATAGATTCGGAGAAGTAATTTGTTGATCCCAGTTTCCATCCTACATGCTCAGCGAACTACCACAGTAGTCATTTCGATATGAAAAGGCATGGGAGGGGGCTCTTATAAGATGTTCCAAACCTTAAGGTGCTTTCGAAAATAATCTTTGTTTTCATCTCTGACTGGATAGAGTGAATTTTTTTCCAAATCTCAGTGAAGTGTAGTGTGCGAGAAGTATTAAAAAAATTCGAGAGTTCATCTGCACTTGTGAACTGGTATAGTCGGTCGAGGAACCAAGTTGCGGAATGTGGATTGCAGCTCAATTTTTGTTTTCAAGCTGTGCAGTCAGGTTCTTCGGAACACCAAAATCTATCAACCTCTTCTTTAAAGCTTAGTTCTCAAATGATCATTATATTCTCGTGTTCAAGGTGATCGAAGTTGCATCATGGCCGCAGAAACCCCAAAAAAAAAACGAAAAAAAACGCGAAGGTATGATTTATTCAAGGCCACGCCTTGAAAGTACTTTTCAATAATGTTAACACTAATGTAAAGTAGTGAACTTACTGACGCCCAAGGGTGATCGCTTGTTATCACCTGAAGTGCAAAGACAAAGGAAAAATTGTATACTTTCAGTAATGTGCCATAGTTAGAGCCGACGGAATATGCAAGATCCTAACATCGTACATCTAGCATCCGGAAATACTGACCACTATTCACGATCGTGGAGATATTTGTTGAAAGTATTTGTGTGCGCTTTGTGCTATTTCATTTTTTCAATTATGAATACAACAAATTTACTCATATTCTTATACGCCTACAAGCTGTAGTACTAGTATTGAGATCGAGGGCAGATAATGCAGTATTAATACTGTTGAAAATAACTATTTGTTTTGGTTTTCTTTCATTTGTAGCTATAATTAAGACTCGTGACATACGAGGTCTTTTCAAAAAATTCCGGAACTTCGTCCAAAAATTTTCCTACGTTTACCTGTTACTTATCGTGCAAGACCTCTTTCGAAATAGTCTTCACCACAATTGATAAGGCGCTCCCAACGCCGTTTCCACTTCGGCGCCTTCTGCATATTTTCTTTTATCTGCTCTATCGTTGTAAATCTTGGTCCTTTCAACTGGGTTTTCAACTTTGGAAATAAAAAGAAGTTCGGAGAGGCCAGGTCTGGAGAGTACGGAGGATGAGCAATACAGTGATTCCGTTTTTTGTGCAATAGTCACACACCAACAGGGATGGTTGTGCGGATGCTTTATAGTGATGTAAGAGCCACGAACTGTGTCGTCACATTTCAGGCCGTTTCCTTCTCACATTTTCTCGCAGGCGCAACACGTCCTAATAGTACAATCGATTAACAGTTTGTTACTGTGACACGAATTCATTATGAACTAATCCTTCAAAGTCAGTGAAAACTATCGCCATGGCTTTGACATTTGATCCTACATGACGAGCTTTCTTTGATCTTGGAGAATTTTTCACGCCCCTTGTGAAGACTGAACCTCGGTCTCAAACTCATCTTAGACCCACGTCTCATCACCAGTTACGATTTTCATTAGGAACATCTCGTTCTCATTTGTGCGATCCAAAACCTCTTCACAGGTTGCGAGGCAAAAGGTCTTTCTGGTCTTGACTCATGAGCCATGGGACGAAGTTGTCGGCAATGCGATGCATTCCAATATGCACTGTAAGGATTTTGCGACATGATACAACTGAAATGTTACATTCTTTTACAGTCTCTCGGACAGTCAGTCTCCGACTAGCACGCACAATTTTGTTGACATGACCGTCCCCGGTAGACATTGAGAGCGTCCTGAGGGAGGGTCATCTTTAACTTCCGCCCGGCTATTTCTAAACAGTGTGACCCATTCGAAACACCAAGTGCTGCGTAAGCGCTCATCATATGGTTCAAATGGCTCTAAATACTATGGGACTTAACATCTGAGGCCATAAGTCCCCTAGACTTAGAACTACTTAAGCCTAACTAACCTAAGGACATCACACACATCCATGCCCGAGGCAGGATTCGAACCTGCGACAGTAGCAGCAGCGCGGTTCCGGACTGAAGCGCCTAGAACCACTCGGTCACAGAGGCCGGCAAGCGCTCATCACCGTAGGCTTTCTGCACCATTTAGTTTGTCTGTCTACTGGTTCTCCTGAGTTTCACGCTAAATTCAATGTAGACGCGTTGCTCCTCTAACTCTGCCATCTCGAAATTCGCGAACTGTGCGACACAACGTTCTACTGAATACAGCACTGAACAGTATGTAACAGACGTACAACAATGAAAGTTCCAGCAGTTACACATTGAACACAGGCTTGTGCAGGGATGCCAACCGTATGTCGCTCCAACACACCACTGGCGCGAAATTACGAATGCTCCAGAACTTTCTTGGATTGGCCTCGTATATTAAACACCGTGGAATTTGAAAATTCCTGGTAGATTGAAACTATGTGCCGGACCGAGACTCGAACTCGGGACCTTTGCCTTTCGCGGGCAAGTGCTCTACCAACTCAGCTACATCCCCCAGGCTGTGGCTAAACCATGTCTCCGCAATATCCTTTCTTTCAGGAGTGCTAGTTCTGCAAATTTCGCACGATAGCTTCTGTAAAGTCTGGAAGGTAGGAGACGAAATACTGGCAGAAGTAAAGCTGTGAGGAGGGGGCGTGAGTCATGCTTGGGTAGCTCAGTTGGTAGAGCACTTGGCCGCGCAAGGCGAAGGTCCCGAGTTCGAGTCTCGGTCCGGCACACAGTTTTAATCTGCCAGGAAGTTTCATATCAGCGCAAACTCCGCTGCAGAGTGAAAACTTCATTCTGGAAACCATGGAATTTGTTATGAGTGCATTAAACCCCTAGAGAGAAGTAAGACATACTTTGTAAACGCCATAAAAGGCCTATGAAATATATAAAACGTAAAATCTGAATTTTAGTATTATTCTTCGAGCACTGCACTGCGCTGTACAGATAATGATAATTTATTTGTTAGAGCTTTTCGGTGTATTAACTAAGTAACGCAGTCTCCATGAAATGCTTCAACGTTTTACTTAACAGGAACTTGACTAAACGTTACACCGAGATGAAGTTGTTACACGGATGAAGAGCCTAGAAAATTTCGTCAGTGTAACTCATAGCCCTGTCGCAAGGTCAGATCAGCTGTAGAGCACGTCGCTCCTACTTAAGACAGGGGCACCCTGGCACGGCATCTTAGTAGTCCTTGCCGCTGCCGGGACAGAGGCTGGAGGAACAGAGGTATGTACGTAAACGCCGAGTTGCGTTTTATATGAACTTTAAAATTGTCGAGACGACTCCCTCAGTGCCTGTATGTAGCGGCACGCGTCCTTGATGAATAAAAATGGACCCGCGTTGCGAGAAGTGGGCCTCGAGCAATAAACCGAGAACTTGCCGAGTCATGAGTGGAGCCGTGGCAGCTGTGTGTAGTCTAAGAGGCGGAAGAGGACGCGATGTGGCGCCGGACCCGGTCCATACGAACCACACACTCAAAGCTGTTGACGCTGCGTTTAAACGCGCTTTCCACATCCATCCACATCCACATCCACATCCACATCCATACTCCGCAAGCCACCTGACGGTGTGTGGCGGAGGGTACCTTGAGTACCTCTATCGGTTCTCCCTTCTATTCCAGTCTCGTATTGTTCGTGGAAAGAAGGATTGTCGGTATGCCTCTGTGTGGGCTATAATCTCTCTGATTTTACCCTCTAGGTCTCTTCGGGAGATATACGTAGGAGGGGGCAATATACTGCTTGACTCCTCGGTGGAGGCATATTCTCGAAACTTCAACAAAAGCCCGTACCGAGCTATTGAGCATCTCTGCTGCAGTCTTCCACTGGAGTTTATCTACAGGGTGTCCAGAAAAGGGCTCCCTGTTTTTAAAATTAAATATATCGAAAACAAAGATCGATAGAGAAATGCAGTAAACGGTATGTTTATTGTGAAAGCTGTAAGAAGTTTATACAGCAGTTTGATATAATAGTTAGAAAAGCTGCTACCAGATGGCGCTGTACGCTGTACAGCTCATATCAGCATACATATGTGAAATAATCGTATGAAAACAATCTTTGCAAACAATCACATCACAATGTTTTCAAAATGTTCACCATTGGCACCACAGAGGTGGCGCAAACGAAGAATGAAATTCGCCATCACATTTCGTAGTGTCTCAACCGAAATGGATTCACATGCCACAGAGATCGCCGATTCAAGCTCGTCCATCGTGACGGGATGCTTCGGGTAGACCGTGTCTTTCACTGTGCCCCACAAAAAAAAGTCACAGGGAGTCAAATCCGCCTAATATGGAGGCCAATGCATGCCTGCACCAGTAAATTTTGGATATTCCAAAGCAATGACTCGATCCCCGAAGTATTCCTCGAGAAAGCGAAACACTTGTTCGGTTCGATGTCGTCGGGCTCCATCTTGCATAAACCATTCAGTACCTGGTCGATCCTCTAACGCTTGCTGTGTGGCGACAAATTGTTCCAAAATTGCAACGTAACGTGCACCAGTGACCGTTTCTCGAATGAAAAAAGGGCCAATAATGCCTCTGCTGCATACTGCACCCCACACAGTAACTTTAGAAGAATACAGGGGTTTCGCTTGTCACCAATATGGCTTTTCGGAACCCCAAAATCGCCAGTTCTGATTATTCACGTATCCATTCAGGTGGAAGTGTGCTTCATCTGTAAACCAGATGCAGCCAACATCAAATCCTTCACTATTAATCATTGTGAGCATCTGATTAGCAAAGGCAGCCCTTTGTTGCACAGCTCATACGGGTATGGCCTGGTGCGTTTGAATTTTGAATGGAAACATGTGTAGGCTCTTTCTCAGTATTTTCTGCATGTTGGAACGCTTCAAACCAGTCTCGGAAGCAATTCTACTGACGGATGACATTGGATTTCACTGAATAATTCCAGAAACTGTGGCGATATTTTCAGGCGTAACTGCGGTTTGGTTGCGGCCAACATGCCCCACTAGATCATCAGTTACGCTGCATGTTCGTTGAAATTTTGCGAAGAGCGTACGAATGGTTTTCGCATCGGGACCTTTTGGAGCATTAAATCGTGCTTGAAAACTTTGCCTTGTTGCCGTAGGACTCGCTTCTAACCTGTGGTACTCTAGCACCAGAAAACGCGTTGTTCAATGGAGTACATGGTTTTAATCTCTTCCTTCGGTACGCTAACCTCCTTTCACGTTTCAATAGTGTAACTGATCGCTCTGGGCTTTGGGTCACTATTTATACTAGGTATTACGTACGGCGATTACAGCGCCATCAGTT
The DNA here is from genome assembly GCF_023897955.1 of Schistocerca gregaria. Classification (NCBI taxonomy): domain Eukaryota; kingdom Metazoa; phylum Arthropoda; class Insecta; order Orthoptera; family Acrididae; genus Schistocerca; species Schistocerca gregaria. The sequence continues at coordinate 477,580,030 of NC_064926.1, forward strand.
AGCAGCTTTTATAACTATTATTTCAAACTGCTGTATAAACTTCTTAAAGGTTTCACAATAAATATACCGTTCACTGCATTCCTCTATCGATCTTTGTTTTCGAGATATTTAATTTATCAGGGAGCCCTTCTCTGGACACCCTGTATCATCTCCGTAACGCTTTCGCGATTACTAAATGATCCTGTAACGAAGCGCGCTACTCTCCGTTGGATCTTCTCTATCTCTTCTATCAACCCTATCTGGTACGGAGCCCACACTGGTGAGCATTATTCAAACAGTGGGCGAAGAACTGTACTGTAACCATTTCCTTCGTTTACGGATTGCATTTCCTTAGGATTGTTCCAATGAATCTCAGTCTGGCATCTGCTTTAACGACGATCAACTTTATATGATCATTCCATTTTAAATCACTCCTAATACGTACTCCGAGCTAATTTATGGAATTAACTGCTTCCTGTTGCTGACCTGCTATATTGTAGCTAAATGATAAGGGATCTTTCTTTCTATGTATTCGAAGCACATTACACTTGTCTACATTGAGATTCAATTGCCGTTCCCTGCATCATGCGTCAATTCGCTGCAGATCATCCTGAATTTCAGTACAATTTTCCATTGTTACAACATCTCGATGTACCACAGCATCATCCGCAAAAAGCCTCAGTGAACTTCCGATGTCATCCACAAGGTCATTTATGTATATTGCGAATAGCAACGGTCCTACGACACTCCCCTGCGGCACAACTGAAATCACTCTTACTTCGGAAGCTTTCTCTCCATTGAGAATGACATGCTGCGTTCAGTTATCTAGGAACTCTTCAATCCAATCACACAATTGGTCTGACAGTCCATATGCTCTTACTTTGTTCATTAAATGATTGTGGGGAACTGTATCGAACGCCTTGCGGAAGTCAAGAAACACGGCATCTACCTGGGAACCCGTATGTATGGCCCTCTGAGTCTCGTGGACGTATAGCGCGAGCTGGGTTTTTACACGATCGTCTTTTTCGAAACCCATGCTGATCCCTACAGAGTAGATTTCTAGTCTGCAGCAGTCGGATGATCACGTGCCAAAAAGCCAGTTTTATTATAAAATCATCGTTTATTCTCAATGCTTCAATCGCACAGTCTATATAGTAGTTGTAAGTTCCAGTCGCGGGTAGTAGAACACACGGTAGGATCACAAGGTGTATGATCAATAGCAAGCCACGGCGGCAACACAGGGTGAACCCAACCAGCGCCCAGTAGCCCACAACTGCCGTACAGTATTGTGTGGTAATTAACGTTTACCACGCGTCGGAGGTTCGAGTCCTCCCTCGGGCAAGGGTGTGTGTGTTGTCCTTAGCGTAAGTTAGTTTAAGTTAGATTCAGTAGTGAGTAAGCCTAGGGGCCGATGAACTCAGCAGTTTTGTCCCATAGGAGCTTAACACAAATTTAATTGCGTTTACAAGCGAAAACAAGGATGTGTACGGCAATGTGAATTTTATTAACAATTGGTGAATGAGTACGGATTTACACCGTAATTATCAGTGTATTGCAGGAGTTTTTAGAATAAGTTTTTAAGTGGAAAATAACGGTTTGCTTCACGATGAATTAAATTTCTTAGATTTCTGAAAACAGTCTAACGAAAGGAAAATGGATCAAGATTTTAAACATGGCTGAATCAGCAACTGTTGAAGTTCTTCACGGTAAATGATGACAGCCAAAACAGTTGCAGGAAGAAGATTTATTGAAATTCTTGACCATGGTTTCGGTGTATATAAATATATCTTCATCAGAAATAAAATATCTAAAATTACATCCTGCAATGGAAATTAATGAAAAAATTGTGCCAAAGGCATCACCAGAAGTTAAGACATCATCTCCATTTATACTACATGATTATGGACACAGGGTCAATGCGAACACAGTTTAGCATCAGTACCACGCCTTTTAGGCGATGATGTCTTAACTACTGACGACGCCTTTGGCACAATTGTCTTATTAATCTCCATTGCAGGATGTAATTTTAGATATTTTACTTCTGATGATGGTATATTTATATATACCGAAACGTTGGTCAAGAATTGTAATAAATCTTTATCCTGCAACTGTTTTGGCTGTCATCATTTACCGTGAAGAAATGGATAAATGCTTGGTGTATATTCGTTTTCAGTTGAAAATGCTCATGCCTGCTCACTGATTCTGATTAGGAAAGGGATTTGAAAAGTGAATTGCTGAATGTTCCTTCGAAACACATGTTGAAGACTGATGCTGCGCCAAATAAACCATCCTTCGCTACTGCTTTAGAGAGTAATAATGAGAGAAATAATTGGACACAAAATCGAAGCTATGTAAAGAAGTGGAAGATATTTTGGAGGTAAACACATAACCAACGAATGAAGAAATTATTACTAGACAAAATGTTAGCCGTGAAAACAACCACTGTTGTGAGTGCCAAGCAGTGTGTTTATGCCAACAATTAAAGGCTGGAAACCGAAACATAAAACTTTAGGCGGAAGAATGCAGATTTACTGGATCGCGTCTACCGACGTAATGCTCATCCACTGAAATTAAAACATTTTCAAAAAACGGTTCAGGTCTCTTTTCCTGACTGCCAAGAACGAGCAGTTATGAAAGGACGGCGAACAAAGTGGTCATCTGAAGATATTGCAAAGCCTAGGACTTCACGTTGCCTATCTTATAATTCGTTATCTTTTATCGAGACTTTGTTGTAATGTATTTAGTAACGGAACACGCTCTTTCATCAGAATGAAAGATACCAACAAGGGGGAAAATGTCAAGGTAGAAAACGAACTGAATGTGAACAAAGAACAAACTGAAAAAATAAAAAAATATGTAACATAAATTTCAAGAATAAAAGGAAACCTGTAAACACAGTTAAAGTGTTGACATTGTAGAAGGTTTTTCCGGACTACAGGTCTATGTACGCTAAGCTCATGTGATCCTTTAGAGGCTTTACACTGGCATTTCACTCAGCAAAGAAAAAGAAAAGTCTAACTATTATAAAGCTTAATAATACTAAAGAAAATAATAATAGTAATAATAGGCTAAAACATGGAAAATCTCGAAGGCATTCATACCCGCATATGAGTTTAAAATGTGTATACCGTGTACCTATCAGCTTCAGCGCTGTGCTGTGTGGCGAGAGGGTTCATGGTGACAGACATCACAGCTCACAACCCGCTTGTGCGTGTCTCCCACAGTGTATTCTAGTATTCTATTCGGTTGCAGTCTAACAAGGTCATTTTCAGATTATGTACCTGCCTTAACATACGCCAAGATCCATATTGTAGTTGGAGTTGCCTTAAGCCATAAATTACAATGTCTATAGCAAAACTTGTTCATATATAGTTTTCTTACTTGTCAGGCAAGCATAGCGTAGTGTTGAGAGTAGGTAACTATCAGGAAGTGGATATAAGGGAAGGTGGTAAAATTCCAAACATAAGGCCTCACGCTATTTCTTAGTTTCGTAGTGTTGACAGTCTTGCCTTTGTCTGGCGTTGCAGTGTGGAAGGTTTCTGCAGCTCCTGTCTTTTTCCTGATCACACCAATTTGTGCTATTCAGATATAATTTTTTTTCCCTTGAGAGGTGGGTGAAGTTATTTAATTTTATGCGCTTTTACAAACTGGTTAGTTTCCATGTGCTTGTAAATTCTGTATTAGTGAGGTTAGAGACTTGTTTGCCACTGCAGAGTGTTCTGAAGCATCAATACAAGAAGACTGTGTGACATGCGCTCCTCAAACTCCTCTCTGGCTGGACATGGGGTTTGCACCCCTCTACCATCCTCCACACCTACAAATCCTTAATCCGTCCCATCGTCTGTTATGCCAGTCCCACCTGGATATCTGCCCCCCCCCCCCCCAAATTCTAAAAGTCCCTCCAGATCCTTGAGCGTCATGCACTTCGCCTTGGCTTCCATATACTCCTCCCATCCCCCACGCGGATCCTCTATGACCTCATTCCTTTCCCCAATCTGCTCCTATTCCTCGAACATATCTGCATACTCTACACCTCCTGCCACCTTGATCCCCCTCACCCCCTGGTTGCTCCTCGCCTCTCCCATCCCCGCCCCCTGCCACATCTTCACTGTTGTGTCCCCCCTACCCTCCATCTCTACTCCCTTCATCTCGTTTCCCGAGGTGGCTTCCATCAACTCCCCCTCCGAATGATGCCCTCTCTCCCTCCATTTATCCCTTATATCAACTCTGATCCTTGCTCCCCCTCCTTTCCTCTGTCCCTTTCCCAGGCTCCCTCTCCCCCCCTTCCATCCTCTTTTTTCCCCATCTCCCCTCTCTCTGCCCCCTTCTCTTCTCTGAGTCCTTTTGCATTTGCCTCCTCTGCCTTTCCCCATTCCCTCTCACGTCTGCCTTGCCCCTCTCGCCCCTTATGAGTCCTCTCCCTCCTTTGGTTCCCCCCCTTTTTCGTTTTTTCCTCTCCTCCCTCCTTTCTTCCCCCTCCTCCAGGTCCCCCTCCCCATCTGCCCTTGGCTAGGGAGTGTCATCTTTGTGCTGGCATTTTCGTGCAGTGTTTTATAGTGAGTGTTCCTGTTGTGTGTCTTTTGGGAAGTGTTGCAAACGGCCATCATACTGTCGCTGGGTGTGATTTTTTATCTCTTGTGAACAGAAACCAGACTGTCGCCATGTTTTTGAATTGTGTGTCTGCTATGTTACTTGTTTGATTCCTGTGTATTTTATTAACATTGCCAACCCCTTTGCTTTCTGTTTTAACTTTCCACAATTTTCCGCCATTTTACACTTTAAGTCACCGTTTTATCGCCGGTTTTTCTTGTTTCTTTTCTTCTTCCGTTTTTTAAACAAGTCTGTAGGCTGTAGAGCAGCGTACTAAGCTGCTGCCATCCCGCCCCCTTTGGGGGAATTGAAGTTCAATCAAGGAAAAAAAAGAAAAAAACGCCTCGACTGCGAGCTGTAGCAGAATTATATGATATTCTATTCCAGTCAGCACCCTGAATATTAAGGTACAAATTAAAAAAGAAATGTAAACTGGATTATCTTCTATAGAAACAGAATTGGTTTTATAACGGTAATGAATTCTGAAATAGAAGATGCTTTGAGGAAAATAATTTCTAACATCCATGGAAGTTAGAAAAGCAAGTTTGATTTAGAGCATTTATTAAGAGACACGCTAACATAGGGCTGCGAAAAACCCGAGGGTCTTTCACGAACCAGAGCTGAAGACTTAAATAAAGCGGAATTAAGTAAATATTTCCAGAATCTGGAAGAATTCATAAAGGTATATGATTTTTTCGATAAAAATATTTATAATATGTACAAGTCCTCCAAAAATAGTAGTAAAGGTACGCCAAAAGTCATTTCACTAACAAACGTGGAAAGAGGGCAGAATTTGACTGTTGCTGAATGCATGAATGCGTAATGCATCTGGTAGTTTTTATCACCAATAGTAATTTTCAAAGGAGTGAAGAAACGCCCTGAATTTCTAGATGGCTTACCTCCTGGTTCCATTACTAAGCTGATTGAATAGGGGTACATTAATGAAGAAATTTTTATGATCTGACTTCGACACTTCAAGAAATACAAAACAGTGGGTAGTGAAGCTGTTATTGACAACCATGGCAGCTATACCACCGTGGATGCTGTAGAGTACTGTCGGGAAAACGTTATAGAACTTTTGGGATTGCCTCCAGCCAATATACATGTATTACAGAACTTTCTTCAAGTCTTTAACGGCTCAGTATCACAGAAATGCAATTGAGTGGATTAATCGTAACCCCAATGAAAGCGTTACGAAACAAAGATCCTGTACTATTTTCTGTGATGCCTGGAGCGAAGCTGCGTCTGTTGGTTGCGCAATCAAGCTGTTCCACTGCACAGTAATAATGCCCTTCTGGAAAGACGTTGTTCCCGAGGAGAAGTTTGTACCTCCAACGTTATTTGAGGCTTCTGCTCCTTCAACCCACACCAATCAAGCTACTACCAGCATTCTGGGTGAAGAGCGCATATCTTTAAAAGATGTAACTGAAGAAAGCGGAAAATCCATAACACCAGCATCGAGTACCATTTTTCAGCACAATGCCGCCAATGACATTTTTCCAACTCCAAAGAAAAAAGTATCGTTGCGAAAAGGAAAACACACACATCAATTCAACTTCTTTAGATGACAACCTGGTAAACCTCCGCAACAAGAGTAAATCTTTTTCAACAGCGACCAAACACAGAAATTAAAAAAAATGAAACAAGAACAATAAAAAGAAATGTTGGTCTACGAAAAATGATGAAAAGTGTATTAAATACTTCAGATCGCCAGCAGACACGAGAATAATTGTAAATTTTGTTTCTTGAATCATTGTAGTGCGGAATCATTGGCCAAGGGTGACTGGATTTGTTGCCAAAAATGTAATGTTTGGTATCACGAAGTTTGCGTCGGTACCCGAGGGCAAAAGTGCTTTTTGCGTGGAAGATGTCAACGATCGGAACTGTACCAAGAAGTGATCAGTTGTCAGTTGTACGTAGTATGGTAAATTTTCGAACAATTTTACTCAATTCTGTAACATTTTCTTGTGTTTAAGCCAATTGTTATGGTGAAGTATTTGTCTTACATGTTCAGTAAACAACAAAAGAACGAGTGCCAAAATTTAAGTTATTTCATCATATTTCCAGTCACAGTAGCATTTGTCTGAATTGATCGAAACTGTACCACTTTACCCTATGCACTTTCCAGTGGGCAGATTCCCACTCTGAAATGGATTCCGGAAAGTCTTAGAAATACTAACCTTATTTCAGGAAAGTTACAAAACCACATTCGACACTATATTTGGTATAAATACCAGTACCTAAAATTCTGTTTACAACTAGACAATATAGGGAAAAAGTATTAATACCACCGTTTTCGCAAGTTATTGATTATTAACATATTTTTAACATTTCTTGAACACAGAATGGCTCTTATTAGAATAAACGACGAAATGTCGAAAGTACTCCATGTTTTCATGAGTTAACTGATGCAGAATATTTAGTACAAACATGAGAAGGACCGGACTAATACTCAAACTGTAAAACAAATAATGACTTTGACATAAATTCTTTGCTACCCGTATGTCTCATCAACACAGTGTATCATTATAAGCTTTTCTTTTCACATAAAATCACTTTTTAAATGAAAGCAAAAGTGTAAATTACACTATATTAGCATGAATCAATCCGAGCACGTAATCAAACCCGACCTGCTTTAGCAAGGCAGTATGCACGTACTTAACAGTATTCTTATCTGCTGGTAAGTTGCGATGTACGAGTATTTATTGCAGGCTGCACATGGTATGCAGAGTACAGTAATTGAAACAGAAAAAAATATGAACGGTGTAGCTCCATCTGTTCTCATTATGAAATAATGTACAGTATGAACACTGACTGGTGTTGAGAAATAAGTGAACAGTCTGACGCTGGCATTTTACATATGAAATAATTATTTTTTGAAAATGTATAAACAAGACTCTGTCATACATTACGGAAGAACGAAAGAGGATCCGCTGTTTCAAACACACTGGCGTTGTATTCTGGTGGATGGATGTTGTAATCTCCGTCTAGCTATCCTGATTTAGATTTTCCGTGGTTTCGTTAAGTTATTTCAATCAAATGCTGGGATGGCTCCCTCTATAAAGTTACGGTTGACTACCTGTCCCATTCTTGTCAAACCAGACATAAAAGTGAGTAAATACCTAAATATATTAATTCTAGTTTTTTTGTTCTGAAACTGTAACAGCATTATACCTACACTATCCTTCTAAGACTGACCCACAGATGAATAAAACTACTACAGTCACTGCTACCATTTTTACTGTTGGCCTTGTGTGTTTTGTATACTATACAGATACTACATGCGTTTTAAATCTCACTTACTCAGTAGCGAAAAGCTGTTACCTTTTCCAGCACCGTTGAATACTCCCTATACCGATACACTGGTATTTCGTTCGATAATTGTCGAATCGTAAGTATCGATAACTGTGTCACAGATAGGACTTACGTCATAGGTATCGAAACAAAAGTATTGGTACTTAATCAAATCAGTAATATCGGAAAACTGATAGCTACCACAATTACCTTGTTTTCCTACTTCGTGCTCGTAAGAGTAGGTGGAACATCAAAGTACGTCAAGTCTTATGAATGGAAGTACCCATCAGTTCACACATTGTTGAAACATCTTTGTAGGTTTTAATTAATTTTCTTGGCTCATCACTTCCTGGATCTAGTAATGAATATCAAAAAATTTCATACAAACTTTCGACACTTGAACCGCGCGGGATTAGCCGAGCGGTCAGGGGCGCTGCAGTCAGACTGTGCGGCTGATCCCGGCGGAGGTACAAGTCCTCCCTCGGGCATGGATGTGTGTGTGTGTTGGTCCTTAGGATAATTTAGGTTAAGTAGTATGTAAGCTTAGGGACTGATGACATTAGCAGTTAAGTCCAATAAGATTTCACACACATTTTTCGCCACTTGAGCATGGCTTTTTTGTGTTAAAGGTCCGTTCACGTATTTTTAACCGTGTTTCTTCTCTGTGTGGTAAATCGGACTTCGTGAAAAAAACAGCATCCGAAGACGACGGTGGATCGAGCTGGACCACTTTTCGCTTAAAAGTATGGCAACTTTTACCATGCCAAGTCACCCAACAATCTTACAATGACTAAAGATACAAAATAAAACATACATAGGTTAGTAATAACACTATACTCTGAAACAAAAACACAGTTTAAAATACGACACTTACGTTATGCAATTACCAGTGCCGTTTGGTTGCAACACGTGAATAAAATAATGTAGTGTTAATGGCTGTGTGCCATAATATGTCCTATCTGGACAAGACAGAGAAAACAAAAGTGACTCTTCTTCTTTGGATAATAATATGACGATCAACAATCTTCAAGTGTTTGCAGCGGCTGCATACAATATTTATACAGCCGTGGGCTGTATCTATGGCTCAAATTATTTGCTTGTTATTTTTGAGTAGGTTTCATAGATTTTAGTGTTTAAAAGTTGGCGTGGTAACAATAATCGAAAGAAGGAACAAAGGCGAAGGAAAGATTTCAATTGCTTTCTATTCTGTGGACTAGGAAAATTCCTGATTGCGTCTTACTTGGGTCAGGTCGGATACCTTGAGCATTAATAACGGGTCCAAGGTACTTAACTCCAGCCGCTTGGGATTAGCCCAGCGGCCTGGGGAGCTGCAGTCATGGACTCTGCGGCTGGTCCCGGCGGAGGTTCAAGTCCTCCCTCGGGCATGGGTGTGTGTGTCTGTCCTTCGGATAATTTAGGTTAAGTAGTGTGTAAGCTTAGGGACTGATGACCTTAGCATTTAAGTCCCATAAGATTTCACACCTATTTGAACCTAATTTCACTGCAAGCCAATTTGGACTTTTTGATATTAGCTGTCACTCCAGTTTGTGCGAATTTGTGCAGAATCTTTTGCAAAGTATCAATGTGTTCAGACCAAGTCTTACTAGCTATGAGCAGGTCATCAATGTTGTGACTAACTGATTCAACCATTTCATCTTCAAGTACAGTATCCAAGTGATTAACACGACTGAACTGACGTTCAGACCGAGGGACGGACACAAAATTGATAGGTTCACTCCCCGAATGTAACTGCAGTATACTTTCTAGAATCTGGCGTGACTGCGACTTGGCCGAACGAATTGGTCTGATCTATCGTAGAAAAAAAGGATCTAATAATTTCTACAGTTGATCCGCTAAATTATCGGGTTTCGTGCGAACAGGTAAAATAATCTCATTAATTGAACGAGCATCCAAAACAACTCTGATAATCCCGTTGGGTTACTTTACAAGAAGTAAAGGGCTGCAGTAAGGTGACGTGGAATGTTCGATGATTTTCCGCTCGAACCTTTGTTTCAACTCGTGCCACACAGCAGGTCGTTGGGATAGTGGCACATTATAGGTTTTGTGGAAGAAAATCTGGTGAGCCATATCTACTACTTTATGAACATCTTGACACACCTTATCGTTTACTAAATACTTGTATATACTTGGACAAAACATAATGAAGTTCATTATGTTCGTCGTGTGTGACAGCTGTGGTTTCTGATAAATTATTACTAATTAAAGTTTTCAAGTCCTCAAACTCGGCATCAGGTACATGTGTCCTGTATTGACTGAATCTTGTACCCTGTACAATATTTATCATGCTTCAGAGTCCTGGTACCCAGGTCAACTGAAATTTCACTGCCCTTTTCCCTAAGTATACATTTACGTTGGGTGAAGTCAATAGTGCTGTCCTCCTCGCACAATATATCTAAACCTAAAATACAATTAGTGACCAGGTTTTGGACGTCGAGGAATGGCCATTGTACGATTCCATTACCTACCTTGACTGTCACAAATACCTGTTTCTCAACCCTAGAAGACTTATTGCCTACGGCAGTTAAAATTTTACATTCCTGGACAGGATACTATGGTACTCACACAGTTTCTTATGAAAATCATAGGACAAGACACTAACAGCCGCCCCTGTGACTAGAATAATAGTAGTGGGAATACCACCCACAACAACAGTAGTTGAGGCCAAAACAATTTCATTTGTCGGTGAACGCCATTATGTGTTCTCTTGTAGCAGTTCATCAGACAAGTTTTCGTCATCATTATACCTTATGAATGATAATGGTTGCTAGAATGAGATTTTCACAGCGGAGTGTGCACTGATATGAAACTTCCTGGCAGATTAAAACTGTGTGACGGACCGAGACTCGAACTCGGGACCTTTGCCTTTCGCGGGCAAGTGCTCTATCATTTTTTTTAAAAAATCTCATTTTGTTCGTTTTCGTTCGTTGTATTTGCTCGGGGCAGACGTGCGAGACAACCGTTTCAGTTCGTCGCTGGTCCATTAACTCAGGTTTTTTTTTATTACAAAGGGCAGCTAACCCTCTGACCGAACACGCTGAGTTATCGTGCCGGCTGTCCATCTGAGCTACCCAAGCACGACTCACGTCCCGTCCTCAGAGCCTTACTTCTGCTAGTACCTCGCCTCCTAGGGAGACGAGACGAGATACTGGAAGAAGTAATAAAGAAGGCAGAAGTAAGATGGTAGAGCACTTGCCCGCGAAAGGCAAAGGTCCAGAGTTAGTGTCGGTGCGGCACACAGTTTTAATCTGCAGGAAGTTTGATAACGGTTGCTTTATACAACTGTCAGGTACATGATCATTGTGCCGTTGCGAAGTGGATGTGTCAAATAATAAATTTAAATTGAAGTCGTCCCCCAAATCTTCCACAACCACGATCTGGGGCATAGTAGTGACTGTTTTGAGTTTGCATTTCCATCTGCGGTGGCGGCAATTGCCACTGGCGTTATTGTTTTGCTGCGGTGATGTCGCAGAGTTTAATACTGAGTAGCGTATTTGTCTTTACTCTAGGTCCGTTGCTGGTTTGGTGAGGATGGACAGTTATTTTTGATTCTCTTAAAATTTTTGTTACCATTCTGATAATTATTATTACCGTTGTAGTAGTAGTTGTTGTTGCTATTGCGCTGCCTCTTATTTGGATTGCCGCCAGTAGAATAAGAAGTGTTATGATTGCTGTTTGTGCTATGTTGAGTATGTCGGTTCTGTTGTGTATATACAATTGCCACTTAAAGCGGTTGATTCTGTTGGCTTGCGTGTCCAACATCAGCCGGCGGGTCGGAATTGGGTTGGCTACCCTGCGTATTTCGCGTTGCACTGGTGTAAACATTATAGCAATTGTTTTGCCGTACGGAACGCTGTTCCTCGTAAAGCGTTATCGACAGAATCGAGCACTGTGAGGAAATATACTGCGTCGTTGACTGGGATGTCCGCAAGTTTTTCTTTGATATTAAACGGCAGTCTTGCCTACAATGAGCGGAGGATGTTGCGCGTTGCAACCGGATCGTCAAGGAAATGTCCCATATACGTTCCTGGAAATGGAAAAAAGAACACATTGACACCGGTGTGTCAGACCCACCATACTTGCTCCGGACACTGCGAGAGGGCTGTACAAGCAATGATCACACGCACGGCACAGCGGACACACCAGGAACCGCGGTGTTGGCCGTCGAATGGCGCTAGCTGCGCAGCATTTGTGCACCGCCGCCGTCAGTGTCAGCCAGTTTGCCGTGGCATACGGAGCTCCATCGCAGTCTTTAACACTGGTAGCATGCCGCGACAGCGTGGACGTGAACCGTATGTGCAGTTGACGGACTTTGAGCGAGGGCGTATAGTGGGCATGCGGGAGGCCGGGTGGACGTACCGCCGAATTGCTCAACAAGTGGGGCGTGAGGTCTCCACAGTACATCGATGTTGTCGCCAGTGGTCGGCGGAAGGTGCACGTGCCCGTCGACCTGGGAGCGGACCGCAGCTACGCACGGATGCACGCCAAGACCGTAAGATCCTACGCAGTGCCGTTGGGGACCGCACCGCCACTAGCCAGCAAATTAGGGACACTGTTGCTCCTGGCGTATCGGCGAGGACCATTCGCAACCGTCTCCATGAAGTTGGGCTACGGTCCCGCACACCGTTAGGCCGTCTTCCGCTCACGCCCCAACATCGTGCAGCCCGCCTCCGGTGGTGTCGCGACAGGCGTGAATGGAGGGACGAATGGAGACGTGTCGTCTTCAGCGATGAGAGTCGCTTCTGCCTTGGTGCCAATGATGGTCGTATGCGTGTTTGGCGCCGTGCAGGTGAGCGCCACAATCAGGACTGCATACGACCGAGGCACACAGGGCCAACACCCGGCATCATGGTGTGGGGAGCGATCTCCTACACTGGCCGTACACCTCTGGTGATCGTCGAGGGGACACTGAATAGTGCACGGTACATCCAAACCGTCATCGAACCCATCGTTGTACCATTCCTAGACCGGCAAGGGAACTTGCTGTTCCAACAGGACAATGCACGTCCGCATGTATCCCGTGGCACCCAACGTGCTCTAGAAGGTGTAAGTCAACTACCCTGGCCAGCAAGATCTCCGGATCTGTCCCCCATTGAGCATGTTTGGGACCGGATGAAGCGTCGTCTCACGCGGTCTGCACGTCCAGCACGAACGCTGGTCCAACTGAGGCGCAAGGTGGAAATAGCATGGCAAGCCGTTCCACAGGACTACATCCAGCATCTCTACGATCGTCTCCATGGGAGAATAGCAGCCTGCATTGCTGCGAAAGGTGGATATACACTGTACTAGTGCCGACATTGTGCATGCTCTGTTGCCTGTGTCTATGTGCCTGTGGTTCTGTCAGTGTGATCATGTGATGTATCTGACCCCAGGAATGTGTCAATAAAGTTTCCCCTTCCTGGGACAATGAATTCACGGTGTTCTTATTACAATTTCCAAGAGTGTATAAATATTTCTCAAAATACCGGCGCAAATTGCCGTGCTTAGGATTGATAGGTTAAGGATTCACAATCTGCCTACGAATTCGTTCCTGTACAGATTGTGACCAAAATTTGGATAAAAAGGCTCTCTCAAATTGTTCGCAACGGCACGCATCTGTCGGCTTCATTACACGCCCACACAGCTGCGTCGCCTTGGATATAACCGACAACATAAGATATCCTCTTACGGTCACTCCACGTACGAGGAAATAGATTTCTGAAGGCCTTACGAAAGATGACAGGATGTAAGACTCTTTTTTCAGGTATAAATGGCTGAAATTGTCTGTGTTTTGTGAGGCTGTTCTCTTCCTTGGCATTATAGGAATGTTTCGTTTCAGAGTGATTGCTGTAAGGTTCAACTGGCGAATGGCAAGAAAAATGTTGTTGATAATTGTCACGATTGCAATGCAGTGTGTCATGTCGAGGTGCGTACTGTTGTTGTTGTTTTTGTTGTTGTTGTTGTTGTTGTAAGTACGTAGTGTGCAGTGTGTATGCGTCATAAATGTACTTGTATTCATAGCCAAACTGCGTGTTTTGGTTGCTATTACCGTCATTCCACACTGGTTGTACGTAATTGTCAAACTGTTCCGACTGCGCAGCGGCAGATTGTGTTGCTTGATTGATTACGTGTTTGTTTTATTTATAAATTCCGCGACAGTGTCGTGGACACAGCAGGCAATTTTTCTTGTCGTTTTGCTCTATCCAACTGTGAAATTCTCTATTGATGCATGATGCATGAGAAATGGTTGACAGTGCGTAGCCTTACTCCATCAGAAAGCTGTTTGTCGATTATGTCAATCTTCTTTTCGGCATCGGCAATATGCGATTTTATATAATCATGCACTGCCGGATAAGATTTAATCTGAGTAACTACCGACTCGCATTTTTATTGAGAATGTTTACTTGTACTTGGATATCTGTCACATCGTTATTTGTGTTTTCCTGTTGTAGCACGTTGAGGTCGGACACTTATTCAGTCAGTTTATTATTTATCTCCTCAATACGGCTATACAAAGTGTCGTTTGACGTTTTAAGTGCAGCTAAATCTGATTTAATTTCATAATGTCGTGTTTTTATCTCGTCATGAGCAGTTTTCAAAATGGCGCGTTGTTGTTGTTGTTGTCTTCAGTCCTGAGACTGGTTTGATGCAGCTCTCCATGCTACTCTATCCTGTGCAAGCTGCTTCATCTCCCAGTACCTACTGCAACCTACATCCTTCTGAATCTGCTTAGTGTACTCATCTCTCGGTCTCCCTCTACGATTTTTACCCTCCACGCTGCCCTCCAATGCTAAATTTGTGATCCCTTGATGCCTCAAAACATGTCCTACCAACCGATCCCTTCTTCTAGTCAAGTTGTGCCACAAACTTCTCTTCTCCTCAATCCTATTCAATACCTCCTCATTAGTTACGTGATCTATCCACCTTATCTTCAGAATTCTTCTGTAGCACCACATTTCGAAAGCTTCTATTCTCTTCTTGTCCAAACTAGTTATCGTCCATGTTTCACTTCCATACATGGCTAGACTCCAAACAAATACTTTCAGAAACGACTTCCTGATACATAATGTTAAAAAATTTCTCTTCTTCAGAAACGCTTTCCTTGCCATTGCCAGTCTACATTTTATATCCTCTCTACTTCGACCATCATCAGTTATTTTACTTCCTAAATAGCAAAACTCCTTTACTACTTTAAGTGTCTCATTTCCTAATATAATTCCCTCAGCATCACCCGATTTAATTTGACTACATTCCATTATCCTCGTTTTGCTTTTGTTAATGTTCATCTTATATCCTCCTTTCAAGACACTGTCCATTCCGTTCAACTGCTCTTCCAAGTCCTTTGCCGTCTCTGACAGAATTACAATGTCATCGGCGAACCTCAAAGTTTTTACTTCGTCTCCATGAATTTTAATACCTACTCCAAATTTTTCTTTTGTTTCCTTTACTGCTTGCTCAATATACAGATTGAATAACATCGGGGAGAGGCTACAACCCTGTCTCACTCCTTTCCCAACCACTGCTTCCCTTTCATGCCCCTCGACTCTTATGACTGCCATCTGGTTTCTGTACAAATTATAAATAGCCTTTCGCTCCCTGTATTTTACCCCTGCCACCTTTAGAATTTGAAAAAGAGTATTCCAGTCAACATTGTCAAAAGCTTTCTCTAAGTCTACAAATGCTAGAAACGTAGGTTTGCCTTTTCTTAATCTTTCTTCTAAGATAAGTCGTAAGGTCAGTATTGCCTCACGTGTTCCATCGTTTCGACGGAATCCAAACTGATCCTCCCCGAGGTCTGCATCTACCAGTTTTTCCATTCGTCTGGCGCGTATAGACATCTATTGGTCGATATGTGCGTGTATGTCCTGTTTATCTGTGTTATCTGATAATGGATGGATTCTTTCTGATTTTTGTTGTCAGTCATCATGTGTTTTTGTTCGATCATCTGTTTCATAATAGCATCGAACATACTGCAATACTAATGATGTGCAACTATTCCGCTCCCGCCACGTCATTAGATCGGATGTCAGACACCAAAATGGGTTCGGAACTAGATTTAGGCACATTACTGGTAGACGGTCTATTTTCTAAATTCACGTCACTAGAACAATCAATATGTCGCTCGTTACTATTCGAATCAAAACTAACGTCACTTTCATTATTTAATGGCATATCAGAGTAGAATTTCGTCTGTGTTTCCCGTCTCTGGTTCTCCATCTTTGTTAATTTTTTCGGTAATTTCCAAGAATGATTGCCTATCGAAGTCACGGGGTCCAAACGATACATCTCAAACGTGCGATCTTAAATCGATTACGCCACTCTGGAGGCGGGCATTATGAGTATGTTTAAGGTGGTCACAACAGAAATGACAAACGAAGACTTACAAAAATACCTGTAATTACAAAGGATATGACTTACCTTACTCGTCGTCGGTGTTGTCGGCATGTGAAAGTCCATGCTACGTGTACGCTACGGGAACAGTTCCCTTTTTGTCATTAATTCGAATAGGTATGTAACTTAGAGCAACTATGGGAACGTCGGAGAACAGTTAAAAATGACGATCACAAATAGTTGGTCATAACACCCGCCATTAAAGCCGCATGATCGATTTACAATCGCATGTTCGATATGTATCGTTTGGACCACGCGACATCGATAGGCAGTCATTCTTGGAAATTACGTACCATTTTATTCTGGTCAATGCCATTCCACACATAATGTATGACACAATAAAAATTTAAACTCTTATGTGTAATCAGATTGAGTGTAAAAATTAGTCTTGCTGTGTAACAAAGCCTGAACAAGCAAAATTAATAGGGTGGAATTTTAAACACTAGTGGCTGCACTTCATATTACGTCGTACAGAACTGAAGTCGGCCATATTGTGAACTGATAAAACTGTATCGTTGCACTGTATGAATAATGATGTAGCTTAAAATCACTGCTACAGAAACGGAAAATTGTGATAGGTCTACCAAGCAAGCTACGATAATACAAAACGCTTGGACAAGATTGCTGATGTAAAGATGAGGTGCCTTATCTTGTATCTGCGATTGCAGCGTAATTTCAGGTGTCGACATACAATTCGTATTACTTCAGTGTATTCCGGCCTCGTATCCAGCTTTTGGTATCCAATAAACTTGTAACAAAAGGAAGACAATATAGTACATATAACAATGCGTCCAGACACGAAGTCGCCAATTCAATTAAGTTTTTTGGCTCATTCGTTCCTGGACCGAGACACTACAATGAATTATAGTAATGAACATCAAAAAATTTCATACAAACTCTCGGCGCTTGAGCATGGCTTTTTTTTTTTTTTGGTTAAAGGTCGTTCATGTATTTTTAACCGTGTTTTAACCGTGTACTTCGGTCTTCGTGATAAAAATAGCACCCGAAGACGACGGTGGATCGAGCTGGACGACTCTTTGTTTAAAAGTACGGAACCCTTTGCCGTTCCAAATCACCCAACAATCTTACAATAGCTAAAAATCTAAAATAAAACACAATTTAAATTACGACACTTACGTTATGCAATTACGAGTGCCGTTTGGTTGCAGCGCGTGAATAAAATAATGTACTGTTAATGGCGGTGTGCCATAATATGTCCTATCTGGACAAGACCTAGAAAATAAAAGGCGACTCCTCTTCTTTCGACAGTAACATGAAGATCAAAAATCTTCAAATGTTTCCAGCGGCTGCAAAGAATATTTACATTGCCGTGGAATATATCTATGGCAAAAATTATTTGTTATTTCATTACTTATAATTACGTTTACTGCTAATAAAAGCTTTACACTGTCCAGTCACATCGATGTGACCACCTGTCGGAAGCCCGAGTAACTAACTTCTGTCTACATCTACATCTAAATGATTACTCTGCAGTTCACATTTAAGTGCTTGGCAGAGGGTTCATCGAAACACTATCATACTGTCTCTCTACCATTCCCCTCGCGAACAGCACGTGGGTAAAACGAATACCTAAACCTTTCTGTTAGATCTCTGACTTCTCTTATTTTATTTTGATGATCATTCCTACCTATGTAGGTTGGGCTCAACAAAATATTTTCGCATTCAGAAGAGAAAGTTTGTGACTGAAATTTCATAAATTGATCTCGCCGCGGCGAAAAACGTCTTTGCTTTAATGACTTCCATCCAAACTCGCGTATCATACCTGCCACACTCTCTCCCCTATTACGTGCTAATACAAAACGAGCTGCCCTTTTTTGCACCCTTTCGATGTCCTCTGTCAATCCCAACTGGTAAGGATCCCACACCGTGCAACAATATTCTAACAGAGGACGAAAAGTGTAGCGTAAGATGTCTCTTTAGTGGACATTTTGCATCTTCTAAGTGTCCTGCCAATGAAACGCAACCTTTGGCTCGCCATCCCCACAGGTCTTTCCAACTGAAGTTGTTAGTAATTTTAACACCCAGGTACTTAGTTGAATTGACAGCCTGGAGAATTGTAATATTTATCGAGTATTCGAATTCCAACGGACCGCTTCAGAACGAAGACAGTCAGTGAGATACTGGTGGAGTATGGTAAACTCATCCTGATGCTTTTCTGACCCCACACGTACCCTGAGGGCTGTGTGACACGTTGCATTGTCCTATTGGTAGATGCCACCGTCCCGAGTAAAACGAACTGAATGTAGCGGCGGCCATGTCCTCAAGGATAGATGCTTTTTTTCTCGTCCGGCCTGGACCCCGTGGTTTCAGACGTTACATGTCGTACACGCCAACAGCAGTCTGTCCGATGGAGCACAAAATGTGATTCATCTGAACTGAGTGGATGTCCAGTTGCGGTACTGGCGTGCAAATTCCAGCCATCGTTACTGAAGAACATCAGCCACCATCGATGCATGAAATAGGTGCCTTCTACACTACTGGCCATTAAAATTCCTACACCAAGAAGAAGTGCAGATGATAAACGGGTATTCATTGGAGAAATATCTTATACTAGAACTGACATGTGAGTACATTTTCAAGCAATTTGGGTGCATCGTTCCTGAGAAATCAGTACTACCCAGAACAACCACCTCTGGTCATAATAACGGCCTTGATACGCCTGGGCATTCAGTCAAACAGAGCTTGGATGGCGTGTACTGGTACAGCTGCCCATGCAGCTTCAACACGATACCACAGTTCATCAAGAGTAATGACTGGCGTATTGTGACGAGCCAGTTGCTCGGCCACCATGGACCAAACGTTATCAATTGGTGAAAGATCGGGAGAATGTGCTGGTCAGGGCAGCAGTCGAACATTTTCTGTATCCAGAAACGCCGTACAGGACATGCAACATGCGGTCGTGCATTATCCTGCTCAAATGTAGGGTTTAGCAGGAATCGAATGAAGGGTAGAGCCACGGGTCGTAACACATCTGAAATGTAACGTCCACTGTTCAAAGTGCCGTCAATGCGAACAAGAGGTGACTGAGACGTGTAACCAATGGCACCCCATACCATCACGCCGGGTGATACGCCAGTATGGCGATGACGAATACACGCTTCCAATGTACGTTCACTGCGATGTCGCCAAACACGGATGCGACCATCATGATGCTGTAAACACAACCTGGATTATTCCGAAAAAATGACGTTTTGCTATTCGTGCACCCAGGTACGTCGTTGAGTACACCATCGCAGGCGCTCCTGTCTGTGATGCAGCGTCAATGGTAACCGCAGCCATGGTCTCCGAGCTGATGGTCCCACCCGTGTTTGACGACATCGCGGTGAACGCACATTGGAAGCGTGTATTCGTCATCGCCATACTGGCGTATCTCCCGGCGTGATTGAATGTGGTGCCATTGGTTACACGTCTCGGTCACCTCTTGTTCGCATTGGCGGCACTTTGAACAGTGGACGTTACATTTCAGATGTGTTACAACCAGTGGCTCTACTCTTCAAATGGTTCTAATGGCTCTGAGCACCATGGTACTTAACTTCTGAGGCCATCAGTCCCCTATAACCCTGGAACTTCTTAAACGTAACTAACCAAAGGACATCACACACATCCATACCCAATGCAGGATTCGAACCTGCGACCGTAGTGGTCGCGTGATTCCGAACTGTGATACCTGGGAAACCCTACATTTCAGCACGATAATGCAAGACCGCATGTTTCTGGTCCTGTACGGGCCTTTTTGGATACAGCACTTTCTTCAGATCTCTCACTAATTGAAAACGTGTTGTCAATGGTGGCCGAGCAACTGGCTCGTCGCAATAAGTCTTTTTTACATAAGATCAGCTAGATCTGACGAGGTTACGTTACTGATAACACAGGGTGATTATTAAAAAGCTGTTTTATTGCAAGTGACTTACCCTTGTGGGCTTTAGTAATATAAATTTTGGTATGATAATGAAACAGCATCATCGTCCATTGTTTCTTTACAATTAAAACTCAATAATAAATGAAAAACACCAGTTTGCTAGGGTGATAATACTCAGTAAATGTGTGAAGATGGCCTTGTAAGCCCAAAACCGGTTAAGACAATAAAAGTAATATTGTAGGACAAAAGCAAACTGTTGCTTTCCATTTACTATAATGTTGTTCTACCAAGAATCGTCGGAAGATAGTATTAACATAAAACTCAATAATTACAAATGCGTTTCAACTGCTTTAATTACATAAATTTCATACCTCATTTCAATTAATAACACCTCGGTGAAATTTAATGAGCTGTAATAGAAATGATGACAATGTACAGGCCTTTTTGATTTACAATTGTTCGATTTGTAACACTGCAGCTTCACTTCGCAAATTTTTAGCATTGCTGTTGGATGCAATGCATAGTTATGTTTTCAAAAACAGTCCTGGCGAACTTTGTTACATTTCTTGTGAGTTTGTGAGAAAGAGATATCAGAAGAACGCTATACATTTCATAGAGAAAGTATACTAATGAAACTTTGGAAATAAACGTGGTAACCATGATAAGTAGTGGGTGATTTGGTAAATCGCTTCTTGTTCGCATAAGACTATTAAACAACCAGGGAACTATTTATTAAGGCCAAGCCCTCATTATAAAAGAACATCATAAACGAGTGATTATCAGAAACCATCAGTGCGTGTTTGTAAAGGAGGTGAGTGTATCTTTAATCAGTGAATACAGACTATGGATATTATCAGTTAACAAGTGTATATCTTTAGAGCGTTTTTAGAGCGCGGGGTGGAAAATGTTTACCCTTTGTTGCTGAGATCCGTTCTTATTGCAAGGTATCGATTAACAACACAACATTTCATGCATTTTGTTCCTGCTGTATCTTTTGCTTTCGGAACACACTGAGTAAAGCCATTGCTATCTGGTTAGCAGATATGATTCAGATGCGACTGACAGGGTGATGAGTACTATCTCGTTCTAACTGCACTAGATGTGAATGGGTGGTGCTGCATGACTGAAGTCACAATAATTTACTGAGAAAGGATGTGACAATGCACCATTTCCTGTAAGGATAATGTTTCCATTTTTAAAACTCAGGATACTATTCAACGGTAATACGTACCTCGTGGAAAGCACAACATCTGTTCTTAGAAACGTCATAATGTATGCACAACGTAACGGCTTCTTTGTTTTGGTATATCATAACTTCAAGAGTTGGACTTTTATATGGAGAAAATGAGTAAGAATAGAACGATGTGAAATGCGTCACCACTATTAGACTGTCCCGTAAACTTACTTCATACGTAAATTTATGCTTCCCCCAGTAATTATCTTTATTGCGCTACCCACGGCGGTAATGTTATGACAAGCACAGACTAACATAGTAGAATTTGTTCAGTTTCAAGTACGGCTTATTATATGCTGGAGGAGAAGTTTACTGCTGCTCTTGACGTTTGTGCCACTGTTAACAAAGAGTGAATCCACCTTCGGCGGGAATGTAGATAGACATAAAAGAGAATCTTATTCTGAGGGGGGGGGGGGGGGGGGGAGGGGGCGAGGGTGCGTTGGTGACGAAAGATTTTAGGTGCTGGGATACTGGACTGAAGATAGTATCTACCCCTAGTGCGCTATGTACTGAGAATGTCGACATCGTTTTTCGAATACGGACTTTAGATAACCATGTACAGTGTCTTAAAGAAAGGTACTCCGCATTTTTAAAGGAAAGACAAAAATATCTAGCAAACACGCTTACCTTGAGAAATATGAGCTTCTTACTTTCTGATATTCGGAGGTGAGGGTATGGACTGAAGTAAGAAAAAAAATGTGCAGTAAACACGAACTCTAAAATGCACACCTTAAGAGTTAAGAGCAGCTGTTCATCGTCACTGCTGAAAATCCCATCTCTTTCACTTAAGAAGTGCTCACAATTCTTAAAATATCCATTTCAGAGCCCATGTTCACTGCACACTTGTGTCTCGCTTTGGTCAATGCTGCCATCTCTTAAAATATGGAATAATTATTTTTAACACCCTATACTGGATGTAACAAAAAGGTATGGTCAAACTTTCAGGAAACATTTTTCACACGTAGAGGAATAAAATATGTAATGTGGCGGTCGGTCGTCTAGAAACGCTTTATTTCCGCGTTAGTGCTCATTTTCTACTTCTCTTCATAATCACATTAATAATGGAAAACACAGAAACGGAACGTACCCGCATTACATGAAACGTTTTCGTACCTGAAATGTTGAAACACACTCTTCGTTACCTTTGGTTAGAATGTACAATCAGTTTTAATTCTTAGTTTCGCCGCCAGTGCTTTTGTTCCAACTGAAAGAAGATAAAGTTGGCAACAGACTCATTGCTTGCGTTGACATGCGACTAAGTCTCATTGCTCTGCTAGTATCAGACAAGTATCATAAACTACACTGAAGAGCCAAAGAAACTGGTACACCTCCATAGTATGGTGAGGAGCCCCCGCGAGCACGCAAACGTGCGACAACACACTTGCCATGCACTCGACTAATGTCTGAAGTAGTGCTGGAGGGAACAGTCACCGCGAATTCTGCAGGGCTGCCCATAAATCCTTTAGAGTACGAGGGGGTGGAGACCTCTTCTGAACAGCACGTTGCAAGGCATCCCAGATATACTCGATAATGTTCATGTCTGGGGAGTTTGGTGGCCATCGGTAGTGTTTTAACTCAGAAGAGTGTTCCTCGTGCACCGACTACAATACCACGTTCAAACTCACATAAATCTAGATAATGTGCCATTGTAGCAGCATTAACCAATCTAACAACTGTGCCAGACACTTGTCTTACATAGGCGTTGCCGACCTCAGCACCGTATTCTGCCTGTTTAAATATCTCTAAATTTCAATACGCATGCCTATACCAGTTTCTTTGGCGCTCCAGTGTATACAGGATGTTACAAAAAGGTACGGCTAAACTTTGAAGAAACATTCCTCACACACAAATAAAGAACAGGTGTTATGTGGACATGTGTCCGAAAACGCTTAATTTCCATGTTAGAGCTCATTTTAGATTCGTCAGCATGTACTAGACTTCCTCAAATCACCGCCAGTTGGCCCATTGAAGGAAGGTAATGTTGACTTCGGTGCTTGTGTTGACATGCGACTCATTGCTCTACAGTACTAGCATCAAGTACATCAGTGCGTAGCATCAACAGGTTAGTGTTCATCACGAACGTGGTTTTGCAGTCAGTGCAATGTTTACAAATGCGGAGTTGGCAGATTCCTATTTGATGTATGGATTAGCAGGGGCAATAGACGTGGCGCGGTACGTATGTATCGAGACAGATTTCCAGAACGAAGGTGTTCCGACAGGAAGACGTTAGCAGCAATTGATCGGCGCCTTAGGGAGCACGGAACATTATAGCCTGTGGCTCGCGACTGGGGAAGACCTACAACGACGAGGACACCTGCAATGGACGAGGCAATTCTTCGTTTAGTTGACGATAACCCTAAAGTCAGCGTCAGAGAAGTTGCTGCTGTACAAGGTAACGTTGACCACGTCACTGTATCGAGTGTGCTACGGGAGAACCAGTTGTTTCCGTACCATGTACAGCGTGTACAGGCACCATCAGCACCTGATTGGCCTCCACGGGTACATTTCTGCGAATGGTTCATCCAACAATGTGTCAATCATTTAAGTGTAAATGTTCTCTTTACAGATGAGGCTTCATTCCACCGTGTTCAAATTGTAAATTTTCGCAATCAACATGTGGGCTGACGAGAATCCGCACGCAATTGTGAAATCACGTCATCAACACAGATTTTCTGTGACCGTTTTGGCAGGCATTGTTGGTGATGTCTTGATTGGGCAACATGTTCTTCCACCTACGCTCAACGGAGCACGTTATCATGATTTCATACGGGATACTCTACCTGTGCTGCTGGAACACGTGCCTTTACAAGTACGACACATGTGGTTCATGCACGATGGAGCTCCTGCACATTTCAGTCGAAGTGTTCGTTAGTTTCTCAACAACAGATTCGGTGACCTATGGATTGGTAGAAGCGGACCAATTCCATGGCATCTACGCTCTCCTGACCTCAACCCTCTTGACTTTCATTTATGGGGGCATTTGAAAACTCTTGTCTACGCAACCCCGATACCAAATGTAGAGACTCTTCGTGCTCGTATTGTGGGCGGCTGTGATACCATACGCCATTCTCCAGGGCTGCATCAGCGCATCAGGGATTCCATGCGACAGAGGGTGGATGCATGTATCCTCGCTCACGGAGGAAATTTTGAGCATTTCCTGTGACAAAGTGTTTGAAGTCACGCTGGTACGTTATGTTGCTGTGTGTTTCCATTCCATAATTAATGTGATTTGAAGAGAAGTAATAAAATGAGCTCTAACATGGAAAGTAAGCGTTTCCGGACACATGTCCGCATAACATATTTTCTTTCTTTGTGTGTGAGGAATGTTTCCTGAAAGTTTGGCCAAACCTTTTTTAACACCCTGTATAATATTCGTCGTGGACTGTGCAAGCACGTAGCATCAACTGTTTGGTATTCATATCCCTATAAGACCACAAACTATTATACAAAAATTACCCAAAGTAATGTAACCATGCCAGACACGTGTGGATAATATATACGGTAGATAACCATACAAAGAGCGTAATGTGTAATTAGTATAAATAGCAGTGAAACAAGGACACCGCTCTCCTTTGCCTGCTCTTTTGGACTTTTCTTTTTGATCTTTAGTTTCTTGTTTTTGTGCTTGTCTCTCTTGGTTAGCTTGATTCATATTACGCCATTAATTCTGCGGATTTGATGAAATGGTCATAGGAGACCTTTCTTGGACTGTTACTTAATTATTTGCAGCTTTAACTGTTATTAGAAATAAAAATATCAAGTGCTTGCACTTGAATGTCGTGCGTTTCATGTAGAGGACCTTTTGTTTTAAATATAAAAAAGTTTTGCATCACCCCGGTTCCCAGAACTCCTAAAGATGGACTTTGACAGTGAATATAGGATCACAGACGCAGTCCCTTTAACTGTTCAGGGATGCCACTAAACCCGCCCAAAGATGTAGACTACGATGCATGAGCAGCGCCTATTAGACGGAGAGGGTTCGACAGCTGATCAGTTCCAGTCATTCCACCAGGAGGAAGGTACACGGCTCGTGTTGTCTAAAATTCAACAATGCCTAGACGGTCAATACCGCGGTTCGATCGGGCCCGCATTGTTATTTTGTGCTAGGAAGGGCTCTCCACAAAGGAAGTGTCCAGGTGTCTTGGAGCAAACCAAAGCGATGTTATTCGGACATGGAGGAGATACAGAGAGACAGGAACTGAAGATGACACGCCTCGCTCAGGCCGCCCAATGGCTGCTACTGCAGTGGATGTCCGCTACCTACGGATTATGGCTCGGAGGAACACTGACAGCAATGTCACCATGTTGAATATTGCTTTTCGTGAGGCCACAGAACATGGTGTCACGACTTAAACTGTGCGCAATAGGCTGCATGATGCGCAACTTCGCTCCCGACGTCGATGGCAAGGTCCATCTTTGCAACCACCACACCATGCAGCGTGGTACAGATGGGCCCAATGACATGCCGAATGGACAGCTCAGAATTGGCGCCATGTTCTCTTCACCGATGAGTGTCGCATGTGCCTTCAACCAGACAATCGTCGGAGACGTGTTTGGAGGCAACCTGATTCGGTTGAACGCCTTAGACACACTGTCCAGAGAGTGCAGCAAGGTGGAGATTCCCTGCTGTTTTGGGGTAGTCATGGAAGGCACCGTAACGGCTGTGCGAAACGTGAATGCCATCCTCCGACCGACAGTGCAACCATATTGAAAACATACTGGCGAGGCCTTCGTCTTCATGGACGACAATTCGCGCCCACATCGTGCACATCTTGTCAATGACATCCTCAGGATAACGACATCGTTCGACTAGAGTGGCCAGCATGAATCCTATCGATCATGCCTGGGATAGCTCGAAAAGGGCTGTTTACGGACGACGTGACGCACGAACCACACCGAGGGATCTCCGCCGAATCGCCGATGAGGAGTGGGATAATCTGGGCCAACAGTGCCTTGAACTTGTGGATAGTACGCCACGACGAATACGAGCATGCATCAGTGCAAGAGGGCGTGCTACTGGGTATTTCAGATACCGGTGTGTACAGCAATCTGGACCACCATCTCTGAAGGTCTCGCTGTATGGTAATACAATATGCAATGTGTGGTTTTCATGAGCAATAAAAAGAGCGAAAATGATGTTTATGTTGATCTCTATTCCAATTTTCTAAACAGGTTCAG
Organism: Schistocerca gregaria; assembly: GCF_023897955.1. Taxonomy (NCBI): domain Eukaryota; kingdom Metazoa; phylum Arthropoda; class Insecta; order Orthoptera; family Acrididae; genus Schistocerca; species Schistocerca gregaria. The sequence goes on from NC_064926.1 coordinate 477,606,573, forward strand.
GTACTCTCGGACCCGAAGTGGTGCAAAACTGTTTTTGATGTGTGTATTAGGCATCAAACGTTTGCTGTGTGGAGTAGTGTAACTTTTATTTCCTTAAAGTATACTGTTAAAGTTTAACCATATTTCATTTACAAACCTGTCTTTCCTTTACAGATTCATAATTTTGTTTTGTTTCTAAAGTACAGAAGCATTTCTTTTGATTTGCGTGCGCCGTTTTATGAGCCGTAATTTTTTGTTCGTGAAATACAATAGAGCCTGCAATTAGCTAAATATTACGAAGTCTGATAATCAGTTTAGTTCTAATTCCCACAGGGAAAAATATTGAAAATCACGGGCAGTAAAAATTCTACCAAAAGATTTGCCCTCCAAGCCAAAACTGTGGGCCATTGCTACTTTCACAAAAAATTACATTAACTTTCGCAATAATTCAGAATTAAGTCAGTGATTTACTGAAAGAGGTCCAGTTTCTTTGAAAGTTGTCGGCATTGCTTTTCATTTTAATATAAGAATAGCTCACAACCAGAAATTGCCTTCCATATTAATTGCAAGTAAAATAATTAAATCCCAATTGACGTGCTGTGACGTTAAGAGGAATAGTTCCTAGGTTAGACATCCGTCATGCACAATGTAATAATCTGTTAGGAGGTTTCAGGTGCCGAAACATTCAATAAATCTGTTATCAACAGCATAAAAAATCATTGCATCTTAACCCCTTTCTCCTCGAATTTTTTTCTTTTAGTGAAATCAAATAGCTATTGGCTTTTGAGGTTTCTAGACCATACTCATAGGCAAATTTGAAAAAAAAAATGTATTTTGCAACCTATAAGAAAAATAGTTTGACATGTGCATAATGTGCAATGTCGTGTAGATCAGTGTTTTTTTATTACTACTTTACAATACGGCATAACTGCTCCGGCTGTCCATTGACACTCACTCTACATAAATTCTTCTCCACTCATACAGTATGGAACATTTTGAAACAGTTTCTGTCCTTGCTCACGATGTCGGACATTTAACTATATGGGTAGATCGACAGCGATGGAAATTTGTCCAGTGTGTGTAAAGTTCATTTGTGTGTGCACGAGGATAGCAACTGTTCCAAAATGCTCCGCACTGTATCAGTAAAGGAGTGTTGATGTAGATCACTTGCCATTGGACCGCATGAATAAGTTGTAATTATGTCGGGCAGTAAAGCAGTAGTGAAAATACAGTGAAATTCTAGACATTGCACCTTAAATGCATGGTGCGCCAGAAAGGTGACAAACCAATTTATTTTCTTATATTTTGGAAAATAAGAACTTCTTTTAAAACATTGATTGACAACGTGGTTCAGTAACCAAAAAGGCAGAAAATGTACTCTGTCCGCAGCTCGTGGTCGTGCGGTAGCATTCTCGCTTCCCGCGCCCGGGTTCTATTCCCGTCGGGGTCAGGGATTTTGTCTGCCTCGTGATGACTGGCTGTTGTGTGATTTTCTTAGGTTAGTTAGGTTTAACTAGTTCTAAGTTCTAGGGGACTTATGACCATAGATGTTAAGTCCCATAGTGCTCAGAGCCACAGAACCATTTGAACCTTTTTTTTTTTTTTTTTTTTTTTTTTTTTTGGAGAAAATGTACTCTTTACTGTAATGACAAAAATTATCACAGAAAGTACACAGTGGTTTTCCAGTTTGGCTCATACATATACCGGGTATTAACGGGTTAATGAGGTGAAGAAATAAGACGGATTGGTGTAGGACAATACACCATTTGTATATCTCTCGCTGCATTCATGCTCATGACAGTAGCACGTTAACAGACGACCACCATCGTCATTTGACGATCATTCTGAGCCGCAACATAACAAACTGTCCTTTACATTTCAAACACGACTGATGGCAGCAGCTGTAAATAAACTTTCAGTAAGTCATGTATACAGGCCAATCATTGCATAAAGTTTGTTGTAAAAATACCTTGACCAATTTTCTTTACCAATAAGGACATATTATTCATAAATAATGTCACCGATAATGTGTAAGTAGGCTGTTTAGGTTTTTTTATTGGTAACGCCGCCGCCACGTAGCGCTCTGTATGAAAATCACTGGCTGTGCCGTGTGCAGTCTGTGGCTGGTTGGCATTGGTGTAATACTCGCCATTGTAGTGTTGGGCAGCTGCAGCTGGATGCTAACAGCGCGTAGCGTTGCTCAGTTGGAGGTGAGCCGCCAGCAGTGGTGGATGTGGGGAGAGAGATGGCGGAGTTTTGAAATTTGTAAGACTGGATGTCATGAACTGCTATATATATTATGACTATTAAGGTAAATACATTGTTTGTTCTGTATTAAAATCTTTCATTTGCTAGCTATGCCTATCAGTAGTTAGTGCCTTCAGTAGTTTGAATCTCTTATTTAGCTGGCAGTAGTGGCGCTCGCTGTATTGCAGTAGCTTGAGTAACGAAGATTTTTGTGAAGTAAGTGATTTGTGAAAGGTATAGGTTAATGTTAGTCAGGGCCATTCTTTTGTAGGGATTTTTGGAAGTCAGATTGCGTTGCGCTAAAAATGTTGTGTGTCAGTTTAAGCACAGTCGTGTATAATTTTTCTAAGGGGACGTTTCAAATGTTTTAAATATGTCTATACATTTAATAAACCAATACATTTTAACAGCAAATTGAAGTACATGGAATGAAAAACCTACTTACGTAATTTACCGTACGTTATAATTATAAGTGTGTTTTTGTATAATGAGCTAAAACGCTCACGTAAAATAGCAGAACGTCTTGCTGCGTTAGTAGTCTCCCCATCATCCAAGTACTTCCCGTGTAGTATGTCCTTCACTGGGCCAAACGGAAGGAAGTCGAAAGGCGCGAGATGCGAGCAGTAAGATGGGTGGGGAAGAACAGTCAACGTTGTTTTGTGAGTTGTTCTGGCGGTGCGCAAACTTGTGTAAGGCCTTGCGTTGTTGTAGAAACTTTGAATTTTGATGGCGGCGAACACGCTGAAGTAGTTTCTTCAATTTCGCAGCTGTGTGCGGCAAGTCGTAATGCGGGGATGCTGACATGTTCGCGCGACTTGTAGCGATGATGACACAAGCCTCGCCCAACAACTCAGACGTGCTTTTGTTCTCTGCCATGTCTCCGCAGACATTCTGCAAGTGTCTATGGGTGCCTGCGATGCCTAGTTTTCCACCAAAAGAATGTCAGTGACAGCTCTCTGTTTGGAACGTATCTTCTTTACAGACGCCATTTTGGTGAGTACGTATAGCGTCGCCGCATGTCGGAATTTCATGTAACTAAAGGGGCTGAAGAGAAAATATTCGATGATGTCCAGCAACACGTTCCGTATTTTTTCAACGGAAACTGTCTGAGAAATAAACGTTTAACTAAACGTGTGGCAATCACTTAAGACGCCAAGTAACCTTCTTTTGCAATGTTCTTTCTTTTACGCTATGTACAATCTCTTCTATGTAAAACTTTCAAACTATATTTTACTAAGGTATCACTGTTTCAGTTACGTATTTCATATGATTGAGCATTTATCGCGATACTGTCGCCCAGCAGGTGGCATGCTGTACATTGCTTTTACAGGGCATCGTAGCTAGTTAGACAAGTGTAGTTCAACGTTTGTTCTTGTAATAAGCTGTAAATGTAGCATCATTCTTGCTGTTATAGAGGACTTAATCTGTGATTTCTGCTGTTTGCCTTGTGCGTTCAGGCTGATAATGTATGTTTATAATTTAAAGGTAATGTAAATGCACTTCATTTCACAGTTGTAATGCATTGGTTACTTTAGATATTTATATTGTAATATGTTTAAAACATTACAGGTGGCTTCATTCCATGTGAAAAAGATATCATTAGTGGTACTGAAACCTGGTCAAGGTTTATTGCAATAAATTTTATGCCAGAATAACTGCATATACGTCATTTATTGAATCTGTCCTTTGTCAAAATCGCTTATATCAGCGGATTTCCTCATCTACGGCCCACACCATCGCTAGAATGACTGCCCCTTGGTCTCTATTCAGCTTATATACTTTCCTTAAGGGGCGACGTATGAGGAAGTATGTGTGTACATATAAACTAACGTAACTTTTACTGTTTGAGAGGTAGCTGAACCAAATTTTGCACGTATCGTCATTATGTGACTGGCCATGATCTGGATACTTTTAGAACACACCCTATCAGGTGAGGAACATTTTCTCAAAGGTTACTTATCGCTTTCAAAATGTGGTAGGTTATTCCTAGTAATTAGGTACACAAATCTGTGTATATTAGGCTTAGAATGCTCACAACATGTTTTAAACTTTTGATGTACTATACACAGCAATTTTTATTCCATAAAAATTTAAAAAATTGGCAGTAATGCACTTTGAGGAATTTTGTTCCACAGGAAGTTGTGTTGTAGTACGTACAATATCTCTAGAAAAATTCACCTATTTATCTGAAGTGATTCAGCAGAAAATATTTCTTACACACCCACAAACGAAAACTGCGGAAATTGCAGAAAAAGATTTTACTAGGATGTATGTGCGAAACAAGTACCTTAACGTTGGCCATAGACATATATTTGGTCTTTTTGGTCTTACATCTTGTTCTTTTCTTCTAAACTGATCCTTCTGGCAATATCCCTCACTGACAATTCAGAACAGCACACCACCAATCTTTTTTAATAGGTTTTCACTGAAGCAAGCTGCATCAAATCGTAGTCTACTAAGGGTACTGCCTCTTCCAGTGCAACTATCATTAACACCAAACAAACAGTAGGTGAGCGAATGTTGTCCTTAGGCGTCTCTTCTAAATGAGGTTATTACTGTTGTCATTTTGGTTTTGTTTCCCACGATGTGTGCGTTTCTTTATTATATCCTAACTAATTGCATCGTAAACGGGCCCACAGCCATCTATAGATGTCTTTTCTGATGACAGTAAGCAATAAAATATCGCAGACAAGGACACAGTCCTTTCAGTAATTTTCGGGTTTGCAGCCGGATCACATCAACATTGTGCCACGATATTTCGACCCAGAGACATCCGGCCATCCTCAGGTGAGCAAACGGAGTACTGAAGAGACCTGATGCAGTAAGGGCATTTATAGCGACGTCCACTCATGTTAACCGTACTGGCGGCTTACAGCGCATGCTGTAAATGCCAGGACTGCATCAGGTCTCTTCAGTACTTCGTCTACTCACCTGAGGATGGCCGGACGTCTCTGGGCCGAAATATCGTGGCAGAATGTTGATGGGATCCGCCTGCAAACCAGAAAAATACTGGAAGAAGAAATACGCGGGGAAATTTTCAGACGTCAATAGGGCAGAGTCGTGTAGAAAAGGAGGTATGACATAGCGAACTGGTTAAAACAAGGTGGCTTTTACATCATTTGTAGCACGAATTAAACCCTGAAACTTGTAGACAATATTTTTAACATGCTACAGAATTACCAGGCTGCAAAAAATATTAAACTTTTTAGAGTAATTTTACATTCATCTCCCTTAATGTGTCACGTGCTAGCAACGCGACCACACGACGTTCTCTCTCGCGGTGGGCATGGACCGAGTAATGTTGTCACTCATCAATGTACGCTAGTAGTCACTACGAGAGACAGAAAAACAAAGTAGGTCTCTGAGACCTTATTGTCATGAAAGGGGGGGTGTGAGGGCTTGTTACTAAACGAATTTTTGGTCAGAGGAAGGAACAGGAGCAACGTGCAGGTGGAAGCATCTGGAGCAGGTCTGATTACAGCAGTGGTTATCAAATAGCAGATGGCGACAATGGTGATTATGTCTAAGATAGCAGCTGTATAATTCACGGAAACAAAGTGGGAACGGTTGCTGCATACCTGTTATGAGTCTCCTACTGCCTTAAGCGTGTTTGCATACGTAGACAGCTTGCCAATGGTATCTAAGTCTACATCTACATATGCATCGAAAATCCGCAAGCAACAGTACGATTCTTGGCGGAGGGTGCCCTGTACCACTACTTGTCTTTTCCTTTCCTGTTCCACTCGGAAAAGAAGCGAGGGAAAAACTACTGTCTCTATGCCTCCGTATGACCCCTAATTTCCCATATCTTATCTTCGTCGTCTTTACGCGCCATATGTGTTGGCGGCAGTAGAATCGTTCTGCAGTCAGCTTCAAACGGCGGTTCTCTAAATTTTCTCAATAGTGTTTCCCGAAAAGAAAGTCGCCTTCCCTCCAGGGATTCTTCTTTGAGTTCCCGAAGCATATAAGTAGCACTCATGTCTTGTTGAAACCTACCGGCAACAAATATAGCAGCCCGCCTCTGAAGTGATTCTATGTCCTCCTTCAATCCGACCTGGTACGGATCTCAAACACTCGAGCAGTTCTCAAGAATAGGTGTCATCTGTTTCCTCTCGTATATGCGGTTTCCTTTACAGGGGAACCACTCCCAAAAACTCTCCCAATAACCCGAAGTTACCTCTCGCCTTCTCTACTACCGTTCTCACATGCTCGTTCCATCTCATATCGCTTTGAAGCGTTGCGCCCAGATATTTAAACGACTTGTCTGTGTCAAGCAGGACACAAATTATACTTTATCCGAACATTACAGGTTTGTTCTTCCTACTAATCTGCATTAACGTATAATTTTCCACAGTTGGGGCCAGCTGCTATTGATCACACCAACTAAAAATTTTGTCTGAGTCGTCATGTATTCTCCTACAGTCACTCAACTTCGACACCTTACCATTCACCACGGAATCATCAGCGAACAATCACAGTTTGCTGCCCACCCTGTCTATCTAATCATTTACGTATACAGAGAACAACAGTGGCACTCCGGACAAGGCACTTGTCTCTGCCGAACACTCACCGTCGAGGACAACATAGTGGGTTCTATCACTTAAGAAGTCTTCGGGTCTCTTATATGCTTTGCGAAAATCTAGAAATATGGAATCTACTTGTTGCCCCTCATCCGTGGTTTTTAGTATATTATGTGAAAAAAGGGCGAACTGAATTTTGCACGTGCTATGCTTTCTAAAACCAAGCTGATTCGTGGACGCAAGCTTCTTAGCCTCAAGGAAGTTTATTATATTCGAACTGAGAATGTGTTCAAGGATTCTACAGCAATCAGAATTGAGGGATATTGGCCTGTAATTTTGCGGGTCCGTTCTCTTACCGTTCTTATATACTGGAGACACCTGCGCTTTTTTCCAGTCGCTTGGGTGAGAGATCCACGATAAATGCTAGCTAGACAATGGATGAATGACGTAGAGTACTCTTTGTAAAATCGAACTGGAATTCAATCCGGACTTGGTGATTTATTTGTTTTCAAACCTTTAGAGTCGCTTCTCTACGCCTGGTATACTTATTTCTACGTCGTCCATACGGGAGTCTGTCCGATGATCAAATGAGGGTACTCTTGCGCGGTTCTCCTGCGTGAACGATTTCTTGAATGTGAAATTTAAAACTTCGGCTTCCGTTTTGCTATCTGCAACTGTCACACCAGACTGGTCAACAAGGTACTGAATGGAAACCTTACTCTCGCTTAGCGATTCCACATACGACCAGAATTTTCTCGGGTTGTCTGCCAGGTATTTTGCTAAGATGTGACGGTGGTAGCTGTTATATGCTTGGCGGACGTATCTTTTCACATACGCACAAATCTCTACTAATCTTTGCTTTCCGTCGTTTGTGCGTCCCCGTTTTGAACCTAGAGTGCAACAGCCACCTCTTCCTCAGCATTTTCCGAATTTCGTTATTAAACCATGGTAGGTCTTTCCCATCGTTTTACTAGGCACATGGTTATCTAGACCACAGTTTACAATCTGCTAAAACTTTGTCCATCTTACTGGTAGCAAGTGATGCCAATTCACTGACTGAGTAAGAAGTTAATAAGTGCTTACCTGCTCTGTCCAGCAGTAACACTCCCTTAGTGTTCTTGACTTATTAACTTCCGTAATCATAGTTGCTATAATGACATGATGGCTAATCGCCGTTTCTATACTGACTTTCCGGTCGGCGTACACAGTCGTGACTCTTGCAATCTCGAGTCGTGACTCTTGCAATCTTGGAACGTGCAGCCACTGTCATTCGAGGTGTGGATCTCAATCAAACACCTCATTGCTCAACTGAACATCTCTGTTGGTAGTGCTGACGCACTCGTCCACCAGTTGGGGACGTCAAAGATATGTGTCCACTGAGTTCCTCGCCGCTTAACAGAAGACTATGAACAGCAACGAAGGACTTGCGCGTTACGAGGCTGATAGAGACAATTTTTTGTCGAACATCGTCACAGGCGATAAAATATGGGTTCTTCACTTAGAACAACACGCAAAGCGGCAATCCATAGATTGGCGCCACGCTACCTCTCCTTCGAAGAAACATTTCGAAGTCGCACCCTTAGCCTGTAAAGTCATGGTGACAACTTTCTGGGTCTCTGAAGGGGTTATTCTATTTGATGTCCTCCCTCACAGTGCAACGATCAACAGTGAAAGGTACTGTCCTGACCTCAGGAACTTGTAGAAACGACTTCAGCGTGTTCGTCGTTACAAAAATGCAAACGAACTTGTCCTTCTCCATGGCAACGCAAGGAATTGAACAAGCCTGTTCACCCGAGAGGAGCTCTCAGAATACTTCATTGGACTGTTCTTCCTCATCCAACCTACAGTCCGGAACTCGATCCTCATGACTTCCATCTGTTTGGCCCAGTGAAGGATTCACTCTGCGGGAAGCAGCGCGTGGGTTATGGGGAGGCTATTGATGAAGCAAGACGTTGGCTTCCATGTCGATCAGTAGAGTTGTACCATGAGAGTATACAGACCCTCCCAGTATAGTGTCTTACGGCCGTCACATTGGACGGAGAGTATGGTGGAAAAACAGGGTTTTGTAGCCTTAACAGTGGGAAATAACGTGACTTATTGGAAACCAGAATAAAACCAATCCGCTTTCAGGAAAAAAAAATGTCGTGTGAAGATAGGAAAAACATTTAAGGCAGCAGTTAAACTGATAAGCATAGTGCTCTAGGGACGAACGCAGTGTTAAAATTGGGTTCTTCCTATACATAATTAAGCTGGCCCTCCACCAGCAAGGCCACAGACCTCATCTGGTGCCGCACACGTTTACAAAATCGTAAATCTGGTGCGCACCAACCATCGTCAGATTCACTAAAATGGTACATGTATTAATTGAGATGTGCGTGCCTAAGTCACTACTCCGACCAATCTCCGTGACTTGCATGTGCCGGCTCAGGGAACATGTACACTGATCAAACGTTTATGGATACCCCTATGTAATAGGATGTTGATCACTAGATATCAGGAGAGATGTACCCAACAGCATAAAAGGTGGCGGGGAAAATCGTATTGTAACTAGAGACGCAGTGACAGCAGAATGGATCGTTTAGGAGATCTCGGTGACTTCGAAAGTGGACTAGTCACTGGATTTCACCTGAATAACGCATCCATCAGGCACATTTCAAGCTTTCTGAAGTTGCCCGAGCTGAATATTGACGATATAACTGTGAAGCGAAAAAGCGAAGGAACAACCATAGTTAAATCAAGCTCGGCAGACCTCAGAATACTGACGCACGGGGACAGTCGAGCATTTAGGAGGGCGATTGTAAAAAAAAAAAGAGTAAAATCACCCGAAGAAATCACAATATCTGTGAGCAGGCAGTTATAAAAATGGGGAACAATTTTTGACCAACTCGCCATAAGCCACAAATTTCTGTAGTCAAGCCGGCCTTTGTGACCGAGCGGTTCTAGGCGCGTCATTCGGGAACCACGCGACTGCTACGGTTGCAGGTTAGAATCCTGCCTCGGGCATGGATGTGTGTGATGTCCTTAGGTTACTTAGGTTTAAGTAGTTCTAAGTCTAGGGAACTGATGACCTCAGATATCAAGTCCCATAGGGCTCAGAGCAATTTGAACCATATCTGTAGTCAATGTTTAGCGGCACTTGTGATGTAAATAACTGATATTATGAATCGCGCTATACTCAGTGGCAATCCAGTGAAAGGGTTCGGGTTTGGCGAATGCTTGGAGAACGTTACGGGCCAGTATGCAATGACAGCAATGGAGAAGGAAGGAGGTGAAGCTACAGAATGAGGGCATTGTTCTTGGTTATACTGTTCTCCACTTATTGCACTTTACGCTAAATGCGGAAGGATATGACCACATTTTGCAGCATCGTGTGTGTACATTAAAGGACCAGTTCGAAGACGATGATGGTTTGTATCATCATGACAGTACACTCTGTCACGAAGCAAAATCTCTGAGGTAATGGCTTGTGAACAATAAAATTTCTGAAATAGACTGGCCTGCCCAGAGTCGCTACCTTAACCCATTGGAATACCTTTGGGACGATTTAGAGCGTCGACTTCATTCCAGACTCCAGTCAGTGTCTATCGTTACCATTCTGGTTTCGGCTTTTGAGGAATTACGGACTGCCATTCTTCCACAGACATTCAGATACCTTATTAAATGTTTCTCCACCAGAGTTCAAGCTACCATAAAGGGGAAGGGCGGACACATCACAGGTTATTGTCTGCTAATAGGCGTCCCCATCCTTTGGTCAGATACAGCAGTGTAACAGAATGGATCCTGAACGCTTTTGGTGTCTCTTGGAATCCGTGCGCGACGTGACATCTGCGTCATCATGGTGAAATGCAGTACTACACACTTCTATATATGTCTCTCCATTCTAATTCCTCATTAGTGGCCGGCCGCTGTGGCCGATCGGTTCTAGGCGCTTCAGTCCGGAACCGCGCCGCTACTACAGTCGCAGGTTCGAATCCTGCTTCGGACATGGATGTGTGTGATGCCCTTAGGTTAGCTAGGTTTAAGTAGTTCTAAGTCTAGGGGACTGATGACCACAGATGTTAAGTCCCATAGTGCTCAGAACCATTTTGAGCCTCATTATTGTACTTAACGTCTAGTAGTTTTGCGAATACTATTGAGTTCTCCATTTTTGGTTGGTTTGAGATGCTTATAAAGGAATGCTTTCGACTTCAACATTCAGACAGAATTTGACTCGACGACTACACTCCGTTTTATACGAATATTTCGAAGTGTTCGTCAATCTGTGAACAAAAATTAGGTAATCTCCTGGGGCGTAGGATGGATCATCACAGCAATGCTGGCTGTGAAAAATATTTTTTTCTGGGCAGCAGGAGCTCTGAACACTATCTCCTGATTCATGTAGCCGTTGCCTCAGTAGTTTCTCAATGGAGTGAATAACTCCTCACGATTTTTGTTTAATGTCTCAGAGATAGGTCAATATTCTAGTAACCAGAGTTTAAAGCTACGGCAATATAATAAAAATGATTAGTGGGAAGTTTTGATTCTTCTGAAAACTGTACGCTGTGTCTAGGGACACCGTGTATCTGAAGACACCATTCCTACACTCCACCCTCTTTTCAGTTAGAATACGGCCGTATAGGATGTAGCATTGATATCACTGCTGACTGGCAGCTTCTTGGCAAATTTTAGGATGTGATGCGACCGGAAAGGTATAAAGTTTGTGTGGATATTGTGCCAAGAGGTCCTATTATCAGCCTACGGGAATTGCGAAGGACAATGTCCATTTCCTGGAGAGTGAGAAATTAGGTCACGCGGACTGGAGTTAAAGCGCAAAGGAAAGCTGTAAACACAAAGTTAACGTCTGCATCTTAATCTGACAAGTTTACTTATTTATTTACACTACTGGCCATTAAAATTGCTACACCAAGAAGAAGTGCAGATGATAAACGGGTATTCATTGGAGAAATATCTTATACTAGAACTGACATGTGAGTACATTTTCAAGCAATTTGGGTGCATCGTTCCTGAGAAATCAGTACTACCCAGAACAACCACCTCTGGCCGTAATAACGGCCTTGATACGTTTGCGTATTGAGTCAAACAGAGCTTGGATGGCGTGTACAGGTACAGCTGCCCATGCAGCTTCAACACGATACCACAGTTCATCAAGAGTAGTGACTGGCGTATTGTAACGAGCCAGTTGCTCGGCCACCACTGACCAGACGTTTTCAATTGGTGAGAGATCTGGAGAATGTGCTGGCCAGTGCAGCAGTCGAACATTTTCTGTATCCAGAAAGGCCCGTAGAGGACCCGCAACACGCGGTCGTGCATTATCCTGCTGAAATGTAGGGTTTCGCAGGGATCGAATGAAGGGTAGAGCCACAGGTCGTTACACATCTGAAATGTAACGTCCACTGTTCAAAGTGCCGTCAATGTGAACAAGAGGTGACCGAGACGTGTAACCAATGGCACCCCATACCATCACGCCGGGTGATACGCCAGTATGGCGATGACGCATACACGCTTCCAATGTGCGTTCACCGCGATGTCGCCAAACACGGATGCGACCATCATGATGTTGTAAACAGAACTTGGATTCATCCGAAAAAATGGCGTTTTGCCATTCGTGCACCAAGGTTCGTCGTTGAGTACGCCATCGCAGGCGCTCCTGTCTGTGATGCAGCGTCAAGGGTAACCACAGCCGTGGTCTCCGAGCTGATAGTCCATGCTGCTGTAAACGTCGTCGAACTGTTCATGCAGATGGTTGTTGTCTTGCAAACGTCCAATTCTGTTGACTCAGGGATCGAGACGTGGCAGAACGATCCGTTACAGCCATGCGTATGAGATGCCTGTCATCTCGACTGCTAGTGATACGAGGCCGTTGGGATCCAGCACGGCGTTCGTATTACCCTCCCACTGATTCCATATTCTGCTAACAGTCATTGGATCTCGACCAGACCGCAATCGCGATAGGCTACAATCCGACCTTTATCAAAGTCATAACCGTGATCGTACTCATTTCTCCTCCTTACACGAGGCATCACAACAACTTTTCACCAGGCAACGCCAGTCAACTGCAGTTTTTGTATGAGAAATCGGTTGGAAACTTTCCTCATGTCAGCACGTTGTAGGTGCCGCCACTGGCGCTAACCTTGTGTGAATTCTCTGAAAAGCTAATTATTTGCATATCATAGCATCTTCTTCCTGTCGGTTAAATTTTGCGTCTGTAGCACGTTATCTTCGCGGTGTAGAAATTTTAATGGCCAGCAAGTCGTATAACCCTAGCTTACTTATTTGTTAAATAGTTTAATTAATTTCTTTGCGTGTTTTTGGGTACTTGCATTGTTTAATTCATATATTTCGGGCGTATTATAGTATTTGACAGTTGTAGCATCGCGCTTTAGTGTTTACTTCGTAGATTCTTATTTAAATTGCGTGTGAGTTTCGTATAGGAGGTGCAATTTCGAGTTTTAGTTACTGTAATCGTAAATTCAGCAGATTGTAGCGCAGTCGTAAGGCATTTGTACAGGTTAGTTGATACATTCTTTGAGTGTTCCGCTTGCGTTTTCTACTCACTGACTCGTGTTTCGGTAACTGTTGTTAAACATCGATTAGAATGGACAGGGACTGCGATTGCTGTGTTCGGATGAGGGCTGACTTGGCATCCCTTCGCTCACAGCTGCAATCGGCGCTGACTTCGATCGCGCAGCTTGAGGCTGTTGCCAATTGGCACCACTGTGGGGAGCCGGACTCGGGTATCACGGGGATGTCAACCTCGTCCCGTCTGTCCCCAGATCGGTCCGCCGCTGTGGTTGCCCCGGTTGCTGCCCGCAGTGGGGCTGAGCCCTCGCCTGTGGTTGATTGGGAGGTCGTTCCAAGGCGTGGCAATCCAGAGCTGATAGAGAGCATCATGACTGATACAGGGATTAGTGATCACAAGGTCATTGTAGCTAGGCTCAATACCATTTCTTCCAAATCCATCAGAAACAAACGCAAAATAATTTTATTTAAAAAAGCGGATAAAGTGCCACTAGAAGCCTTCCTAAAAGACAATTTCCATTCCTTCCGAACTGACTATGCGAATGTAGATGAGATGTGGCTCAAATTCAAAGATATAGTAGCAACAGCAATTGAGATATTCATACCTCATAAATTGGTAAGAGATGGAACGGATCCCCCGTGGTACACAAAAAAGGTCCGAACGCTGTGGCAGAGGCAACGGAAAAAGCATGCGAAGTTCAGAAGAACGCTAAATCCCGAAGATGGGCTAAAATTTACAGACGCGCGAAATTTGGCACGTACTTCGATGCGAGATGCCTTTAATAGGTTCCACAACGAAACATTGTCTCGAAATTTGGTAGAAAATCCGAAGAAATTCAGTTCGTATGTAAAGTACACAAGCGGCAAGACGCAGTCAATACCTTCGCTGCGCAGTGCCGATGGTACTGTTATCGACGACTGTGCCGCTAAAGCGGAGTTATTGAACGCAGTTTTCCGAAATTCCTTCACCAGGGAAGACGAATGGAATATTCCAGAATTTGAAACACGAACATCTGCTAGCATGAGTTTCTTAGAAGTAGATACCTTAGGGGTTGCGAAGTAACTCAAATCGCTTGATACGGGCAAGTCTTCAGGTCCAGATTGTATACCGATTAGGTTCCTTTCAGATTACGCTGATACTATAGCTCCCTACTTAGCACTCATATACAACCGCTCGCTCACCGATAGATCTGTACCTACAGATTGGAAAATTGCGCAGGTCGCACCAGTGTTCAAGAAGGGTAGTAGGAGTAATCCATTTAACTACAGACCTATATCATTGACGTCGGTTTGCAGTAGGGTTTTGGAGCATATACTGTATTCAAACATTATGAATCACCTCGAAGGGAACGATCTATTGACACGTAATCAGCATGGCTTCAGAAAACATCGCTCTTGTGCAACGCAGCTAGCTCTATATTCGCACGAAGTAATGGCCGCTATCGACAGGGGATCTCAAGTTGATTCCGTATTTCTAGATTTCCGGAAAGCTTTTGACACCGTTCCTCACAAGCGACTTCTAATCAAGCTGCGGAGCTATGGGGTATCGTCTCAGTTGTGCGACTGGATTCGTGATTTCCTGTCAGGAAGGTCGCAGTTCGTAGTAATAGACGGCAAATCATCGAGTAAAACTGAAGTGATATCAGGTGTTCCCCAGGGAAGCGTCCTGGGACCTCTACTGTTCCTGATCTATATAAATGACCTGGGTGACAATCTGAGCAGTTCTCTTAGACTGTTCGCAGATGATGCTGTAATTTACCGTCTAGTAAGGTCATCCGAAGACCAGTATCAGCTGCAAAGCGATTTAGAAAAGATTGCTGTATGGTGTGTCAGGTGGCATTTGACGCTAAATAACGAAACGTGTGAGATGATCCACATGAGTTCCAAAAGAAATCCGCTGGAATTCGATTACTCGATAAATAGTACAATTCTCAAGGCTGTCAATTCAACTAAGTACCTGGGTGTTAAAATTACGAACAACTTCAGTTGGAAGGACCACATAGATAATATTGTCGGGAAGGCTAGCCAAAGGTAGCGTTTCATTGGCAGGACACTTAGAAGATGCAACAAGTCCACTAAAGAGACAGCTTACACTACACTCGTTCGTCCTCTGTTAGAATATTGCTGCGCGGTGTGGGATCCTCACCAGGTGGGATTGACGGAGGACATCGAGAGGGTGCAAAGAAGGGCAGCTCATTTTGTATTATCGCGTTATAGGGGAGAGAGTGTGGCAGATATGATACACGAGTTGGGATGGAAGTCATTACAGCATAGACGTTTTTCGTCGCGGCGAGACCTTCTTACGAAATTTCAGTCAGCAACTTTCTCTTCCGAATGCGAAAATATTTTGTTGAGCCCAACCTACATAGGTAGGAATGATCATCAAAATAAAATAAGAGAAATCAGAGCTCGAACAGAAAGGTTTAGGTGTTCGTTTTTCGCGCTCGCTGTTCGGGAGTGGAATAGTAGAGAGATAGTATGATTGTGGTTCGATGAACCCTCTGCCAAGCACTTAAATGTGAATTGCAGAGTAGTCATGTAGATGTAGATGTAGTGTATTTTACATCAGTCTTCTGACTGGTTTGATGCGACGCATCACGATTTCTGCTCCTGTGCCAAACCCTTGAACTAAGAGCGGCATTTATATGCATCATCCTCGATTACGTGTTGGATATACTCTAATTTCTGCCTTCCAGTACAGTTTCTGACCTCTTCGACACTGTCTTCTGCCATGGACTTTATTCGCTGATATCTTAACATCTGACCTGTCATCCTTCTAATCACTTCCATCCATGTATTTATCTCCTCGGCGATTCTGCAGGCGACATCTTCACTTCTTATTTTATTGGCCTGCATAATTTTCAGCGTCATTCTCAAATGTTTCGATTACCTTCTTTTCCGCTTTCTTTACGACTTATTTGCATTCCACGCCGTGCCCAAGAGGAACAGTCTCGGAAATTTTTCCTCAGACTTAGGCCTATGTTTAATACAAATTAAAAAAATTCTGTCATCAGGAAATATTTCTTGTCCTGTGCTAGCCCGCTTTTTATATTCTCCTTTGATTTCAAGATAGCGGAATCCCTTTACTTTGTCTACTAAGTGGTCAGCAATTTAGATGTTAAGTTTATCGCTAATTTGTGGTACTAATTAACTTCGTCTTTCTGTGTTTTACTCTTAATTCATGTTCTGAGTCATTAACCCAATCCGCTTATCAGGTCCTTTGATTCTTCTTGCCTTTCCCTGAGGATAGCAATCTCATCAGTGAATTACGCCATTGATTTTTTCATCCTGAATTTTGTCACTCCTGAAACTTATTTTTAATTCCCTTCTTCGATATTCAGGCTTAACAAAAGAGAAGGGAAACTGGAGCCTCGCCGTATGGTCTTTTTGAGCAGAGTACGTTATCGACTTCCCATTTTTCCACGTATATTTTTGTATGTGCCGTGTATCACCTCTCTTTCGCCATAGCGTATATCTATTTTTTTTCGTAATCTCAAACATCTTGCGCTATTTCACGTCGCTGAACGCTTCTTCTGGGTACACAAATCCTTTGAAGACATTTTTATTTTCCTTAAGCCTTATCTCTGTTACCAAGCGCAACGTCAGAAAGGCCTCTTTGGTGCCATTTCATTTTCTTATTCCCATCTAACAGATCCTAAGTTCTGTATACTACTCTTCTCAGTAACTTGGAACCGTAAGGTGTGAAACTGACTGCGCCACTATCCTCGCATTTCTCTTCCTTTAATATTCTGAGAATTTTGTGGATGCTATTCTTGTAAAAGTCCCATGCTACGTCTCTACTTTCTGATATTCTTCTCACCAACCAGGATGTTCGTTTGGTTGCCTCTTACTCCAGTGATTTTGTAACTTACGAAGGAGTGTGCCTTGCTTGTTTTCAAGTCTTCCAATGCCCTCTCACTCTGTCACTGACTCCAATACTGGATTCGCTGTGTCTTCCAAATCGATATTAATTTCTTCTTCCATAGCGCCAGCAGACTGTTCCTTCTCCTGGTAGAGGCCCTATATGTTTTCACCAATTCACCTTCTCCTCTGCTTTTGAGAATGAAACTGCTTTTACAGTCTTGACGTTGACACCCTTAGTTTTAATTTCACCGAAAAAGATATCCACTGAATAACGTTGTTGCGTGCAAGTCTTTTACGATGTTTTCTGTAGTCCCACGTAAGCAGTGCTATTGCAGTTGAGAAGGTGCTTAAGTCATCATCTCAGTGTGTTCTTTTGTTGACTGTTTGGAAATCTCCCACTTCAATCTGCTTTTGGCATAGGAGAATTCAACGTGTACTTCTCAGGAAGGTCTCTGAGTGTTTCTGTAAACGTGTCGCAAGTTTAAGTCCTTAGCTGCTAATGCTAGGTCACCAGCGTATAAGAAGAACTTGCCTTCCTTATTTGTAGCGCAGTCGTTCGCGCTTATGTAAAACAAATCTGGTGCAGGTATGCTACCTCGTGGCAGGTGGAGTCCATCACGGCAACAAGTGACAGACTGGGCTGTGAGAAGTACGGACGCCGCGAGGTCTGCTCGTAGCAGCTGTCTGCCGCCCGTAGAAGCCTGGAAGCCAGATTGTCAGCTGTCGGCCGGCTTGGTACAGCAGCTGCGTGCTCCCTGTCGACGCTGGCTGCAGCGGAAGGCTTGTCCGTTTCCTCCTGTCACCAGCTCTTTGTGGAGTTCGCCTGTCTCTCCTGCGGGTGGCAAGTCCGTCGGAGAACCCAGACCGACTGTCACCTGAAAGCTCCTAATAGCGTGCATCGTGTCTCGGGATCCTGCTCGTAGAAGGTTCTCGCTGAGCGGCCAGAAACGAGCTCTTTACGTCTGCCAATAGGACTGTGAGACTGACTGGTTTGATGCAGCTCTCCATGCTACTCTATCCTGTGCAAGCTTCTTCATCTCCCAGTACCTGCTGCAACCTACATACTTTTGAATCTGCTTAGTGTATTCATCTCTTGGTCTCCCTCTACGATTTTTACCCTCCACGCTGCCCTCCAGTACTAAATTGGTGATCCCTTAATGCCTCAGAATATGCCCTACGAACCGATCCCTCCTTCTAGTCAAGCTGTACCACAAACTCCCCTTCTCCCCAATTCTATTCAATACCTCCTCATTAGTTATGTGATCTACCCATCTAATCTTCAGCATTCTTCTGTAGCACCACATTTCGAAAGCTTCTATTCTCTTCTTGTCCAAACTATTTATCGTCCATGTTTCACCTCCATACATGGCTACACTCCATACAAATACTTTCAGACACGACTTCCTGACACTTAAATCTATACTCGATGTTAACAAATTTCTCTTCTTCAGTAACGCTTTCCTTACCATTGCCAGTCTACATTTTATATCCTCTCTACTTCGACCATCACCAGTTATTTTGCTCCCCAAATAGCAAAACTCCTTTACTGTTGTATAGAGTGGTCATAATCTAAGGGCATGTATTCACAGAGGTCCTGTGTGGACTTTATCATATGGCAGCAGAATTTAGTAGGTTAGCTAATGCGTTAAAGCGGAAGCGATTTACGCTGAAAAACATATAGTTGCAGTTGTGGCCAGCAGGTGCAAATCTTGCGCCGTGTAGTATGTCGTCTATAACCAGAGCTCATAATGAACAAACAGTGTAAGCAGCGCCTAATAGTATCAACATCATCCCTTTCTGATTTGTTTGATCTTTTCTGACCACATCCTAATCCATTCCATATGGAAACATTTTTATACGTCTTTCTTGTATTTACAGCGCCAGATTTGCACCTGGTGGTCAAAACAGCAACTAAGTTTTTTTTTCCAACGGTTCCGTATTGACGCATTAGAAGGTCTATCAAGTTTCACTGCCATGAGATAATTACAGCTCACACTGGACCTCTGTGAGTAGTTGGCCTTAAGTTTGAGACCACAACTATGTAAATTTGTAAGAAGGAAGTCATTTTCGCACATAATCTTCTATTTTTAAAAAAAGTAAATATCAGATATTTTTCCTCGCCTGCTGTGTGGATGTAATTGATATAAAACGTGTGTTAGGTGAAGAGGACTGAAGAATGACCAATGATTAAATCTCATGTGAATTATGGAACTTTTTAATTTTTTTTTTCTCCGTGTCTCAGTGGTAAAGTGGTGGACTATAAATCCAAAGGCCTTGATTTCCATCCATAGCCAACAGTACGTTTTTTATTTGTCACATACCACTTCTTTCACCTCTGGCAATGGCTGTTGATGTGAAAATGCTTAGTTGCAACTTAGTTCGAAATCCATTTTTCGTTGTAGTCCCCCTATAACTGGTTGGGTAATTCAGTTTGAAGGTAGGAGGAAGCAACGGTATGCCACCTCCAACTGGACCATACGTAGTAAAGCACTTTCTTGTTCACAGAAATGTTCGGATTGATGACTGCTTTACTTTTTCTCCTTAACTGTTTCGAAACAGGGCTCCGAGAGAACGTTTTGGCTGTATTTCTCTATAATATTTCCCTTTACTGGGTACGCATATTCACTGTATCAGGTTTTCCGACGACATTTTGGTAGTGACAGACTCAGACAAGTACTTAAATGAAATGTTTAGGGTCTTAAACTTTAAGATACTAAAACAAAAAGTATATAACAAGAAGAAAAAAGTCATGGTTACAGACAAAAAAATGATATGGACGTATGACTGACTTAAGAAAAGGTATCGTTCAACTCGAGGACGTAACCGAATTTCGCTGTCTCGGTGGAAAGTGGAGGAAAATGAGTCAAGAGAAGAAAAGCATCAGCAAACAGCGCATTCCAAAATAAAAAGAACCTTCTCATGGATAAGTATAGGAGCTTCCAGACTAAAAACAGATTTGTAAAGACATTTGTATGGAGTGTTGTGACATTTGTGTGTGAAATTTGGACGTCAGCAAAGCTGGAGAAACCTCGCCTCGAAGCTGCGGAAATGTGCTCCTGGAGGTGAATTACAAGAACTAGCTGGAATGGCAGAAAGGCGAATGAGATGATTGTATAAGAAATATGAGAGGAGGAAGAGCTACTGAAAGTTGTAGACCAACAAGAAGCAAAACCCACGGGAAACCTAATTAGACGTAGTATTCTACTACAAAACATTTTCGAATGGAAAGTGGTAGGGAAGATAGCGAAAATGCGACCGAAAAGGCCATATTTGTTTAGTGAGATGGAAAGTTCTTCATATGTGGAGATAAAGAGGACTGCTGAAGAAAGGAAGGTATGGTTGCAGGGGCTTAGCGCTTTGAAAGAAGAATGTCTGCGTACCGATGGCTGATATACGTCTTCCCATTGCCGCCTTAGTTTTCTATTGGTAGGTAATAGGATGTGTTTAGACGAGCCATTTTAAACGGCGTCGTCGCTACGTCATCAACTGTTTAATTATATGGTTCAAATGGCTTTTAGCACTATGGGACTCAATATCTGAGGTCATCAGTCCCCTAGAACTTAGAACTACTTAAACCTAACCTAAGGACATCACACACATCCATGTCCGAGGCAGGATTCGATATTGCGACCGTAGGAGTCGCGCGGTTCCGGACTGAAGCGCCTAGAACCGCTCGACCACCGCGGCCGGCTCAGACATTTCGGTCTTGGGTGATAATGGTAAACGACTGTAGGCAAATATGTATAGGGTTACTTTGAAAGGAACACAGCCGCTCTAATTTCTTATCCCTCTTCTTAGTGCGAACTTTCGCTCCAAATCCAATGACCTCATCCTCGAAAGGTGTACGTTTTTTCAACTAGCGACATAACAAATAGCCGTGTTTCTCTAGTTCACAAGCAACATCCCATGTTCCTCTCATTTCTGAGAGCGAACTTTTCAGCTTCTCCTAACTTGTTGAACGAATTTTGGCTCATGCCAAAAGAACTGGTGTAGCTTCGGTTTCTTACATCTTTAGAAGAAAACACTTTTCACGTTTTATCGAGACAGATGGCTCAGTAGTTATTACACTAGAGTCGCGTACGGGTTAACGGCGCTTCAAATACGCGTCCTGCGGTCCAAATTTAGTTTGTCTGTCGTTTCCCTTAACCACTTAAGACGAATATGGAGATGAAATGCGAATAAAAACACCTGAGACCGTCTCTTTGGATGTAATTTATTTACGTAACCAGTTTCTGAGTGCCATTACACTATCTTATAGCTCCTTGACCAATGTAAATTGGAAGGAGTCGAATCTCATGTGCAGTCATAACATGAGCCAGTATCGAATGCCTGGTGTCCATACATCTCTGGTTTGCACAACACTATCAGTTCGTCACCCTACCACTCGACGACTCTCTTGATGAACGAAGAGATCGTGTCGTCCAAACCAGACATATACGGACACCAGGTATTTAATACTGGCTCCTATTACGACTGCACGCCATATTGGATTGCTCCCAATTTACTTTCGTAAAGGGGCCTGAAGATGGTGTAGTGGATGTGACTGATCTAAAGAAGATTACTTCGACGTGAACACATAAGCTTACGCCGTGGCCCTTAGTACTGGTTGTCTATGCAGTGAACCTGGAAATATACATATGTATTTTCCTTACCTTTTATTTTACTGGGTCGCCTCTGGATAACCTCATCTGACTGCATGTCTGAATATACTCACTCTGATCTATGCTTGATAATGATTTGGGTTGGAATTCATTCACTGGGATTGCAAATATGTGAGCTAAAACTGTACTTATTATTCATTTGCTTTTTTGATTAAAGCTACTGGTGAAAAATTAAGTGTTATTATTAAATTAAAAGATCGGGAAAACTCAACAAAAGTTAAATCTTGTGGTTACCGGGTCAGATGAAAAATAGTACGATATTGACAGAGATAAACTGATCTATTCTGAAAATGATTGAATATAAATTTTTAGCCCTTTAAAATGATTCAATTTATAAAACTTAAGTATGGGGCTTGTTTATATAAAACAAATTAAAAATGTAACAAAGAACTTACTATATGCAGTTAGCGCTTAAATACCTTTGATGTCTTCATGACGTCGATTTTTAATAATTCATGAATAATTAGTAATTATATAATTACAGTATTCTTCAAGTAATACACTCCTGGAAATTGAAATAAGAACACTGTGAATTCATTGTCCCAGGAAGGGGAAACTTTATTGACACATTCGTGGGATCAGATACATCACATGATCACACTGAAAGAACCACAGGCACATAGACACATGCAACAGAGCATGCACAATGTCGGCACTAGTACAGTGTATATCCACCTTTCGCAGCAATGCAGGCTGCTATTCTCCCATGGAGACGATCGTAGAGATGCTGGATGTAGTCCTGTGGAACGGCTTGCCATGCCATTTCCACCTGTCGCCTCAGTTGGACCAGCGTTCGTGCTGGACGTGCAGACCGCGTGAGACGACGCTTCATCCAGTCCCAAACATGCTCAATGGGGACAGATCCGGAGATCTTGCTGGCCAGGGTAGTTGACTTACACCTTCTAGAGCACGTTGGGTGGCACGGGATACATGTGGACGTGCATTGTCCTGTTGGAACAGCAAGTTCCCTTGCCGGTCTAGGAATGGTAGAACGATGGGTTCGATGACGGTTTGGATGTACCGTGCACTATTCAGTGTCCCCTCGACGATCACCAGAGGTGTACGGCCAGTGTAGGAGATCGCTCCCCACACCATGATGCCGGGTGTTGGCCCTGTGTGCCTCGGTCGTATGCAGTCCTGATTGTGGCGCTCACCTGCACGGCGCCAAACACGCATACGACCATCATTGGCACCAAGGCAGAAGCGACTCTCATCGCTGAAGACGACACGTCTCCATTCGTCCCTCCATTCACGCCTGTCGCGACACCACTGGAGGCGGGCTGCACGATGTTGGGGCGTGAGCGGAAGACGGCCTAACGGTGTGCGGGACCATAGCCCAGCTTCATGGAGACGGTTGCGAATAGTCCTCGCCGATACCCCAGGAGCAACAGTGTCCCTAATTTGCTGGGAAGTGGCGGTGCGGTCCCCTACGGCACTGCGTAGGATCCTACGGTCTTGGCGTGCATCTGTGCGTCGCTGCGGTCCGGTCCCAGGTCGACGGTCACGTGCACCTTCCGCCGACCACTGGCGACAACATCGATGTACTGTGGAGACCTCACGCTCCACGTGTTGAGCAATTCGGCGGTACGTCCACCCGGCCTCCCGCATGCCCACTATACGCCCTCGCTCAAAGTCCGTCAATTGCATATACGGTTCACGTCCACGCTGTCGCGGCATGCTACCAGTGTTAAAGACTGCGATGGAGCTCCGTATGCCACGGCAAACTGGCTGACACTGACGGCGGCGGTGCACAAATGCTGCGCAGCTAGCGCCATTCGACGGCCAACACCGTGGTTCCTGGTGTGTCCGCTGTGCCGTGCGTGTGATCATTGCTTGTACAGCCCTCTCGCAGTGTCCGGAGCAAGTATGGTGGGTCTGACACACCGGTGTCAATGTGTTCTTTTTTCCATTTCCAGGAGTGTATATAGCTGGTGGCGGACAGACACACCGCTCTGCCTCTACACACAACCTCACTGCACAAAGGTTGGCTCAAGAGTGTTCTACCGACAATGCTACCCGCTTCTCGCCACGATCCCTGTGTATCAATGCGCGGGCTCTCCCGCCAGCAACGAGATTGGTGCGGATACTTCACTGCCACCATCGATATGCAAAGAACTTAAATAAATTTTACAAAACATTTTTCTTAACATTTTCTTATACACTATGAACCGCGAATTTACTTTCAAAAACCTTTTCTTAAAGAATTTACTTTCTTTACTAGCGATTCATCAAGAACATTAACACATTTAATCACACTATGTGAGCGTGGAAGTATTTGCCAAGGAGTAACTAATGGAAACAAATTAAATTTCAACAAATGGAAATTTTTTTCAATAAATTAAATTTTTTTCCTAAATACCCGTTTTTTATAAACAGATTTAAAATTATAATCAGAAAGTACCCTCTGAATATCAAGTTACAATTTATTCAGAGACAGAAATAACTATTATTCATTTATTTTTGATTGTATGAGCTTTTGGGCTGAGAACCTAGCCGCTCCCTTTTAACACGGCCGTTGTCACGACCGCTCACAACAACCTCTGAAAGACTACATTGGTGCAAATCTACAACACAACAGATTACTTTAAGCTAAAAATTTTAACAACTCACACAAACACATAAACTACGCACCCTGTAAGAGGTGTGGAAATGGTACAAAACACTCACATTAAAAATTATTTTTGACCGAAAGTGCAACTTGTTTTAAAAGAACTCTTACGGTGGAAGGGAGGCAACTTTATATACTAAAATGACCATTTAAATAAAAAGCCATGAAATGCAGTCTTACATAAAATGTACAAACATGCTCTACATTACACATATACCACCTCTCAAGATGGTAGGCAAGATAAAATCATGCAGAATGAGAATATCACTCTGCAGCAGAGTGTGCGCTGATATGAAACTTTCTGGCATATTAAAACTGTGTGCCAGACAGAGACTCGAACTCGGGACCTTTGCCTTTCGCGGGAAAGTGCTCTGCCAACTGAGCTACCCAAGCACGACTCACGACCCGTCCTCACAGCTTTACTTCTGCCAGTGCCTCGTCTCCTACCTTCCAAACTTTGCCGAACCTTTCCTGCGAACCTTGCAGAACTAGCACTCCTGAAAGAAAGGATATTGCGGAGACGTGGCTTAGCCACAGCCTGGGGGACGTTTCCAAAATGAGATTTTCACTCTGCAGCGGAGTGTGCGCTGTTATGAAACTTCCTGGTAGAGCGATTGCCCGCGAAAGGCAAAGGTCCCGAGTTAGAGTATCGGTCCGGCACACAGTTTTAATCTGCCAGGAAGTTTCATATCAGCGCACACTCCACTGCAGAGTGAAAATCTCATTCTGGAAACATCCCCCAGGCTGTGGCTAAGCCATGTCTCCGCAATATCCTTTCTTTCAGGAGTGCTAGCTCTGCAAGGTTTGCAGGAGAGGTTCTGTAAAGTTTGGAAGGTAGGAGACGAAGTACTGGCAGAAGTAAAGCTGTGAGGACGGGGCGTGAGTCGTGCTTGGGTAGCTAGGTTGACAGAGCACTTTCCCGCGAAAGGCAAAGGTCTCGAGTTCGAGTGTCTGTCCGGCACACAGTTTTTATCTGGCACGAAGTTTCAAGATCAAAACATATTTCAGGAATTTGGCCTTTACACTTTAAGCAATGAATTCGTTAACACCGAATCCGACAAACATGACAGAGGCAGTTATTAACGTACAGCAGACCGACCGACCGACCGACAGACAGACAGACAGACAGACAGACAGATGGAAAACCGCCTAAATACCATCCACAGACTGGTCGCCTCACCTGACCTCGACACAGACCTGCCGGGCAGATTCGTGCCTGGGACCAGGCGCTCCTTCCTAGTCCGGAATGCAGTGCGTTAGACCCCACGGCAAACCGGGTGGGCGTGATGTCCTTAGGTTTAAGTAGTTCTGAGTTCTAGGGGACTGATGACCTCAGTTGATAAGTTCCATAGTGCTCAGAGCCATTTGAACCAAGGCACGTGTAACACTTTGTGTGAGTGAGCACTTTCCCGGTGGTCAGGAAACAGACAAGGCGTACTTCTGATGGGTAGCAATGCAAGCTGTGGGAAACGAAACATCCTTTGTTCTTACACATCTTTCACAAAAGGCTTTTTATCGTCTCCATTGTTTTCTCGATCGGCTAAAATAAAAGCCACATTCTGGGTGTGTTATTGCCGCGGAATTTATTTTAGTTTTTTTATAGCTACCAATCGATAAACCGACATGTGTTATGATGCATATGAACGTTCTTACTTCCCACAGTCGTTCTTTGTGCCCGTTCTCAATACGTTTTCAATGGTTTTTCATCATTATGATGATTGCAAGAGTTCGCGAATTTTTCAATTTTCGTAACTCGTGGTCAAACATTGTATGCCTTTAGTATGTGGCCACATGTATACTGCATTGTGAGTGGAACCGCCAATGTGTCTGCTACTTTCGTCTCAATATTGATTCATTCGAAATTGTTACTGATTTCACAACTCTGTGCATAATCTTTAATAACTCTCGGCCTTTCTCAACAATGGCCAAAATTTCATATATTTGTAACAGATTGAACTATGTACGTTGCACACACCAGTAATATATTTGTTTCTTTTTTTCTTTCAATGTGTGAGGTAAATTTGTTGCTGTATGAATCTACGAGATGCGGGGCACATGCGCAGGGAGATTTCGTAGCACAAACTGCTATCAACTAATCGTGTTGATTCGTTACAGGGCTATGATTTCAGGGTAATAAGAAAGATTGCTAGCACATGTAAGTTGTGGGTCTCCCCCACTGGTAGATGCAGTGTCTATTTTCACTAAAATGGACTGTTAGGTATCGGTCAGGAACTAACATGAAGCACAAGCCTACGGAAGTTTCTTTCAACTATCAGTAAGAAGCCAAAACTGCAAGTAAACGCATTAAAATTTTATTTTTAGTAATAATAATAGTAATAATAATAATAATAATCCCCGTGGAGGCCCGGGAAAAGAATGGCCTCTGGTATGTTCTGCCAGTCGTAAAAGGTCACGAAAAGAACAAACCACTAATAGGGCTAACCCCCCTTTTAGTGTGATTAGTTGGTTCAGGACACAACTAAAGAAGCCTCGGACAAGCGCCGTCATGGTTGGGGACGACGCTTAAACCCTATGCCCGCCCACAATGCTAGCCAACTTGGAACTGATTTAAATCAAAATAGAGGTGTTTTGCAGGATATGCTTCCTGCAACCACCCTAGAAGGAAAACAAAGACAGAGGATGAGATGGTCAGATGAAGTTAATCGACATCTCATGTTCTGTTATTACCAAGCAACAAACCTAGGAACCAACACAACTGGATACAGATCACAAGTATACACAACATTTATTACCAGATACCCAGAATTAAAATTTTTAACAGAACAACGACTAGCTGATCAGATTCGTGTAATAATAAAAAATGACAGGATACCCCAGTCAGAATTAGAAAACATCAAACAACAAGTACAACAAATACTGGAACAAAATAATGTGCAATCAGAAGAAGAAGAAAATACAGTAATGGACTCACACATCCCAGAGCAAACAAACAAAGAACAACATGCATCGATTAAACAATCAGAGGAAAACGAAGTCTTAAGACTGCCACCAGAACATGAAGTGACACACATGTTAGATATAGAAGAAAAATTTCAGCTGACATATATAGAATACAAAGACACAAATACAGACATTAGACCATTCTTGCATAGACCGCCAAATAACCCACAAGTCGAAACAACATTAAAAACTATCAACACAATCATACACAACAAAATAAATGAAAACACAACTATGGAAGAGTTACAACTACTGGTTTATATAGGAGCACTCACTACACTAAATATACACACTAGGCAGAGATCAGAACCAACCAACACACAGAAGAAACCCACAAAACCAGCATGACAACACAGGCTACAGATCAGAATAGTAAAACTGAGAAAAGACATTGGACAGCTAACACCATTTATAAGATATCAAAGTTCAGAAGAAAAACGAAAAAGGTTACGTAAAATCTCACAACAAGAAGCGATAGAGCAATTATATGGAAAGAAGCAGAAATTACAATCATTGGCCAAACGACTTAGAAGATACAAAAAAGTGAAAATAGAAGGAAACAAAACCAAACATTCAACACAAACCAAAAGAAAGTTTACCAGACAATAGATAACACACACATTAAAATAGACAATCCACCAAACGTAACAGACATGGAACACTTCTGGAGCAACATATGGTCAAACCTGATACAACATAACAGGCATGCACGGTGGATAGAAGCAGAAACAGACACATACAAGATGATACCACAAATGCCTGAAATGATAATTTTGCAACATGAAGTCACCAAAGCAATTAATTCTACTCACAATTGGAAAGCCCCTGGAAAAGATAAAATAGCAAATTTCTGGCTAAAGAAGTTCACCTCAACACATCCACATCTAACTAAATTATTTAACAGTTACATTGCAACCCATACACATTCCCTGATACACTTACATATGGAATAACTTATATGAAACCTAAAGATCAAGCAGACACAGCAAACCCAGCTAAATACCTCCCCATAACATGCCTACCAACAATATACAAAATATTAACTTCAGTCATTACACAGAAATTAATGACACACACAACACAGAACAAAATTATAAATGAAGAGCAAAAAGGCTGTTGCAAAGGAGCACAAGGATGTAAAGAGCAACTGATAATAGATGCAGAGGTGACATATCAAGCTAAAACTAAACAAAGGTCGCTACAATATGCATACATTGATTACTGAAAAGCTTTTGATAGTGTACCCCACTCATGGTTACACAAATATTGGAAATATACAAAGTAGATCCTAAATTGATACAGTTCCTAAACATAGTAATGAAAAAATGGAAAACCACACTTAATATCCAAACACGTTCAAATAATATCACATCACAGCCAATACAGATTAAGTGTGGAATATACCAAGAGGACTCATTAAGTCCTTTCTGGTTCTGCCTTGCTCTGAACCCACTATCCAACATGCTAAATAATACAAATTATGGATACAATATTACTGGAACATACCCACACAAAATCACACATTTTCTATTCATGGATGATATAAAACTACTGGCAGCAACAAATCAACAACTCAACCAATTACTAAAGATAACAGAAGTATTCAGCAATGATATAAATATGGCTTTTGAAACAGACAAATGTAAGAAAAATAGCATAGTCAAGGGAAAACACATTAAACAAGAAGATTACATATTGGATAACCACAGCGACTGTATAGAAGCTATGGAAAAAACAGATGCCTATAAATATCTAGGATACAGATCAAAAATAGGAATAGATAATACAAATATTAAAGAAGAAGTAAAAGAAAAATATAGACAAAGACTAACAAAAATACTGAAAACAGCATTGACAGCATGAAACAAAACAAAAGCTATAAATACTTATGCTATACCAATATTGACCTACTCATTTGGAGTAGTGAAATGGAGTAACATAGACCTAGAAGCACTCGATACACTTACACGACCACAATGTCACAAATATAGAATACATCACATACATTCAGCAACAGAAAGATTCATATTAAGCAGAAAGGAAGGAGGAAGGGGATTTATCGATATAAAAAACCTACATTATAGACAGGTAGACAATTTAATAAAATTCTTTCTAGAACAAGCAGAAACTAGGAAAATACACAAAGCAATCACTCATATAAATACATTGGCTACACCACTGCAATTTCATAACCACTTCTACAACCCTTTAGATCACATAACATCAACAGATAGGAAGAAAGTAAATTGGAAAAAGAAAACACTACATGGCAAGCACCCGTATCACCTAACACAGCCACACATTGATCGAGACGCAGCCAACACATGGCTAAGAAAAGGCAATATATTCAGTGAGACGGAAGGATTCATGATTGCAATACAGGATCAAACAATAAACACCAGATATTACAGCAAGCATATTATTATAGATCCCAATACCACAACAGATAAATGCAGACTTTGCAAACAACAAATAGAAACAGTAGATCACATCACAAGCGGATGTACAATACTAGCAAATACAGAATACCCCAGAAGACATGACAATGTAGCAAAAATAATACATCAACAGCTTGCCTTACAACATACACTTATAAAACAACACGTTCCCACATAAAAGTATGCACCACAAAATGTACTGGTGAATGGTGAATACAAATTATACTGAAACAGAATCATTATAACAGATAAAACAACACCACATAACAAAACCTGACATCATACTCACCAATAAAAAGAAGAAATTAACACAACTAGTTGAAATATCCATACCCAATACAACAAATATACAAAAGAAAGCAGGAGAAAAAATTGAAAAATACATCCAACTGGCTGAGGAAGTCAAGGACATGTGGCATCAGGATAAAGTTGACATTATACCAATTATACTATTGACTACAGGAGTCATACCACACAATATCCACCAGTACATCAATGCAATACAGCTACATTCAAACTTATATATACAACTACAGAAATCCGTAATTATTGATACATGTTCAATTACCCGAAAGTTCCTAAATGCAATATAACATATACTGTACAGTTAAAAGGAAGTCACGCTTGATCAAGGTCCACGTCACTTTCTACTTTTGACCAGCCATAACGTCTGAGATAAGAAAGAAATAATAATAATAATAACTGTGAAATAGAGCCTTAATAATTTCTGTCGTGTACGTTTAAATTACGACTGACAGAAAACTAAAAAAAGTTTCTTCTGTTAATCTCCAGCCAGAGGTTACCCTTATGTCATCATAATTGATTCTTACTTCGCTTCTTAGTAGAACTGCTTGATAATTTCAAGTAAAAAGCCCTATATTTTATATGTCTTACAGTATCAATTCATTTTGTTAACCGGCTTTCGATTTACAAACAATCATCAGACTTTAAATGTTGTCGTCATAGGAGTTACAACATTTGAGAACAACATTAAATAAACATTTTTGGAACAGTGATCAAAATTTTTTAAAAAAATTTCTTTCAAAAATTCAGCCTTGATTACACCACGTATGCTTCAAGAACATAGGTGACCGGTTTCAGTCATATCACATGACCATCATCAGAAAGTAATAGAAACCTTACTAGATTGACAAAAAATATGACAAAATGCTTATAAGGATAAAATACAATAAGCCTTCTCTACCCATCATATCCATGGCAGAAATGTACGTTAGAACAGTACATAAATATTTATATCACAGTCTTAATCTTCCAACTAGAAACATTACGAAATATTACTCCATTTTTAATAAATCAGTTTTATGACATTTAAAAAAAATGTATGTAATATCATGCCACTCTACAGCTCATCATTCCATTATTACCTATATCTCCAGTGCCAAATAATGTTAATATAAGACAGACAGACTGAATCTAGCATAGCTGTATACTTGCAGTAAAGTCACATATCGATGTGATGCCACAATGCCAAAGACCATCACAACATCGTTGACTTTGAAACCATTGTGGTAGTACCACCTTACCCCATAGAGGGCACACTGACTATACATCATCTGTACAGTTATTTTTAAAGCTTTTAATTGATATCTAATACAATATTTAAGTAGTTCCATGGTTGTAAAGAGATATTTTATACATAACAATTTTAATGTTATTATTGTACTTTTTTTACGTTTTGACGATTATGTGAACCCGCTTTACATTGATTAGTTGACGTGAGGTAGAGAGAGAAGAGGTAGGCGTAGCATCTTCGTATTTAAGCGCATGCCTGTCGCTTGCTGGCACCAGTTGACATCACAGCAGCTGAGAAGAGTGCTCTATCTACCATCTTCGAAGGTTGCCATGGGTATAACAAAGTCTTATTGTATTTTATCCTTATAAGCATTTTGTCATATTTTTTGTCAATCTAGTAAGGTTTCTGTTACTTTCTAAATTAAATTACAGGTCTGATAATGGTCATGTGATATGACCGAAACTGGTCACCTATGTTCTTGAAGCATGCGTGGTGTGATCAAGACTGAATTTTTGAAAGACAAATTATTAATATTGAATAAGATATAAAGCATTAGAATTGAGGTATGAATAGAGTAAATGTCATTTTTGACAGTGCAGTGGCAGTGAAATTTAAAAATGTTAAACAATAAATAAAGATAAAGGGGACAAACAAGAAAAATATTCACACTAAAATCGACAAAACCGCAATAAAGTAACATTATTACCTGATAAGAATACTAAACAAGAGACTGAAGGGGTATTACGTGTGCTATTCTTGAATGATCTTGTCACTTATCAGTTTTTTATAATTCGGATTTTTTATTTAATTTACCACAGAACATACATAAATAGTGGTTTTTATTTCTAAGTGTTCTTAGATCTTCGTCTTATGGAAGAAAGGAGACTGAGTGATTCTTATTTTGCGAGACTAACGAAGGATAATTTGGAGACGTCTCATTAAGAGTATTGGCAAAACGTAATGCTGTAAAGTCGTTCACTGTGAGACACTCAATACTGACGGAAAGAATGGCGTAGAAACAGCGAAATCGATTAGTGTTATTGATTATGTAAGGCTCATGAAAGACTCAAGCAACGAGAAACAATGCCACAGCTTCTGCTCTTGCATTAGTATTCAGAAGTTTCGCATTTGTTCAGATTGTTGTATCTTATCGTGTACACGCAAACACTTGTCACAATAAGTGTTCCTTGTAGAAGCTGTTTACTACTTGATTCTATTTCGTCCTCACTCTTTTGTATTCATAAATGACCTCGCGTCATGGTGGTTGCGAACGGATAAATGTGAAGGCAGTAGGAATTCATGAAGTACTTTGAGGATTGTAATTCCATTGGAGCATCTGGTATTTACGGAGATTTCGTTGCTACTTTTCTTTTGAAGTCGGGACAGTAACGCTGCTTAAAGTGTTTGTCTGTCCGGAATGGCGGCTATTACGACCTCATAACTTTTGAGGGTTCCCGGAAAGCAGCTCTGGCGTCTTCAGCACTTTTTCTTGGCACGTGTCGCGCCTGACGGCGGGAGTAAATGTTTGAGAAATAATACGAGCGTTACGTAACAGCGGCGGCGCCGCCACGCTATGCACCCACCGCTGCCGGCACAATGGGAGGCCGCGACGCGCCACAGTGCAATACAATGCACTACAATACAATGCGGCCGGCTCGCCGTATATCAGGCCGCCGTCGCCCCTGTTCAGGGAGCTGCGCTTTACGCGGGACCTCGCACAAAGGCGTGTCGCGTTGTGGAGGGGAAGGGGCTGTGTGGCGCGCCTTGTACCCGCAGCGCTGACCCCCGTAACGTGGAGGCGACACAGGAGAAGCGTTCAGCGACTTAGCCACCCGACACAACTGCAGTTTTTTAAGGGGTCGGGAGTTCAGAGCTGTTACTACATGATCCTACGTCCCTGGCAGAACTGCCAAGGCTGTCCTCCCCGCACCCCCTCCCAAAATAAAACTACCTTTCTGCACTATTTTTCTAATCAAATTTAGCAAATTTCCTAAGTACGCGTTACTGAAAAATATACTGTTTGCGTCTTCTTCTGACCTACAAGCTTTAGGAATTTGTGCCTGCTCCGACTTCACTTTTCACTGTCACCTCGTTCTGGGTCTTCATCTGTTCTTCCTCTCCATACTCATTCTACGTAGGCGATGTTTCCGTAATGTTTCACTTTCTGCAGTATTTTCATTAATATCTTCCTGGTAACAACTTTCACTTTCCTGAGAAATCTCATTTCTGTTGCTTGTAGTTTACTATTAATAGTTGTTGTTGTTATGGTCTTCAGTCCTGAGACTGGTTTGATGCAGCTCTCCATGCTACCTTATTCTGTGGAAGCATCTTCATCTCCAAGTACTTACTGCAACCTACATCCTTGTTCATCTCTTGGCCTCCCTCTACGATTTTCACCCTCCACGCTGCCCTCCAGTGCTAAATCTGTGATCCCTTGATGCCTCAGAACATGTCCTACCAACCGGTCCCTTCTTCTTGTCAAGTTGTGCCACAAACTCCTCTTCTCCCCAATTCTATTCAGTACCTCCTCATTAGTTATGTGATCTAACCATCTAATCTTCAGCATTCTTCTGTAGCACCACATTTCTACATCTACATCTATATCCATACTCCGCAAGCCACCTGACGGTGTATGGCGGAGGGTACCCTGAGTACCTCTATCGGTTCTCCCTTCTATTCCAGTCTCGTATTGTACGTGGAAACAAGGATTTTCGGTAAGCTTCTGTGTGCGCTCTAATCTCTCTGATTTTATCCTCATGGTCTCTTCGCGATATATACGTAGGAGGGAGCAATATACTGCTTGACTCTTCGGTGAAGGTATGTTCTCGGAACTTTAACAAAAGCCCGTACCGAGCTACTGAGCGTCTCTTCTGCAGAGTCTTCCACTGGAGTTTATCTATCATCTCCGTAACGCTTTCGCGATTACTAAATGATCCTGTAACGAAGCGCGCTGCTCTCCGTTGGATCTTCTCTATCTCATCTATCAACCCTATATGGTGCGGATCCCACACTGCTAAGCAGTATTCAAGCAGTGGGCGAACAAGTGTACTGTAACCTACTTCCTTTGTTGTCGGATTGCATTTCCTCAGCTTCTATTCTATGGTTGTCCAAACTATTCCTCCACC
Source organism: Schistocerca gregaria (assembly GCF_023897955.1). Classification (NCBI taxonomy): domain Eukaryota; kingdom Metazoa; phylum Arthropoda; class Insecta; order Orthoptera; family Acrididae; genus Schistocerca; species Schistocerca gregaria. The sequence continues at coordinate 477,641,029 of NC_064926.1, forward strand.
ATGTTTCACTTCCATACATGGCTACACTCCGTACAAATACTTTCAGAAACGACTTCCTAACACATAAATCAATACTCGATGTTAACAAATTTCTCTTCTTCAGAAACGCTTTGCTTGCCATTACCAGTCTACATTTTATATCCTCTCTACTTCGACCATCATCAGTTATTTTGCTCCCCAAATAGCAAAACTCCTTTACTACTTTAAGCGTCTCATTCCCTAGTCTAATTCCTTCGTCATCAGCCGACTTAATTCGACTACATTCCATTATCCTTGTTTTGCTTTTGTTGATGTTCATCTTATACTCTCCTTTCAAGACACCGTTCATTCCGTTCAACTGCTCTTCCAAGTCCTATGCCGTTTCTGACAGAATTACAATGTCATCAAAGTTTTTATTTCTTCTCCGTGGGTTTTAATACCTACTCCGAACAATTCTTTTGTTTCCTTTACTGCTTGCTCAATATACAGATTGAATAGCGACAGGGAGAGGCTACAACCCTATCTCACTCCCTTGCCAACCACTGCTCCTATTTCATGTCCCTCCACACTTATAACTCCCATCTGGTTTCTGTACAAATTGTATACAGCCTTTCGCTCCCTGTATTTTACCCCTGTCACTTTCAGAATTTGAAAGAGAGTATTCCAGTTAACATTGTCAAAAGCTTTCTCTAAGTCTACAAATGCTAGAAATGTAGGTTTGCCTTTTCTTAATCTTTCTCCTAGGATAAGTCGTAAGGTTAGTATTGCCTCACGTGTACCAACATTTCTACGGAATCCAAACTGATCTTCCCCGTGCTCGGCTTCTACCAGTTTTTCCATTCGTCTGTAAAGAATTCGCGTTAGTGTTTTGCAGCTGTGACTTATTAAACTGATAGTTCGGCAATTTTCACATCTGTTAACACGTGCTTTCTTTGGGATTGGAATTATTGTATTATTCTTGAAGTCTGTGGGTATTTCGCCTGTCTCATACATCTTGCTCAACAGATGGTAGAGTTTTGTTATGACTGGCTCTCCTAAGGCCGTCAGTAGTTCCAATGGAATGTTGTCTACTCCGGGGGCCTTGTTTCGACTCAGGTCTTTCAGTGCTCTGTCAAACTCTTCACGCAGTATCGTATCTCCCGTTTCATCTTCATCTACATCCTCTTCCATTTCCATAATATTGTCCTCAAGTACATCGCCCTTGTATAGACCCTCTATATACTTCTTCCACCTTTCTGCTTTCCCTTCTTTGCTTACAACTGGGTTTCCATCTGAGCTCTTGATATTCATAGAAGTAGCTCTCTTTTCTCCAAAGGTCTCTTTAATTTTCCTGTAGGCAGTATCTACCTTACCCCTAGTGAGATAAGCCTCTACATCCTTACATCTGTCCTCTAGCCATCCCTGCTTAGCCATTTTGTACTTCCTGCCGATCTCATGTTTGAGGCGTTTGTATTCTGTTTTGCCCACTTCGTGTACTGCATTTTTATATTTTCTTCTTTCATCAATTAAATTCAGTATTTCTTCTGTTACCCAAGGATTTCTACTAGCCCTCGTCTTTTTACCTCGTTGATCCTCTGCTGCCTTCACTACTTCATCCCTCAGAGCTACCCGTTCTTCTTCTACTGATTACGTTTTCGAAAATCCACACTACGATTCATCTTCTACAATGGCTACACCCGACGAAATCCCTTGGAAGTGGAAAGCTTCCTACCCGGTATGGCTAAGATCCTAGCTTTCAACATTTTGGGCATCCACTTGTCCATCTTAAGCAGTAGGGTGTACGTCAAAGTCGTCAATGACGCGGTGTGCGGAGGAATACTTCGTGACACCAAACATGGACTGTGCTTTTGCCATGGCGACGGCAACGTCGGTGCGGTAACTGTCGACCTCTCAGGGTTGGGCAAGTGCACCGTACGAGTGTTCGAACTACCATTCGATCTCGAGGCGGAAGACGTTTCGCGGCTTTTCGCCGCTACGGCACTGTAAATGACTACACTGCTGAAAGCCGGGTGCAATTCCAAACGTACCCCGTTCTTCACGGCGTACCAGATATCTCCATCGATCTCCGTTGCCACGTGCCATCTTACCTAAAAATCATCCGGTTGCCGTGCGGTAGTTATACACGACGCCCAACCCAAGACGTGTTCCGGATGCATTGAAGAAAATCGTCTCAGGCCTAAGTGTCTTCAGCGAAGCACCACCCAATTGCTGGCCGCTACCGTGGCACTTCCGACTCCGACGACGGTTTTACCAGCCACCCACGCGTCGGTGCTCTCTTCTTCTCTAGGCGACCGTAGTCAGTCCGACCACGTATCGGTCTCCCTTCGAGCTGCTACGGATACCGCCGGGGTTTACGCGTCACGTTCACAACCTGACGATACTTTGGCACCACTGCCACCAGCGACGACTTCCGATCCTCTGCTTGCCGATGATATGGACCTCCCGTCTCTTACCGTCTCTGTGACGGCCCTTCTCCCAGACCGCCGCGACTCTCTCCAGCCTTACGACACAGAGGGCCGGACATGTAAACAACGTTCCCCTAAACGACGCAAGAGGAGGCACCGTATGGTCTCGAACGAGACAGCTCACTTCCCCCTGAGGCTCCAGAGTTCGCCCGGCCTAACGAGGTCTCGGAGAAACTGCACGACGACAAGAATGACGACATAACGGCGCCAGCGCTGGCTAGGCCGGTACCTTCTCTGCGGCTCACCCGTGTGCAGCTGAACCAATGGACTCCAACGTTACGATTGCCGCCGAGACGTCCTCTGCTCCTACGGACAAGGTGAAATATATGAACGCCACAAAGACAGCGCCCATCGGTGGCATGGAGTGACGACGTCGACGATGGCTCCAACCACACACAGGGAACGGTGTTACCGTAGACAGACACTTCCTTATGCCAACAATAACGCCGTCAGGTGGCGCAGGGCTCAGCTTGCCACTGCCTCACCCCTCTTAACCCCCACAGATGGAGTTCCCTCCACGCGGGGCGCGACTCCAAACGCACCGAATAGCAACGACCAGCACGGACACCATTATCTGCCGCTTGAAAATTCAACTGCTGCTCGAGATGATTTGGGCACGGACGCCGACATCGCACTAGTACAGGAAGTACACTTGGCTACACTTCCGGATCTCATTGGATGTAACACGTACCTATTCCTGGGACGTGGCGTAGCCATCTACGGTCGAGTGGGCATCCCTGTGGCTGATCTCACATACCTTCCGTCCGCCGGAGGCACGGCAATCACTGCCACGGGGACCCGTGATGTTAACATTTGTATTGTCAACATTTAGGCTTCGTCAGACTCCACGCAGGCGCGACAGAGTACACTTCTATTGAGAAAAAAATCTCCCCTTTTCTGCCGCTGTCACCATTACTTGCTTTGGAGTGATTTTAATTGTGTCCTGCATCGCAAGTATCAAATGCCTCACTACAACACCTGTCAAGAATAACGCCTCGTCGTCCGTGATCTGTTGCTCCGCGACACTTGGGAAGTTCAGCACGGCGGCGTACCTGGCCACACTTACCAGATGGGTCCCTTAGCGAGCCGCCTTGTCAGGATTTACGTCTCTCGGCAACTCACGTCTGCACTCAAAGGTGCAAATTTTGGTCCTTGGCCTTTTCGGACAACTGGGTCTACATCTGCAATATTCTCCTCCCACAAGAAGTGGTCTGTGGAAACTAAACACCTGCCACTTCCATTATCCCGACTGTCTTCAATGCGTTACCTAGCCATGGGACACCTGTGAACGTCGCTTACCTAAGAAGTGCACAATCTTGACTTGGTGGCTTGAATACACCAGACCAGCGATTTGACATACCTTGGTTAAGTATGGCAAGCAAGTAGCTGCTTGATGCCGGCGCACTGTTGACTATTTCTACGCCGGTCTCCGCGACCTGGACGCCCAGATACCCACCCCTGGAACCCATGGGGAACGCAGCAGCATTAAGGCACAAATCGTAGTGTTGACATGTCGTAGACTGAAGGGGCAGTGATGCGGACGCGACGTCAATATTCGACGGAACACAAATATCCCACCATGCATCGTATCACCTCCGGTAGGAGACACCGACAACGACTCATCACCGAGATCTACACCTGTCGCACCCAACACGTCACTTGCCAATCTCTGACACTCCACTCCTTTTCAAGTTTGTCAGATGTCCGCAAAAACACCCCGTGAGTGCGTTAGCGGAATAAATGACTGGGGTTAGGTGTGGACCCTTATTCTATGACAGAGCACATCGGTGATCGGCTGTACAAGGTTTGTTTGATTTCAGAATTATTGCCAAAGAAGTACACGAATTTACGCAGATTGTGACATGACAATGCCAGGACAGTTGTCAAGATAACACATTACATCCTATTAGCAGAAATAACATCACAAGTCGCTGCAGTGGCGTCAACTCGAAAGACTTGCACCAGGCGACCGGTCTACCCGACGGGAGGCCCTAGCCACACGGCATTTCCATTTCAGCAGAAATAACACTGAACACAACAATATCAAATGTAAGTAGAAGGTCCTCTACAGGATTTTTCTTACTTATACACCGTGAAGTTGGCCAATATTACGACAAATCATCCGATTCCGGTTCTAAATTCGATACTATTTAGGATGACAATCAAGTCTACAGAGGATGGTCAGTTTTTGTGACAAGATGAGCAAAAGATTACTCAAGGTTGCTAGAGTTCACTGTGGACGCAAACTGGAGAACAAACAAGTTTACGCCTCTTCCAGCGGCATGTACCTTTTAGCTGTGATGTGTTGTCAGCTGAATGGCTGTTCTCACCCTCTGAAAATCCTATAAAAAAACTAATCAAAATCTTTACTGATTTTGTCAGCTGAAACTTTCCCTCGTTTCTCGTTAGGCGAGAAAACATGCATTCATCCCTAGTCTGGAAAAAATGGCGATATACACGTGCATAGCTGGAGCAGCGTGTATGCTTCAACACCCTCTTAGTTATCCCAAGAACAATTACCTACGTGGCAGTTTCGTTTCTCCGCTATCGGAGCTCAACGACTTTTCAGCTAATTTCCAGCTGAATGTCAGCCAAAGTGAATGCAGTGTTCTCGCAAAATTCCTCTTTTGGCGTCGTACAGAGCGTGATACGCTCTGTTATACACTTGACGCTGGCTCAAAGGAGAGTCCACGAAGTTTTCGGTCTTGTGTCTTTTGTAGCAAACTGTTTTTTACCTGTGTCCTTCAGTGCTTCACGTCACAACTTTTTCAGACCTATGGTGGATCGACAGCACAGCTGAGTACAACGCTTAGGCATGAGAGGGAGGAACACTGAATGTTGGTGTGGTACATCAGCTTTCGAGATGACGAAAGCAAATGCTTTGGTGGAAGCAAGTCCAAGAGGATAACACCTTTGAGAAAAAGTATGAGGATCTACGACGAATCCTGGATACGGTCAACATGTACCATGACGCAATCTTTATTCATGTGAATGTTACTTGCTATCTTCAGAACAACAGTTTTGCTAAAGTGCTAGATCCTTAGCACTTCTGTTGCAAACTGTTTAATGCAGCATAAGGAGATATGATGGATGTCCACAAACCGGCATGGAGGCGGACATGTTACATAAAGGACAAACGAATGTTTGAATTCAGTGGAAGATGAGGAGGCGTATTTCTGTAAGCCAAGATACAGATTGCCTGAACTATCATCATACCATATGGAATCCAGCAACTGTGAAACATACCGTGAACACTCCTGGGAGAAGCGAGAGAACTAGGGAAGGCTGTCCAATCTATCCTGAAGAACAACCTGATAAAATGGAAGGCACGTGAGAAGACAGCAACGTGCAACAAGAAAAGAAGATTCAATGCTACTCTTTCCCCATACCACATTTCGTTTGCAGAAGAGTTACTTTAGGTCTTACTTTTTGATATACTGAGGAAGGTAACCATTTTATATTATTGAGATAAGTAAAAATACATTTTTTTTATTTGTATGCATTTTCTTAGCTTCCCTACTCTTTTAGATTTTGCTCTTATTGGAATCTGGATATTTGATATAATTATCTAATTTTTCGTGTTTAGTTAATATTTGCTGTTTTATCTTTTATATAATTTCAGGTGACTCATATGTTGCAAGCCCAATGATTTTTCCTGTGTTTGGGGTTAATCAATTCGACTGCATTATCACGAACCACTTTACTTACTTCCACAGGCCCATTACATACTGAAATGAACTTATGACTTCGCTGTGTTTTCTTGCTAGAGAGATGGATTTTCACAAGCATTTTTTGGCCAAGGAAAATACCCGTGAGGTTGCCGTTTCATCAGCTCGGTTCTTTGTGTTTAACGCCGCAGCCTACAAACTGCTCACTACCAATTTTACTAGGTGTTGATGTACTCTAGGTACTGGCAAGAATTTAATTATTTTCCGGCTAAGTCCCTGTCCTATATACAGCATCTGATATGGGTATCAATACTGGTATTGCCAATGATACATTATCCTCTTGGTACACCGTTACTCTCTCGGTTTCGCATAAATGAACTACATCCTCCATAATGGCTATCACCAGTTTTTGTACAGCTGCCTACATAAACTGTTGACAACTCTTCTTCCTCTTCATCGGACGATTCCCAGTCAATTGTCTCCCAGCCCGCTGGTATTTTTATCCGATCACCCCCTGAACCTACTTCAGAATCTTGTTGTTCACAGATAAGTCTATTCACACATTTAATTATAAATCAATTTCATTTGGCCATTGAATCACTAGTGACTGGTCTTCGTACCGTTCGTCTCATCAATTCTGGTCTTTTTTTTTTTTTTTTTTTTTTTTTTTTTTTTTTTTTTTTTTTTTTTACCAGTGTTTGGTGGCCTCAACTCGATTTCGTGTACCGGTTCATCTAGCATGTGTTGTTCTGCTGAAGTCTGATTCTCTCAACCTTTCTGCGTTCCGGGTATTCTAGTTCCACCCGAATAATTTGGGTTTTGTGGTGGAAAACCTCTAAACCTTCTTGCTTCGTTTGCATGGTGAATATATCGCGAATTGTAGTTACCACCATAGTTTCTGGAATCAAAGCCATTATCGTAATTCTGCGGCCTACCGAAACCATAGTAACTGTCTGACCTCTGTGAGTTGCCAAAACCATAGGTATTATTATCCCATGGGCGATTACTATTCTTCGCAAAACGATTACCTTTCCCAACATTACTATTGTCATTGTAAACATTATTAAAGGCCAATCGGTTGCTGTTATTCCCCTTACCATTGGTTTCTCTCATTGCATATTGTTTCTTCGCGTCATCTTCACTGAAGATGAATTCAGGTTCTCTTACTGTCCCTTTAAATGCCTGTATATTACCTCCAGCTCTCCCAACCAACGATTGCTGATAACGCAAGGGTAATTTCATTGTGCTATACGTATCAGTTCCTTATCACTGTATGGATGGTCTAGACACTTTTTCGTCATTTCTTCAAAAAATCTAACTGGCTTCTTTCCTCCAAAACTTTTAAATGATTCCTTCTGTAACAATTCATATTTGATCCTGTTTTGGGTTTTCGTGGATCAGTATCCCTCCAAGAACGCAGACTTAATTAGTTCACACGACTGACAGTTTGCACCGACTCTTTGCATCCTTTCCGCTATTGTGCCTTCCATATGACCAAAAATGAATTCAAGTTTGTGGCTAAGTGGACAATGTCCTGCTAAACCGATATGGAATTGATATACAAACGTGCAGGGGCGTAAGCCGTTCCCGTTTTCTTTGTAATGTTGGAATTTTCTGACTGTCAAAAAATGATAATTGTCAAATTTTTCTATTGCACAATGTGGCGTCTGTGTTTTTAAATGGTTCAAATGGCTCTAAACACTATGGGACTTTAAAAAAACTTAGGTCATCAGTCCCCTAGAACTTAGAACTACTTAAACCTAACTAACCGAAGGATATTACACACATGCATGCCCGAGGCAGGATTCAAACTTGAGACCATAGAAGCAGCGCGGTTCCGGACTGAAGCGCCTAGAACCGCTCGGTCACAGCGGCCGGTGTTTGTGTTTTCGCAACATTTTTCGTTCGCTTCAATTGCGTCATGGTTTCCTTTATTCGTACTACCACACTGGATCCTGAGATGACATATTTTAGTCCCATCTAGCATCGCATCTACGTAGTGGGGAGAAATTATGTAAACCGTAACGTTCCTCCTGAATCGGAATGGTAGGAACGTTTAAATTTCCCGTTACTGTATCAGTGTTTTGTCTTTGTACTTGCTACATATTGACTTGCGGTATATGGCCTGTCGTGCTGTAACTCGTAAATTGAGAATTTGGTACGACGTGGCGCAGTAAACTGCTCTGTTATCGCGTCATTCGCGTACTTTCCCAGGGTCGGCTGCCGCTCTGTTGGTATGCGAGCAGTTACCGCTTCTCGCATCATTCTCTGCTGCGAACGCACATTACCTGCTTCGCTCACCTGTCTCAACTGTACTTCTACCATTTGCTTTTGTTTCAGATCGGAAAATACTGACGAAACATCTTGTGGACATACAAGTGGAATCTTATGATTTTTTTGTGTTTCCACAACTGACACGTAAGACTGCAAACACTCGCCTGAAGATGGCTGTAAGGTTGTCAGCCGAAATATCGTGGAAAGAAGTCGATGAGATCCGGCTGCAATCCCGAAATCTTGTGGAATATTCGATACGCCGGGAAAACTTCAAGAGTCACATGTCTACGGACGATGGTTAGTTTTTGTGACAAGATGAGCAAAAGATTACTCAAGGTTGCTCGAGTTCACAGTAGACGCAAGCTGGTGAACCAACAAGTCTACGCCCCTGCCAGCAGCATTTACCTTTTAGCTGTGATGTGCTGACAGCTGCATGGCTGCTCTCGCCCTCTGAAAATCCTATAAAAAGCTAATAAAAATCTTTTCTGATTTTATCAGCTGAAACTGTCTTATGTTTCTCGTTGTGCGAGGAAACATGCACTCATCCCTAGTCTAGAAAATATGGCGATATACATGTGCATAGATGGAACAGCATGTATGCTTCAAAGCCCTCTCAGTTCTCACAAGAACAGTTAACTAGATGGCTGCTTCGTTTCTCCACCATCAGAGCTCAATGACTCTTCAGCTAATTTCTAGATGAATGTCAGCAAAAGTGAATGCTGTACTCACACTAAATTCGTACAGAGCGTGATGCGCCCTGTTCTACACTTGATTTTGGTTGAGAGGAGAGGCCCAGAAGCTTTCGGTCATGTGTATTTCGTAGCAAACTGTCCCCCACCTCTGTCCTTTCGTGCTTCACATCACGGCTTTTTTCAGACCAATGGAAGCATTCCTTTTATCTTGTGGAAACTTTCTCTTCCAATTGCAAAGGGACTACCTTTAAACTGCGTCGAAACATCGCCCCTTTCTACTCCTTTCGAGTTTATTCCAGCCAATCAGACATTTTATGCCCACTCCCGACCCTTAAGAGTTACACGCATACATCATGAGTGTACCACGGGCATTTCACGTGATAACTGCGTCGCTGGGCCTGTTTGTACGCATCTCGAAATTCCCCAATGCAGTTTTCTAAAGAATTTCTCTGTCGCAAGCAGCGCTGTGCAGCTACCTACTCCCCTTGATGAATCGCCTGGTGCATTCCGGCCACGACGGCGTAACTCACGTCTGCCCCCAAACTAAATCGTTTCTTAAAGCAGCTTTTTCAACTGTTGCTCATTGGCATACCGGATTTGAGTTCGATTTGTTAATACAGTCGAATCGAGTGTTATCCCTTTGCATTACATACTGTACGTTATGATAGGCAAATCTGCTCATTATCGCTAAAGTATGTCAGGTGATATATCCTTCTACTTATTACGCCATATAAAATCTCATCTAAGGTGGGAAATTGATATTCATTCAAGCTGCCACCTTATGTAGTCGCTTAGTAGTTTAGTGTCTGTAAAGCTTGTATTGTATCTTAAGGGAGAAAGGGTTGTGATAAGGTATGTAGTAATACCATGTAAATTAGAGAAATTTGGGTATATAAGATGGACAAAAGTTTGCACAATGTTGTATTATACGTGACATCATCAAAAATAATTCATCATCATTGTAGTCAGATCGACAGCAGAACTGAATACAGCAGTTAGGCAGTTTGGGAAAAATGTGGGAATCTACAATTGATCCTAGCAGGGTCGCCATTATCTGACACTCAACTCCTTTTCACATTTGTCACACATCAGCAAAAACACCCTGTGCGTGACTTAGCGTCACTAGAATAAATGACTGGGGTTAGGAGTGAACCCTTATTCTATGACAGAGGTCATCGTTGTTTAGCTGCACACAATTTATTTAATTTCAGAATTATTATCAAAGATGTACACGAATTTACATAGACTGTGACATGACAATGTCAAGACAGTTGTCAACACAACACATTACGTCCCGTTTAGCAGAAATAACACTGATCGTGACAGTTCTAAGCTGGTTGTAAGTTGTGTTCCAAAATGAACAGCATAAAGATAGAAGTGATGACAATTTGTGCAGGACCTGACCATTATTTTGGAGGACAGTGCTCAAGCACGTACAGTGCAAGCTGTTACTGATTTGTGTAACTGATGGGGCTGCAAAGTGCTGTACCACCTACTGCACTCCCCTGACTCAAGTCTTCGTGAGGTCAACTCGATTTCTAAACTGAAGGTAACACTTCAGGGCATTCGCTTCAGAACTGCTACAAATTTGTTGGGCAATAGACCGCTGCGTCTGCGTTCGAACTGTCGACAATCTGGCACTGCTAAGAGTATCCTACGACTTCCACATCACTGGCAATGGGTTATACTCAATGCCGGTGACTACTTTGAAGGTCAGTAAAACTTTGAAATATGTATCTATTTTGTACGAACTGTAAATAAGTAGTTGACTCTATTAAAGTTCCAACCTTCGTATATTGTATTTCTGCGGATTTTATTAACTGACTATTATAGCTAATGTATAGACTATTTGAATGAAGGATCACAGCTGAAAGTTATTATTTCCATCGAATTAGTCGTGTGGCATGAAAGCAGATGTACGCAGCTCGACCCTATGACAATATCAAGCGCCGCGCGAAGTGGCCTTGCGGTTCTAGGCGCTGCAGTCTGGACCCGCGAGGCCGCTACGGTTGCAGGTTCAAATCCCGCCTCGAGCATGGGTGTGTGTGATTTCCTTAGGTTAGTTAGGTATAACTAGTTCTAAGTTCTAGAGGACTAATGACCTCAGAAGTTGAGTCCCATAGTGCTCAGAGCCATTTGAACCATTTTGAACGATATCAAGCTATTCCTTTGAAACAGAGCCGTGCAGAACCCAGGTTCCTAAAGTACGAGTAACTGCAGGTAAACACGCAACTGGTTTGTCCGTAATAAAAGCTGTTGAAAAGAGCAAATATCCAGCAGTAACCTTTAGATACCGCTGCAGTCTTAAATTTTGAGAGACACTTAATGGTCTGATTAAAATATTCTACCTACACTAATCTTATAGCACGAGAGTCGCTTAATCAGTAATGCAACACATTTTGTATGAAAGTGGGTTGATTTTATTCAGGATTGCAGTAAACCATATTATTTCCTTCTATTTTGGCAACAAAACCCTATTTGTCAACATAATGTCCGTTCAATGCGACGGCCGTGTGCTACCTTGCAGGGAGGGTTTGTATGTTCGCATGCTGCAGCTCTGCTGGTCGAAGTCAGAGTCAACGTCTTGATATATCAACAACCTCTCTATCAGCCACCTACTGCTTCCAGAGGAGTGTATCCTTCATTGGGCTGAACAGATGGGAGTCAGAAGCAGCTACAGGTTGGATGAGGAAGAAGTCGATGAGGAAGAACAGTTCGATGACGTGTTATGAGCTCGTCCCTGACGAGAAAACTTGTGTGAAGCCTTGCATTGTCGTGGAGAAAGAACAATTCGTTTGCGTTTCTGTGGTGACGAACACATTGCAGGAGTCACAGCTGAGGGCGTACGGCCGACACGCGGAGGCCGGTCGTGTTTGAGCAACCTTGCTGCGATGACAGAAGCATCGCCCAACAACTCATTGTCCTTTTGTCCACTGTCAGGTCTCCGTAGACATACTGCAAGCGCCTAAGAACACCCGCGATGATCTTGTTTTCCACCAAAAGCTCAATGACAGGTCTCTGCTTGGAATACCCTCCTGTTACAGATCACATTTTGAAACCCATAAATAGCGCGGCAGCCAATCGGAACTTTATGAACTATAGGCGCTGAAGTGGGAATATTCCACTATTCTCACAACAAATTTCACATTTTTTCAACCGAAATTGGTCGAGAAAGAAAACTGTGTTGCATTACTTATCGAATGCCCCTCGTAAATAAGCCAGTTTCCAATCTCAAAATAAAACGAATGTTCATTGTCTCGATTTTCAAAAATGGTTCAAATGTCTCTGAGCATTATGGGACTTAGCATCTCAGGCCATCAGTCCCCTAGAACTACTTAAACCTAACTAACCTAAGGACATCACACACATCCATGCCTGAGGCAGGATTCGAACCTGCGACCGGAGCGGTCGCGCGGTTCGACTGAAGCGCCTAGAACCCCTCGGTCACCAGTGGCCAGCTCTCGAGGTTCCTGAAATAGATTAATTCGTCCGGTTGACTACACTCAGTACAATGTGTGTCCCGATATGGAAGTCGTCATTCTAGTAGTGGCGTAGAGAAATGCAGTTGACCATGTGCTGCAGGCTCGTCCACTGAAAGTTAAACGAGTAAGAGTAGAACTGAAACTCTTCCACACCAACCGCAGAAAATTTATTGGGCAGTTAGTTCTGAATCTAAATAATTCCTTAGACAACATTGGCATAATTCACCATTGGCTTCCTTCTTAAACATTTTTCCAGTTTTACGAATTGCTTAGTACAGAAATCAATATTTTTTCCGACAGAACTCGATTCAGATTTATATGCACCCAAGACACAACCAATCTGATATATATCGAGAATTAATCGTAGAACGATGACAAAGTATGTCACGGACAGTCTATAAGAAGTTCATTATATCTCTGCTTGGCAAACAACTTTACACTAGTACTTAATTACTATGAATGTCATTTTTATAAAAATTTATGTATATCCCACAAGGGGGATAATACATGATGATCTTCAAAGAATAAAACCGGTTACCGTGAATAAAATATTTTGTGATCAAGACTGCTTTATTCCAAAGTCAGGTTGGACTTGCATTGAGGGATGAGTTACAAAACATAGTAGACAGTAATCCCTTTTCTGAAAAGGAAAAGTTTTGCCTTTGAGTATAAATTTTAGATTTGATTTTTCTGAAATAAATCCTTTGTGATGTAGCGGTATGTGGTGTTGTAACGAGGACGATACACAGTAGAGACTAAAAGATTTTTGAGATACGGTACTACAGAAGAATTCTGAAGATTAGATGGAAAGACCGCGTAACTCAGTTAGAGGTACTGAGGCGAATCATAGTGAAAAACGTTTAACTTGATTAAGAGAACGGCTACATCGATAGGATACATCCTGACACATCAACTTGGTAATGAAATGAAGTGTGTGTGTGGCGGAGAGTTGGGGGAATTATAGAGGAAGACCAATCTCTGACTGATGTAAACAGCTGGAAATGGGTGTTGGTCGCAGTTGTTATGGAGAGAGTCTTGCATACGATAGACTAGCATGGAGGATGATGATGTTTGGTTTATGGGGCATTCGGTCATCATCAGTTATTTTGCTCCCCAAATAGCAAAACTCCTGTACTACTTTAAGTGTCTCATTTCCTAATCTAAATCCTCCTTTCAAGACACTGTCCATTCCGTTCAACTGCTCTTCCAAGTCCTTTGCTGTCTCTGACAGAATTACAATGTCATCGGCAAACCTCAAAGTTTTTATTTCTTCTCCATGGATTTTAATACCTAGTCCGAATTTTTCTTTTGTTTCCTTTACTGCTTGCTCAAAATACAGCTTGAATAACATCGGGGAGAGGCTACAACCTTGTCTCACTCCCTTCCCAACAACTGCTTCCCTTTCATGCCCCTCAAGTCTTATAACTCCCATCTGGTTTCTGTCCAACACGTTATGTACCGAATTATTGTTCAAGAAACGTACATGTAAAACGTCATAAATAAAGCTGCCTATTAAACCATATACATGTTGTATACTTCTCCAGACACCGCACAAGTATATCAATGCCTTATGTGAACGTATCAGAAATAAGTTTCCAAAGGCGGATTATTCACACAAAAACAAGAAAGATATGCTTCTATGTCGACAGTCCATCGTCAATTAATCGTTTTACAAAGATCTCAAGCTAGAAATTCATGAAATGTGAAGAAAGTGCTCCGGTTGCTGACACACTTACATGCATTCCTCCCATTTTTAACTGTCTCGTCCTCCAAAACTTCGACCGGCGACGAATTTTTTATACGCTCCCACCTCGCTAGAAGCGTCTCTGGTTTCAGAATGTTTTCTGCACTACCCTGTTGTCTTAGGTGGCGTGCGGGTAATAACGCAAAGTATTGAAGTAAAAAACGGAATATTACAATATAAGATCCTGTCGAAGGATGTTCGGAGATGTACTTGGATGGAGTGTCCTTTTCTTTTGGTGTGAGGAATCAGCCAAAAGAATTAGTAAACATGCTTCTGAAATGACGTGTGCAATGAGGTTTGACAGTTTGAGGCGGAGTGAACGACAGAACTGAAGAGGGAAGCTGCTCTTACATTAATAGCTTATATGTAAACAGAAGACTAAAGCAGTTAATAGTGTTGGGTGCTCCAGCTGTTACAAAATGAAAGCCACACGTTACTACAGAAGTACATCACATAAATATTTCATAAAATGGCGTATTTCATTAACTATTCATAATTTATGTAATAGATGTGAATATTAGCATTAGTTAGGCTCAACAGTGTCTCATGTGAATGGACGACGGAAATGTTTTTTTTTTTAATTTAATTATGTAAAGAGATTTGAGTTTGTTAATAACTTGCATGTTATAGACATAAGTATTAGTTGATTCTGAACGGTGTCTCATGTGAATGGACAACGGAAATGTGTTTTAATTTAATTATGTAAAGAGGTATGAGTTTATTAATAACTTGCGCCGGCGTAACAGACCGATTCTCCTACAACAGTCGCAGCTTGTTATCATCTATCATAGCGAGCTGTTACAGACATTTTATTTGGAAGAGGACTGCCTAAATGCAAAGAAGTTCTCCGAAAGTTATGAACCACAAATCAAAAGGAATCTACAGCAACCAGACACTGGAGCAGACGGAGAGACGGAGGAGGAAAAAAACTTGCTCTGGAACCGAGCTGATTTAGCGTCAGGCCGAACACACGTTGTCGATAGCTCATTGTCACCCTGCGAATTTTAATTTACGCTTATTGATTTTATGTATGCATACCGCTAGTCAAGGCACACAGTTTTACGCCACAATAAAGTATGTTAACTGCTTCATTTCGTACTACCATGTGTGTGGACTGATTATTACGTTTCGAAAGACTTAAAAGGATAAAGGAATTTGAAAAGGAACACTGACCTTATACACAATTATCTTTTTTGAAACTTTATATTCGCAAGTGACCACGGAAGAAATTTTTTTGAAACAGTTGGATGCATGCAAAGGTGGTGTAATGCTGGGTGCGAAAGACGTTTTGCGCTTAAATCACATAAAATCTCTTGAGTCATTTACGAAAATTACAGACTGGAGTCGAAAATTATGACACCCGAGCGAAGATCTACTGCTGGACGGGAAACATTATGAATACATTAGGAGCAGACAAAAATGGTAGTAATATTAAAAAACCAGCTTAATTGCAGCTGCTGTCAGTATTTCATAACCGGTTTTCAGTAGTATTCTAAAAAATACTGAAAGTCGCGCAACATGTTTCGTTATGTGTGGAACTCTAAATGTCAGTACTTTGTTGGCAGATACGTCTGATGGCACAGTTGACCACGGACAGACATTGGCTAGACGGCAGTCCTTGAATGTCGAACTCTGATGGAGCCTAATGCACGCCATATAAAATGCTACTTTGGCTGAATTGTGCAGTTTTATGTTTTATTTTATTTGATGTTAAATACTCATTAACACTTACACATAAAATTTCAGTTTTTTATACTCTCATATGACAAATAAAATACATGAATTTATTAGCTGAGCAACTCCCTGCTCCTTTTCCACACACATCTATCGTTTAAGAACTGTGCCAGCTTTCTTGACAAGTGGTACAATTACCAGAGGATCGAAGTACACTTTTATGGCAAACGAACCGTCAGTCCTGCAAAATTTATATCAGTTGAGTGTATCCAAGTACAGTGAGGCGACAAAAGCAAGGCGCGTTGGGTAGCCGCTCGGTCTCAGGCGCCTTCTCACGGTTCGCTCGGCTCCTCCCGTCGGAGGTTCGAGTCGTCCCTCGGGCATGGGTGTGTGTGTTCTCATTAGCATAAGTTCGTTTAAGTTAGATTAAGTAGTGGATAAGCTTAGGGACCGATTGCGACGGGTCAGGCTCTTATCGCGCAGTTTCCTTTCCCTGAAAGAAAATCCACCTACCTCGTTTCTTAGGTAGTTGCTGCACTCGCCTCTCCTGATAGCAGCTACTGGAAAAATTGCAGAAAAGCAGTGTTGAAGAAACTGCAATTTAATAGCCGCTCACCGGAGGCCGCGATACATGTTTGCTGAAATACAATCTATGAGCAATCTTCCTAAATAAATTGAGTTATTGGAATGGTAGTAATTGTTTACTCAAACGAGAACGCGAAGTTGGTAATTCTATTTAAGCTCTTTATTGTCTTTAAGCCTGATCATCAGCCCGCTAATCTACGTTTGAAGAAAGTTCAGTTCACAATTCTATCCACACTCAAACCCCGCCAGAATTAGCTTTCAAAGTTACGGAATTTACTTAACTGCAACACAGACGATTTTCTAACATACACGTTTGCAGTCGATGTTCAATAATAGTTCGTTTTTTAACGTTAATGCTCGCCATAAGCACTTAGTAAAAGTTTACGAAGTACCGCCACGCTTTTAATTATTAAAGTTACTCGCGTCTTTCGCGGAACGAAAAGTCACAACTCGCTCAAACTCACACTACGCGTTACTGGACTCTTCCAGTCTCAAATCGCACAGTACCGAACCGATGAAGCCGTTTTATGACTTCATTTTACACATTATTCGCGAGGACACATCAACCATGTCTCTTCTCGATCACAGTTCCTTCGCGACTCCTCATCCACTCGCGACTCACTCTCCTAGTCTGCTAACCGTCCTCGCATCTCATTGGCTCACACATCACACAGCCAATCAGAATTAACTCTTTGGGTGCGCCTCGCGCCAAAATCTAGCACGCACCAGTCATGACTTCTGAATCATTTACGTCATGATTTCTTGTTACACAAAATTTACTGTATAATTTAACAAACCGAAAGGAAAACTAGACTTTACTTTATTTCCAGAAATTATTTAAATACTCGCGAACGTTCTGGCTGCTTGTACAATACCATACACTCTAGGACATCCGACATTCACTAAGATGGGGAACCACTGGCGACTCTGTTCCCACGGTTACATCGTCTGAACACTTGCGAGTTCCAACCTAGATTTTATACACTTGCAAAGAATGGCGAATGTCCCTCTTTCATTCACTCAGGCACACTCATTCACTCTCACCTACTCATATAAAATAACTGTTCACAAAAATTCAAAACATTTATGGTTTTAACAAAGTTATAGGTGAATTTCTAAAAGTAAAATTCTCAAAATAAATACAAAAGCACGGAAGGTGATTTTGTTTCATAGTTGGATGGTCACTGAAGGTGATCTATACATAATGGTATTTATTTAGACTCGAAAATTGTAGAAATTTGCGTTTTCTGTAAGATTTTTCTAATTTCCAAAATATGCAGGTTTCAAAGCTCAAATTTGGATGACTTATTTTTATTCATAACAGAAACTAGTATATTAACTTTTAATTTCCTCAGGTTCCTCAGTTAGAAGTTATTAAAGATGAAAGTTCCACGTTATACACGCGGCTAGTTAGCGCACAGGTCTTACATTCTCACGGTACAGACATGCCATATGGTCGTGACGTCAGACGAACGGACACCGGTAATCTGCCCGCTACAGCACATATGCTAATCTGATGGCTACTTTACAGTCTGTCTACATTTCACAGTAAATATTTGATAGAAAACTGTGCGCTCGCACTAGTTGCGACGCCACACGATGACCTCAGCAGTTTGGTCCCATAAGACCTTACCACAAATTTCCAAAAATTAGGACATAAGCCATGCGATGCCTCTTAATATCCTGTTGGGCCTCCATTTTCTCGGCGTAGTATAGCAACTCGACATAGCAGGACTCAACAAGACGTCGGAAGTCCGCTGCAGAAATATTGAGCCATGCCGTCTCTATAGCCGTCCGTAATTGCGAAAAAAAAGGTTCGATGGGATTCATGTAGGGTGATTTCAGTGGCCAAATCATTTTCTCGAACTGTCCAGAATGTGAGTTAACGAGTATTTCGCTCTCATTTAAGTATATGGCCGAAAGGGTCAGCCTTCAGGAATTGTGAAACGAACATCCTCGCCACGAGATGTGGAAACCGTCTATTGTGCTGAATGAGGCCTAAGCGCTGTAGTGTGCGAGTGACACATACAATAAACTACGTCATAGGGAAACCCAGTAGAAGCCGTTTGTGGCCGAGGAGATGTATCAGTGTTAAATATGGCAGACCTAAGATCGGCTTTAAAGGGAAACATTTATGGAAACTATTTAATTCTGTAGTAATGCAGGGAATTAAGCCACAGTTATTTTAATCCGCCGTCCTTCATAAATTGTCATGGTGATAGCAGTGAAACTTGAATATTGATCATTTCTATAATTGTTTAGGATTTACTGTTAAAGTGAAATTAACAAGTTTTGTAACGAAGACCTGAATGCTAAAATCTGAATGCTTTGGTCGATCTGAACGATCGACATTTCATATAGAAGACGATCATTAAAACGACATATGTTGTAAATATCAACTCAGCACTTTATTTGTGTGAAAGATATAGTTAATTTAAATTATCATTATTTTCAGTTAAGCATCAGATCATCATTTCCTCCACACAAAATGCATTGAACGATGACAGCATGACACCTTATTGACTCATTAGGTAATAGAATATTTGTTGTACCGTTTAGTACATAATAATTACTTTTGTTCTTTATTTATTTATCAAAAAGCACATTGGTGCAAGGCTACTGGCCGTGAATTTCAGAGTTAAGAAAGAAATTGTATTGGTAAAAGAATTTGTTTATTATGTAAATAATTAATAAGTGCGGGTGCAGACGCGAAAGCGGACAGTTCCGCTGGAGGCACCAAAGAGTACAGTTTGGATGTAGACGCGAAAGCGGACGGTAGCTCTTTAGGTAGCTAGGAAGTGACACAGAAAATTTCGCGTTCTGTGGTATCGCGGGACTTAGACTCTGAGCGGTGAGCAGCCGCGAGTCTAGTGTGAACTCTAATCTTTCGCGTAGATAACGAGGTGGAGTGTTGGACTTTTAAAGTCACGATGAGATTCTAAATGATCGAACAGTGTCAAATGGATATGCGCTCGGGTATAACAGTAACTCTAAATAGACCACTTTCGCTATTAGTTTGCTTTATGAATAAACATTGTTCTACCCAAATCGCAACTGTGTGGCCTACATCAGCTATGGGTGATTAATTTAGTTCCCGATATTATTATTACAGTTATTATATGTTATGTTCACTTCGTATTTCGCAAATTTGCCTTCAGCCAGACAATTTAACAAAAGCGTCATAAGTGTCCAATTTAGGGCGTGTAATACGACACGTGTGATTCAACCCCTAGACGAGTTTGAGCCAAGACATTTCGAAGAAGAGGAACTGCATGTTAGCCCGAACGTTTTGGGATGTTAGCTAGCAAGAACATTCTTCAAACCAATCGCGAACGATTGTGGCTCAGTGACATGACATCGTTGTTTGGGTACATGAAGTCCATGAATGGCGGCAAATGGTCTCCAGGTAGCAGAACATAACTATTTCCAGTCAATGATCGGTGCGCTTTGTCGAGAGGACCCAGTCTATTCTATGTGAACACAACCCACACTGAGCGCCACCACTTTGCACAGAGCCTTGTTGGCACCTTCGGCCTATGACCTTGTGGGGTCTGCGCCACACTCAAACCTTACCATCAGCTCTTACGAACTGAAATCAGGGCTCATCTGATCAGCCACTATTTTACAATCAATAAAATGCGTGTTTGATCGTCAGCCGATTTTTATTTAAAACTCAAATATCGACAGCTTTCAGTCTCAGACAATCTTCACAGATTCTATCCAAAGATACAAAAAATACGTGTAGTCTACTGGAATTGTTACAAAATAGTTTCCAAGAAAGGGTAAAATATACATGAATATGTACAAGGATGAAACAGTTTAGACCACAATATCATATCTCTCATTACTTAACTGATAGCCGATCTCATATGTAGAGCAAGACATGAATTTCTACATAACACACTGGGCCTTTAAAGGCAAACATATTAATAATACGCATAACCAGAGAAATACTGAAGAGAAGGTCAGATATGTAAGTGATACAGTTGTAGAAAATGTTGTGCAGTTGGTCAAAGAACTTTACAAGCATTGTCGTCATAAGGTACAAAAGTGTCTCGATAAGTTACTAGTTAAATGCAGGGATCTGAACTGTCTTTGGTGATCACCTTAGGTATTGTTTCACATGTAAACAGAAAAACGAAGTTGCTATCCCCAAACATAGAATAACATCCATCTTAAAATATAAGACAGGAATCATTATCAAACCCTAATGTTAAAGAGTAGTATAATCATTGCATTACTCCATGAAATATATATATATATATATATATATATATACAAACAAATTATATCATAATCGTAATGAAAATAGTATTCATAACAGGAAAAATAAGTTAAAATACAGTTTTCAGAAGTAGGTTGAAATGTCGCCCAGCATTCATATGCATCTAAGTTACAGAAAAGAACAATTACTGTAAAATATCGACTACATTTAGAGAAAAACATCAGATGTTAGTAAAGTTCAGTTGAAATTACAATGAAATCCAGACCTTTAGCTGCCGACAGGCGTTAATAAATATCAACAGGGGCAGATGAAAAGGTGTGCTCCGATCGCGACACGTACCCAGGATCTCCAACTTTCATGGCAGACGCTTTAGCCGTCTGAGCCCAAAGACACAGAAGATATTGCGACTGCAGGGACTTATCTCTGGTACGCTTCCCGTGAGTCCAACATTCCTAACTTACTATCCACACAATTCATTTGTAGTGCCCCTCCCCACTGTACTCATTACTCGTGGCAGTCAGGCTACCGATACCCTTAAGAGTTCGGGCAATGTAAATGCATCTGCACTGAAGAAGATCATTGACCTATAATCCATCTCTATATGAATATGGTATCTGTACTTCTACCATGTAAGCAGGACATCCAGGGTTCGAGTCCCGGTCGGGGCACAGATTTTCAACTCTCCCCGTTGATATTATCAATGCCTGTCAGCACCTAAAGGTCTGAATTTCATTGTAATTTCATTCTTTGACAGCTGCAAGATTACCGATGGTATCTGTTCTTTCGGACATATCCATCTTCATAAAGTTTAGTTAACCAGAAGGTTAGCATATCAGTAATACTAATACCATAAAGATAGGGGGAGGGGTGGGTAAATAACCAAAGCATAACTAACCATGTGCCAATATTTGGCTTTAAGGAATGTTGGTAGCACATGTATATAATAGTGGTAATCATAAATAACTTTCTTTATCAAAGTAAAACTGTCGCTAACAAGCATTAGAGTTTCAGCCACTAAGGATGTAATTTGAGAGGCAAAAAAAAAGTTTTTTCACTGATCTACGCAGGTGACTGCTAAACAAAATATGTACATGCATATGGAAAGACTTAAAACCTTAGATGGATTGCTCACTGCAGGCTACAGGTGACATAGCTAACATATGTAATGTCCATATAAAGAATTTGTTATAAAATGAAAAACAGTGTAATGCAGAATATGTAAGGGCCAAATTTACATATTGTCTAGAATGAACATGTATGCACAACATGTCATGTGTAAAAGCATGTGGAGTTAATCCATGATGGTTTTATACACATAATAGCATTTGACAACATCAGTTTTAATTTAAAAAAACATATGTCCTATTTTCATTTAAATGAGAATTACATAATGAGAGTAAGGACATACTTCACACAAATGGCAACTCTTTGACCAGAAGTTCATGTGAAATACAATAAAAGTAAAAAATAGAATTGCTGAGTGTTTAACATATTAAATGTAAAATATCAGGATAGAAGTTACATGCACTTTATAAACACAACTTTAGATTTGTGCCTTTAATGAAACATTGACTCATAGGATCAAGACTTATAACACGTTTCTTGGGATTGCTGAATCCTGTACAACAGATTACAATGAAACCTAACTTTTCTGAACTGTTTTACAGTAAGCAATAAATTAATTCTATACCACTGCTTGTCAGCTGAGACTTACAGAATAACATTAATAGTGTACACATATAAATACATATATGAAGATCAACTACAGAATTTATGTTAATAAGAAGAACAACGAAAGAGTGGACATTGTATATTAATAGCGAGTCTGACAGTAAAACGTATGTGACTTTTATCATATTATAAAACTCTCTATTGTTAGGAGATATGATAAACCCCCAACCTAATACTTACATGTATATTCATGATTAGTAAATCACATGGATATTAAGCAACATTTTATGATGAACAATAGTAATTACTCAGGATGTGAATAACAAACAATATTATGATCCATCCATAGTGCAGTTGCATACTGTAGAAACATAACAGGAGGTACAGGAAAATTGTGTGTAATCAAAGTATAATTAGCATAATGTGTTGACATTAAAACATTAGATAAGACTTGTCACTTGTATGTCAGACAATCTCTTCATATTATAAAACCAAGCCATAAATTTATCATGAATATGAGCCTAAGGGAGAGGGGGGGGGGGGGGGGGGAAGGACTAGTGATAGAATTCGAGGGTATAGATTATGGAATAGAACCAGGTAAGTGAAAGACATCAGAAAAATTTTCTAAAAATGCCTAACTTTTCAAATCTTTCTGTCCATTGAGAACATCATTTGGATATTTTACAAAGTTACAGGAGATTTCAATTTCCTTCAGAGGTTTCATACTGAACCCTTTTTTTGATTGATGCAATATTTTCATATTCTCACCAATGGTACCTATTGCACGGTTACAAGCTTTAAGATGGAAGCCTAGAGCTGAAGTGTTTGTTTGTTTTGTGTGTTTAAAAAGCCTTTATTTAGTTTCCTCCCAATTTGGTCTATGTAAAACTTTTCACATTCAAATTTTGTAAACACCCCTGGTCAGTCATATGCTGACTTTTTTAAACCTATGTTCTTTTTCAGTATTGTTTCAATGTTATTATCAGTTTGGAAAACCTGTGACATTACTTTTCTTAAGTACATTGCTTATTTTGTCTGAGGGCTACCTGCACATGGAAAACTTATGTATCTGGTTTTTTAGTTTTTTGTCTGTAGTTAGGGTAATTTTTTGATCTGCATTTGTGTTTTACCGTTTCTCTTTTTCTGAAGTAATGTCAACTAGCTGTTCATGGTATGCATTACTTACAGCTAGTGATTTCAGTGTATTTACGTCGTTGTTAAAGCTAACAGCAGACATGAGAGTTCTTAGCAACATGTCAGTCATGCTGTGGAAGTATGCTTAAATCTTATGGAGTGGCAGTATGTTTCATGAATGATAATATCTGTGGTAGTTTGCTTCCTGCGTATGTTAAAGCTAGTTTATCTGCTTTAGAAATCTCTAGGTCCAGACAATTAATTTTATTACCTTTTTCTCTTTCTATAGTGAATTTTAATTTGCATGGACGTTACTAAACAACTTGTAGATCTAATCTTGTAGGGTCCAACCAATATAGCTGTGAGCCTGGGAGAGACGCTGCAGGCGATATCGTGCTGTCAGTAAACGCAGTAGCCTCGGTCGTCTGCTGGGGTAGCCTATTAACGCCAAATTTTGCCTCATCGACCGAACGGACGCATTCGTCATACGTCCCATATCGATTTCTGCAGTTATTTCCGGCAGCGTTGCTTGTCTGTTAGCACTGACAATTCTACACAAATTCCACTGTTGTCGGGCGTTAAGTGAAGGCCGACGGCCACTGCGTGGTCTGCAGTGAAACGTAATGCCTCACATTTGGTATTCTTGGCACACTCTCGACACTGTGGATCTCGGACTACTGAATTCCCTAACGATTTCCGAAATGGATGTCCCATGCTTCTATCCCTTCACACCTACGCATTCCGTCTGAGAACTCCCTGAAACATACTGTGCCGTCCCGCATGATTGGCTAGAGACTGTTAGAATCTGGGCTAGGGGTTTATCGGCCTATGCACAGGCTGCCATTAACGTAAACGTAAACTCCATCCACAGGCCCTGGCGGACCCATCGGTACCAACTGGCCGCCGTGCCATCCTCAGCCCACAGGCATCACCGGATGCAGATATGGAGGGGCATGTGGTCAGCAAACCGCTCTCCCAGTATGCCGGTTTGCGAGACCGGAGCCTCTACTTCTCAGTCAAGTAGCTCCTCAGTTTGTCTCACAAGGGCTGAGTGCACACAGCGTGCCAACAGCGCTCGGCAGACCAGATGGCCACCCATCCAAGTTCTACCCCAGCCTAAGAGCGCTTAACTTCGGTGAAACGACGGGAACCGGTGTTACCACTGCGACAAGACCGTTGACGGCTGTCATTAGCACCACAACACAAATGGGTGAGACTGCTGTAGTGGGTCTCCAGAAAGTATGGACTACTGAGAGGACCCATCTGGTTTGGCTTAAGATCACGTTTGTAGTGACTGAGGGAAACCTGACAGCACAACGTTGCTCAAGCACATCCTGCGTCCTCATCTGTTGCTGTTCATCCGACAGTACCGTGATGTTAATTTTCAACAGAACAATGCTCGTCCACAAACAGCGCGTGTCTCTATGAGCTGTCTGCGTGAAGTTGAGGTACATCCATGGCCAGCAAGTTCTCCAAATCTGTCCCCGATAGAACATGTGTGGGATTAGCTCTCACGTCAAGTATGGTACCAGGACACAGGGTATCCACAGCCAGTTACAACAGCTGTGAGCGAGCTTGCCTCAGGAGAGGACACCCTTCCCAACGGAATCAGTAGATGTATACAGGCAAAGCATAGGCAACGTTGTAGTAGAAAGTGGATCAGTTCCTTGTAAGCTGAACTCGATTTTTCTATCACTAAAGTTACATCATATACCACGTGCATCCCTAAAATTTGAGATCGTTTTCTCTTCCCCTTCTGTGCGCATCTTTTTCTTGTCAGGGAACGTATTTCAATAATGTCACGCCCACCTATAGACAACTGTGTTATGTACAGTAGAGGCCAGTAACTTGAATTGCATGTTTTGTTTAGTCTAATCCTTTACAACCAATCCCCAAATTGTCGTCCAATTATATTCCAAACTTTTAACATTCACTGTTAGGAGAGTGCCTTCTCGACACTTCCCTGCACAATACAGTCTTCAGCAAGAAACATTCACGCTATTCCTGCATGCTCCTGACGTCATGTACCACCTCCCATAATGTTGTCGGCACAGTTTTCCCCGCTTTTTTGAATGCAAGAGGAACCTCCTTTCTCCAGAGTTGACACGTTTCCGTCCGAGTGAGTTTCTGTAAATGGCGCGACGTTTCGACGAGTGTCATCGTCTAGAGAAATATCAAAATATCGACTTCGTCATCCTTACACGTGCTCAGCAGTGCTGCGGCAGAACATCACCAGAAAATTTCCACACTGCTGTAGGGTCCAGCGTACAAGGAATCCACTAAGGATGTAACATCAACCATAATAGAGACAACCGTTGGTCTTTTGAAGAACTTGCCAGCGGCAAGGGTGAATATAACTTAAGACGTCAGCACCTCCTCGCTTGTATGGGCTTTCCTTTCCGCCTACGTCCAGTACGAAAGCGTAAACAGAAAACAGAGCATTAAGTCGTTGTTAGCTGTTAACAGAATTCAAACCAATAGTAGAACCAAGATATTCCACAAACAAAACAAAGTCACTGCAGTCGCTACGGTATGATGACAGGTTAACTACTTCATACAGCACAGCTCAATAGAAGACTGGCCAAGTGGCTCCGCCAGCTCTGTACGAGACGCGCGGTCCACGTGACATGTCGGTGCCACCCCTTGCCGTCAAAGGCGGCAGTTGTCCTACACTGAAGGGCCAAAGAAACTGCTACACCTGCCTAATATCATGTACCCCCCCCCCTTTTCCCGAGCACTCAGAAGAGCAGCAACACGACTTGGCATGGACTCGACTAATGTCTGAAGTAGTATTGGATGGAACTGACACCATGAATCCTGTAGGGCTGTCCATAAATCCGTAAAAGTACGAGGAGGTGGAAACTTTTTCTGAGCAGCATGTGGCAAGGCATCCCAGATATGCTCCATAATGTTCACATCTGGGGAGTTTGGTGACCAGTGGAAGTGTTTAAACTCAGAAGAGTGTTCGTGCAGTCACTATGTAGAAATTCTGGACGTGTGGGATGTCACATTGTCCTATTGGAATTGCCCAAGTCCGCGGAATGCACAATGGACATGAACAGATGCAGGTGACCAGATTGGATGTTTACATTCATGTCACTTGTCAGAGTCGTATCTAGACGTCCGGTCCCCTATCACTCCGACTGCACACGCCCCACATCATTACAGAGCTTCCACCAGCTTGAACAGTACACTGCTGATATGCAGGCTCCATGCGTTCATGAGGTTATCTCCATACCGGTACACATCCATCGACCCGATCCAATTCGAAATGAGACTCGTCCGACCAGGCAACAGGCTTCCAGTCATCAACTGTCCAACGGTGTTGACGGGCCCAGGCGAGGATTAAAGCTTTGTGTCGTGCAGGCATCAAGGGTACATGAACGGGCCATCGATGATGTTTCACTGAATGGTTCGCACGTTGACACTTCTTGCTCACCCAGCATTGAAATTTACAAAATTTGTGGGAGGGTAGTCATTGTGTCATGTTGAACGATTCTCTACAGTCGCCGATTGTTCTGTCCTTGTAGGATCTTTTTCCATCCGCAACGATTTCTGATATTCACGGTACACTCTTGAAATGGTCGTACGGGAAAATCTCCACTTGATCGCTACCTCGGAGATGTTGTGTCCCATCATTCTTGGGCGACTACAACACCATGTTTAAACTCACTTATATCTTGATAATCTGCCTTTGTAACAATAGTAACCGATCTAACAACTGCGCGAGACACTTTTTGTCTGATATAGGTGTTTACGTATCTATGTATTTGAATATGCATGCCTATACCAGTTTCTTTGGCGCCTCAGTGTAGCGAGGAGCATCATCTGTATCGTTACCGACACCAACTGTAGGCGGTGACTCTTAACTTTCGAAAGTACGCAAGGAAGAAATTGACCTACATCCGCAGCAAACGCCGTCAGCTGTGATGTATGGACTGGCCATATGCGCAACTAGCAGAAGTGGGTCACTGTGTCCATTACTTGCAGAGGTCGTGTGAGTTTGTGAAATTAAAGAACGACATTCGACTCGGAAAGGTGATCGATTTTTCGTCGTTATTCATCCAATCGCTACCATTACTAGTACAAAACTTTGAATGACAGATGATGAGCCTTTTCGAACACGCTCCCACCAACATTTACTCTCAGGGCGGCGGGCGTTTTTCCAAGCAAATTAACGGTTGGCTACAGGGCCAGAAATAGCCCATGTGCATATAGAACAGTATCAGGAAATTGTTATAGAGACCACATGCCTACAGCCCAAACATTTCTACACATACGTGGATGTCGCCTTCATTGAGTGGCCACATGGCATCGAGGTACTCGACAAATTTATTGGACGCATTAATGTCATCCATGGAAATACAAAATTCACAGTGAAGGTGGAGAAAGACGACCGTTGCCCATTCCCGAATAGTGGGGCAAAGAAGAAACAACATTGCATGGTAGATCACTCGGTGTACAGGAAACCGACATCTACGGACCTATATTTGCACCCAGCTCAACTCAGGACTGTTCTGAGGAAGCCAGTTCACAGAGCTCGGGCCATAGGCGACCAGGAATGTCTGTCTACCGAACTTCAATATCTACAGGAAGTCCTCCTGAGGAATGGTTACGTATACAGTCTGCATTTCCGAAACAACTCAGGAAGAAGACAAGCAACTGGCGTTTCTCCCATATGCGGGACCACCAACTGCAAAAATTGCAAGTATGCTTAATAAATGTGAAAGCAATCTTCCGACGACCACAGAAGATTAAAGGCGGCTGGACTTCGGGGAGATGCAATGCTGCGTTAAGCGGCATTGCTTGGACCAATCAAGTACTTTCGCCTGGGGCGGAAAGACAAATCGAAGGTAGCTGAGTACAGCTTGCAAGGAAGTCGTATGTCTGATTTTCAACGGACGAGAGTCCTGTGCATGGATAGTGGTTTTTGGGATAGCGTAATAGAGGGAGCCATGGAAATTAAGACTAATTGTGGTCTCGTCAACGGATATATTAACTACCAACTAAACTCTGTTTAATATCAATTGGGTTAAAAATTCTCAAACAGTAATGAAACCATTATCACATTAATTATGACATAGATTTTAGAAATACTGTAACGTTGCTCAGAAATGTTTGTTTCTTTGTGAATTTCTTTATTATATCCTGTCATGAAGCGTTTCGAGATTACCATATCATATAATTCCCTGATAAACGAACAAAATTTCTTTTAATATATGGCAGATGTTACAAAGGCCGTATAGTGGTCCTTAAAATAGAGCAACAGTCACCAGTAATAAAATGTGAATTCCGATAATATCTTGGAGTAATAATGTAAAACACGACTTTCACTTAGCAGCTTAAGCTTCATCAATTAAAAATGTAAGTCCAACAAGGAACCTAACAGGCATAAGGCTAGAACGGCAGAAGAAGACCTGGCGCCCGCCAGAATACGTTGGGATACAGACACGTGTGTCGAGCGCCACGACTTGGAAGGTTAGGCTCAAGTAAACATCTCAGCAGACACACATACAAAAACCTGAAATTACGCAATGATCCACAATCCGAATCACTGGCGATTTTTAGAAAGAATTTACTAAATAACACTGCAGAATAAAATTGTCTATACTCATGACAAACAATGGTAAAAGTTGTGGAAGTCCTTTATAAAAACGCCTACAGATCAGGCGATATTTCCAAAACTTCAAACTTTTAATGCCCATTTCATAACTACTGAGCTCTGTTCTGCACTCGTTAACTGGGTATGAGCGCTCCCAGCCGAGACACATCTATGCAACATGGGAGGTGAAGTCTGCCTGACCACGCTGGGACTCGAGCGAGGCCCTTCTGCTCCCAACCCCGCCCCCTCTCTTTCTTGCGTACTCAGCGTGGGCAGGCAACGACCGCAGGGCTCTAGCGTGTATAGAAACGTAACAAACGACATTTACGACATTTCGCCAAAAGATGGTGAGGGTGATGCTCATCGAAATGTCTCTTCGACGAACTCACTCGTCTGAAAACTCAAGTGCTTTACAATAATACGAAACATTTGATTGCTTACATTTTATGACAGCCTGTATCAGATTTCTATTGCAGTCATAATTACGTCTTTGTTATATCACAAGTCATATTCACCAGAAACATTATGTAGTTGCAGATGAGAAGCTACCTAGCCGCTTCACGCAGATTCTAGAAAGCCTATGTCAAGGTTTCTCTTCTTTTTCCCTTTTAGGTGTTGTGGGATTGGGAGCGCATCAGCTTGGCTTTATGCGTGCACGAATAATCTGTGCTAATCACTTCACGTCAGAGTAGTTCCTGCAGCTAACGTCCTCAAGTTTATGTCGGACATACTGGTGTCTATGTATTTCCCAGAGTTTTTAGCTTCTACTGTTCCCTCTAGTACCACGAATGTCTCAACGCATGTCCCTTCTTCTTAATAATGTTTTTCACACGTTCCTCTCCTTTCTGATTCTGCGGAGAACCTCCTCACTTTCTATTAGTCCACCTGATTTTCAACATCCTTACACAGCACCACATCCAAACGTTTTGATTCTCTTCTTTTTCTTTTTTGCTACAGCCTACGATTCACTTCTGTACAATACTTTTATCCAAACGTAGATTCTCAGAAATTTCTTACTCAAATTATGGCTGATGTTTGCAGCTGGTAGACTACTTTTGTCCAAGAATGGCCTTCTTGCCTGTACTGTTCAGCTTTCTATGTCGACCATCGATCGCCCTCATACGTTGTTTTGGCTCCATGGTGGCAGAATTTCTTCGCTTTTTTCTTCTTTTAATGCCAAGTGTATCACGAATCTTATTTTTACATCTCCTTATTACTTTAGGTTTTTAGTGTTCCTGCATCTCTTTTTTGTCCGTCCGTCTGTCTGACTACCTGTCCGATTGTCAAGAACTCTTTTTCTCAGGAACCATTAGACATATCAAGTTCAAATTTACATCGCATATTAAAGTCTATGGTCCATTGAGGCGTAACAAGCGGACATTTATATAATATATTTTGATACTCAAAAAGTCACTCATAACAAACTATATAGTGTTTCCCTTCATGAAATTTGGCAGTAAGGAAAAATCCGAAAATTGTTAATCTGTAAATATACAACACGAAAAAATATTTTTTGTCATTTTTTGTCCGCCTATCTGTTTGCGTCTCTGTCTGTTAAGATACTGTTTCTCTAGAACAGATTGGAGTGTCAAGTTCAATTTTATGTAACATACTAAAGGCTCTGGTCCCGTGATGGTGTAAAAAATTTGAACTCCTAACTCAGTGTAATCAAAAGATACAGTTACATCACTCATTTTGATACTCGAAAATTCATTCATCATAACCTATAGGGTACTGCCCATTGATCTAGAATCACGAAATTTGACAATAAGCAAAGTTTTACAGTACAACTAAAGGAAACAAATCCGAAAACCGTTAATTTGTAATTATATTATACGAAAAAAATTGTTTAGTGTTTTTTTATTTTTATATATTTTTTTAAATGTCTATAGTCGCTTGGCGGTGTGAAAATTCAAGATACGGCCATTTATGTCACAGATTTTGAACTTTGAAAACTCACTCATCCAAACCTATAGGACACTTACCGTTGACCTAGAATCATTCACAGTACAAGTACAAGTGTTAAATGGTCATTGAATCACATGAAATGTACCTTTTGGCGTGTGAACCACATTGTATTTATCATCTGTCAAAAACATATGAATGAACATTACTGCATGCAAACATAAATGTAAGTTAAAGCCATGTTTTAGCAAGCAAAAAAAACTTTTATGAAATATTCTCTCTATATGTATAAAATGAAGTTCCCTGCTCGCTTTTTGTATATCCGAACTAGTCTGAGGAACTAATGTAGAGATTTTGGTTTGGTCTTGGAATTTCTGGGACCAGTATGTTGCCAGTACTGATACCGATAACAGGAAAAATTCGTTGAGATCCTCGATTCCCAGGATGGATGAACTTCATATATATATATGAAGTTTGTACTGAACGTTCAGTGCGAAAGTCCTATTCGCAACTGGATAATATTTTTTTGGGTTTAACGTCAATCTATAGCGTGACCTCAATAGACTGTTCTTGCCATTGAACAGGTTCTGTAATTCTTCTTCAATTTTACTGAGCATAGCAGTTTCATCAGGAAGTCTTGTAATTGATAATAGGTATAAAATGCTTCACTTCTCGTTATTCGCTCAGTAATTGTCTTCATAAAACATGTAGTTTCCAAATCTGAATAAAACAGGACCAACTGGTGATGACACAAATGCTCTTGAATCTGTTCGGCCAATAAGAAGATTTTGTTGTTTGCATTGTCGGGGGAAACTAGTTCCCACACTTTGTTCTACAAACAGGGCCACTGTCAGTTCCCCAGAAAGCTAAGATGATGAAAACTAACGTGGTTCAGGTGCGTTTCATTAAGAAGCGTTCCTTCTTTTTCCCATTTTGGATATCTGAGAACTGAAGCGTTGAATCTCCTTACCTGACTCCTCTCTCAATTGTGAGTTTCCAATTGTCCTGAGGAGCCGTTAATGTAGGTTGTGTCTCTGTCTTACTTCTTGAGGATGGTTAAAGCAAATTTAATTCCCAACTGAGCCAAATAAATGATTTCCCAAAATCTATGAATTCCAGGAAAGATGTTAATTAATATTCATTGCTCCATTCTGTAATTTCAGTCATGGTTTTCTCCGTGATCTGTTGTGCTGTCGTGCTTCTAATGACATCTCGTCCCTTTATTTGATAAACATGTATTGTATTGTATGGAAACTGGGCCCCTATAAACGATGGAGAGGCTCCACCATCCCCGCTGCAGCCGAAGTGGTCCACAACCTCACGACGACTACCGCAGACCACTTCACCCCTCCGCCGCCCCACAACGAAGCATTCTTTCAGGGTTATCGTGCGGATCGGCCCCCGGTGGACCCCCCAGGGAAGATCTCACACCAGACGAGTGTAAACCCTACGTTTGAGTGGTAGAGTAAAGGTGGTGTATGCGTACGTGGAGAAACTTTGCACAGCAGTCGCCGACTCAGTGTAGCTGAGGTAGAATAATGGGAACCAGCCCGCATTCGCTGAGGCAGATGTAAAACCGCCTAAAGACCATCCACAGACTGGCCGGCTCACCGAACCTCGACACAAGTTCGCCGGGAGGATTCGTGCCAGGGATCAGGCGCTGCTTCCAAATCCGGAAAGCCGTACATCAGAGAAGGCACACGCTAGCTGATCTATGATGACAGAAGATCTCCATATCCTCTAGCAAATCAAGATCATTTCCCTTTTCTGCTCTATGTAATATCCTCACATGCGTCTCAATCCGAGGAAGTTCATGTCCATTATTTATAATGTGGGCTGCAAAATTCGACCTATCAGCCGCGTTCTTTCTGTCAACGGCGACATGTTCAGCAAATCTAGTTTCAATTTTTCGTCCAGTCTGACCTACGTAACATGTTTTACAGCTTGGATAACGTATTTTGTAAACCCCAACTAGTGTAAAAATTTACTTTACCTACGACATGATCTA
The DNA here is from genome assembly GCF_023897955.1 of Schistocerca gregaria. Classification (NCBI taxonomy): domain Eukaryota; kingdom Metazoa; phylum Arthropoda; class Insecta; order Orthoptera; family Acrididae; genus Schistocerca; species Schistocerca gregaria. The sequence goes on from NC_064926.1 coordinate 477,674,137, forward strand.
AAATTTGTCCCAAATTATTCTTAGTTGAAAAAGCAATCTTAACCTTGAGTTTCCTAAAAACAGCTGCAACTTTAAGACTAACTGCCCCATACTATGGTAAAGAAATATATTACATTGCTTCATTTTTCCCTACAATTACTTCACTTGATCCCATGTCTTTATATTTATTGGCAAATTTTTCATAAATTTTTTGAACAAAGGGTAGAAGATAATCTTTAGATTTAGCTATAGAAAAAATATCTAACTCAGTTTAACGATCCTCTTCAGAAAGTGGAGTACAGAAAACACGATTAAATGCAAATCTGAAAAACGCCATTTTATGCTGATTAGGGTGGGCTGAATGATAGTTTATTATAAAGTCAGTATGTGTCTTTTTTTCCGAAATATGCCAAACTGAAGCCTTCCGTCACTATTTCTTATGTATAGATCCAAAAAACTAATAACCCCATTCGTTTCAAGTTCATATGTGAACTTTATTTTAGCATGCAAAGCGTTAAATGAGGATACAATTTCGTTAATGTTATTATCATCACCATTCACAAGCAACAATGTATCATCAACATACCTAACGTAAAAGACGATTTGCTTTGACAATTCAACATTCTTATGAAACCATCTGGTTTCAAAGTGATTGATGAACATGTCATCTAAAAAAACAGAAATCGCGTTTCCCTTGCTGAGACCGTCTCTTTGCACATAAACTTCGACGTTGAACCAGAAAAAATTGTTTCAACAGCTAGCTTACCCGTAGTCCTCGGGTGTCGCCGTAGATGCCATTTCTCGCTTTTTGGACTCCAACGAAACTGTGAACGATCGGGGAGAAGTTTAGTTCTTCTTCTTCTCCTTTTTCTTCTTCCTCTTCTGATTATCCATTAATGGATGTTGGCGCCCACATGCTATACCTTTATTCTGTAAAACGCCGTGTATAAAAGTTGATTTACACTCGGTGATCCAGTCCACTGCTTTGTCTTGTCTAACCTAGATATTTTTAAATGATAGCAATCACTATTCGTATGCAGCAGTCTTTTTCTGAAGTTATGAAAATTACTACGGAAAAGTGAGGTTTTTTCAAATGTGTAAAAATATTCTCTGGTACTACATGGTCGTACGCACAGAAACAAATTCTCTGACGAAGTTTAAAAGTTTTGCTGTCCAGCAAACCTTGTGATTATTATATTTAATAGTCCATCTGTTACGTTACTGCTCATCTACATGCCAATAATCATCAAGATAAATCAGATCAACTAGAGGCATTATCAAAAAACAGTTAGAAGTTAAACTCATTTTGAGCTGAACCCTATTAAAAATTAACACAATTTCCGTTTTCATAACTGGTAAAATTGTTAAAACGTTCAACAAACTCAGTTCATCAGCAAATATCACATTTTCCATTGTAGAAGAAATTCTTCAGTTTCCGCGTATAAAATGCTATCTGCTGACGAAGTGCAGCTTCATTGCCCACAAGGTTTACAACTAGAATTTTACTCACTATAAAATACTTTAACATCTATACTTTAGTATATTATAATGCTGTACTTGTATATGACTAAAAATATTAGCAAATACTGCACAAAACACAACCTCCTGTCTTAAAACAACAAAAAGAGTAGAAATCCGGAAACTACTTAGGGATGTCCCTATTGCGAATTACTTCCTGCGATTCTAAATTAATCAGTCACGAGATTCAATTACCAACCAGGAAACGTCATTTGTTCCTAGGTAAACCTTACTCCAGGACAACACTTTCTCCTAGACGTTTGTTTCTGGTTGCCCTCTACAATGAAACAGCCAACAGAAATTCAGAACCAACCAATAAACTATACCAAAATGTAAGGAATGTTGTAAGTATATAAGTCTTTAAACATATCACGCACCAAAAAACCTAGATGAGAGACACATTTTAGTTTTTACAAAAACACTTACAGAAAAATAATTTGTCAGTAATCTTTAACAATGTATCTCAAAATAATCAATTTAAATATGCTCTGGGAAAAATTGCGGCACATTTTTTCCACGCTGATATCGGTGTGTCTAAAATGTTGTTGTCTTCAGTCCTGAGACTGGTTTGATGCAGCTCTCCATGCTACTCTGTCCTGTGCTAGCTTCTTCATCTCCCAGTACCTACTGCAACCTACATCCTTCTGAATCTGCTTAGTGTATTCATCTCTTGGGCTCCCTCTACGATTTTTACCCTCCACGCTGCCCTCCAATGCTAAATTTGTGATCCCTTGATGCCTCAGGACATGTACTACCAACCGATCCCTTCTTCTAGTCAAGTTGTGCCACAAACTTCTCTCCTCCCCAATCCTATTCAATACCTCCTCATTAGTTATGTGATCTATCCACCTTATCTTCAGCATTCGTCTGTATCACCACATTTCGAAAGTTTCTATTCTCTCCTTGTCCAAACTAGTTTTAGTCCATGTTTCACTTCCATACATGGCTACACTCCATACAAATACTTTCAGAAACGACTTCCTGACACTTAAATCTATACTCTAAGTTAACAAATTTCTCTTCTTCAGGAACGCTTGCCTTGCCATTGCCAGTCTATATTTTATACCCTCTCTACTTCGACCATCATCAGTTATTTTACTTCCTAAATAGCAAAACTCCTATACTAATTTAAATGTCTCATTTCCTAATCTAATTCCCTCAGCATCACCCGATTTAATTTGACTACATTCCATTATCCTCGTTTTGCTTTTGTTGATATTCATCTTATATCCTCCTTTCAAGACACAGTCCATTCCGTTCAACTTCTCTTCCAGATCCTTTACTGTTTCTGACAGAATTACAATGTCATCGGCGAACCTCAAAGTTTTTACTTCCTCTCCACGAATTTTAATACCTACTCCGAATTTTTTGTTTGTTTCCTTTACTGCTTGCTCAATATACAGATTGAATAACATCGGGGAGAGCATACAACCCTGTCTCACTCCCTTCCCAACCACTAATTCCCTTTCATGCCTCTCTACTCTTATAACTACCATCTGGTTTCTGTAAAAATTGTAAATAGCCTTTCGCTCCCTGTATTTCACACCTGCCACCTTCAGAATTTGAAAGAGAGTATTCCAGTTAACATTGTCAAAAGCTTTCTCCAAGTCTACAAATGCTAGAAACGTAGGTTTGCCTTTTCTTAATCTTTCTTCTAAGATAAGTCGTAAAGTCAGTATTGCCTCACGGGTTCCAGCATTTCTACGGAATCCAAACTGATCCTCCCCGAGGTCCGCATCTACCAGTTTTTCCATTCGTCTGTAAAGAATTCGCGTTAGTGTTTTGCAGCTGTGACTTAATAAACTGATAGTTCGGCAATTTTCACATCTGTCAGCACCAGTTTTCTTTGGGATTGGAATTATTATCTTCTTCTTGAAACCTGAGGGTATTTCGCCTGTCTCATACATCTTGCTCACCAGCTGGTAGAGTTTTGTCAGGACTGGCTCTCCTAAGGCCGTCAGTAGTTCTAATGGAATGTTGTCTACTCCCGGGGCCTTGTTTCGACTCAGGTATTTAAGTTCTCTGTCAAACTCTTCACGCAGTATCTTATCTCCCATTTCGTCTTCATCTACATCCTCTTCCATTTCCATAATATTGTCCTCAAGTACATCGCCCTTATATAGACCCTCTATATAATCCTTCCACCTTTCTGCTTTCCCTTCTTTGCTTAGAACTGGGTTTCCATCTGAGCTCTTGATGTTCATACAAGTGGTTCTCTTCTCTCCAAAAGTCTCTTTAATTTTCCTGTAGGCAGTATCTATCTTACCCCTAGTGAGATAAGCTTCTATATCCTTACATTTGTCCTCTAGCCATCTCTGCTTAGCCATTTTGCACTTCCTGTCGATCTCATTTTTGAGACGTTTGTATTCCTTTTTGCCTTCTTCATTTGCTGCATTTTTATATTTTCTCCTTTCATCAATTAAATTCAATATTTCTTCTGTTACCCAAGGATTTCTAGCAGCCCTCGTCTTTTTACCTACTTGATCCTCTGCTGCCTTCACTACTTCATCCCTCAGAGCTACCCATTCTTCTTATACTGTATTTCTTTCCCCCATTCCTGTCAATTGTTCCCTTATGCTCTCCTTGAAACTCTGCACAACCTCTGGTTCTTTCAGCTTATCCAGATCCCATGTCCTTAAATTCCCACCTTTTTGCAGTTTCTTCAGTTTTAACCTACAGGTCATAACCAATAGATTGTGGTCAGAGTCCACATCTGCCCCAGGAAATGTCCTACAATTTAAAACCTGATTCCTAAATCTCTGTCTTACCATTATACACTCCTGGAAATTGAAATAAGAAGACCGTGAATTCATTGTCCCAGGAAGGGGAAACTTTATTGACACATTCCTGGGGTCAGATACATCACATGATCACACTGACAGAACCACAGGCACATAGACACAGGCAACAGAGCACGCACAATGTCGGCATTAGTACAGTGTATATCCACCTTTCGCAGCAATGCAGGCTGCTATTCTCCCATGGAGACGATCGTAGAGATGCTGGATGTAGTCCTGTGGAACGGCTTGCCATGCCATTTCCACCTGGCGCCTCAGTTGGACCAGCGTTCGTGCTGGACGTGCAGACCGCGTGAGACGACGCTTCATCCAGTCCCAAACATGCTCAATGGGGGACAGATCCGGAGATCTTGCTGGCCAGGGTAGTTGACTTACACCTTCTAGAGCACGTTGGGTGGCACGGGATACATGCGGACGTGCATTGTCCTGTTGGAACAGCAAGTTCCCTTGCCGGTCTAGGAATGGTAGAACGATGGGTTCGATGACGGTTTGGATGTACCGTGCACTATTCAGTGTCCCCTCGACGATCACCAGAGGTGTACGGCCAGTGTAGGAGATCGCTCCCCACACCATAATGCCGTGTGTTGGCCCTTTGTGCCTCGGTCGTATGCAGTCCTGATTGTGGCGCTCACCTGCACGGCGCCAAACACGCATAAGACCATCATTGGCACCAAGGCAGAAGCGACTCTCATCGCTGAAGACGACACATCTCCATTCGTCCCTCCATTCACGCCTGTCGCGACACCACTGGAGGCGGGCTGCACGATGTTGGGGCGTGAGCGGAAGACGGCCTAACGGTGTGCGGGACCGTAGCCCAGCTTCATGGAGACGGTTGCGAATGGTCCTCGCCGATACCCCAGGAGCAACAGTGTCCCTAATTTGCTGGGAAGTGGCGGTGCGGTCCCCTACGGCACTGCGTAGGATCCTACGGTCTTGGCGTGCATCCGTGCGTCGCTGCGGTCCGGTCCCAGGTCGACGGGCACGTGCACCTTCCGCCGACCACTGGCGACAACATCGATGTACTGTGGAGACCTCACGCCCCACGTCTTGAGGAATTCGGCGGTACGTCCACCCGGCCTCCCGCATGCCCACTATACGCCCTCGCTCCAAGTCCGTCAACTGCACATACGGTTCACATCCACGCTGTCGCGGCATGCTACCAGTGTTAAAGACTGCGATGGAGCTCCGTATGCCACGGCAAACTGGCTGACACTGACGGCGGCGGTGCACAAATGCTGCGCAGCTAGCGCCATTCGACGTCCAACACCGCGGTTCCTGGTGTGTCCGCTGTGCCGTGCGTGTGATCACTGCTTGTACAGCCCTCTCGCAGTGTCCGGAGCAAGCATGGTGGGTCTGACACACCGGTGTCAATGTGTTCTTTTTTCCATTTCCAGGAGTGTATAATCTATCTGATACCTTTTAGTATCTCCAGGATTCTTCCATGTATACAGCCTTCTTTTATGATTCTTGAAAATAATATAAAATAATAAATAATAAAATAATTAATAATAATAATAATAATAATAAAATATGGCTTTGAAATAATTCAACAACTTCTTGAGGTGATGCAAAACCAGCCCACGTGTATTTTGCATGACAACGAAAAACATGAAGAAGTTGTTAGGTGATAAATGAGGAGATAGGGGCAAAAAGACATTAATTTCATATTTTTCTCTCACAAACAATCCGTTGTTAGCACATATCGTGCGAAATACAGCCCGCTTTGTTCGTCCATGATATCCAGAGAGCCGCAGACAAAGACTCTCAGATTTCTGCAGTGTTCCTTGACTTCCGGAAAGCACTCAGTACTGTTGTGCACTGACGTCAGTGAATAAAATAAAGAGTTTGCCTAATACACGACTGGATTTGTCACCGTATTTAGGACTTCCTCCGCCCCGATAGCTGAGTGGTCAGCGCAGCGGTCTGTCATGTCAAGGGGCCAGGGTTTGATTCCCGGCTGGGTCGGAGATTTTCTCCGCTGAGGGACTGGGTGTTGTGTTGTTCTCATTATCATTTCATCATCCTCAGTGGAAAGCAACGGGAAACCACCACTGGAATCACTTCCGTAGACGCTCATGCGGTGGACCTCTCTGACGACGCTTCCCCCATGACAAGACCTGCCATAAGGCAGAACACAAAGTTTGTCAGGACTTCCTAGCAGACGGACCTCAATACATCGCTCTTTCCACAACAAAACTGACAGATGAAAAAGTAATTTTCTAAATATCCCCAAGTATGTGTTTTATGATTAATATCTTGCCATGAGGCTGTTTGCGAACGATTATATTGTCTATAGGAAGTCTGCAACGTCAAAAGACGGTAGGGAAATGCAAGAAGATCTGGTGAAGGTCAATGGCTGGTTTAGGGACTGGCAATTGACTCTGACCAGAAATAAATGCAACAATGGCGCTTAAGTAGACGAAGTGGTCCATTAATGTTCGATTCCATAGTTTATGAAAAACCGCTGGGCACTTACAATGCGTAAAAATGTAGAAGGAATCGTTCAGAGCGACCTAAAGTGGAATGACCACATTTATTATTGAAAGAACAGATATCAGACTGAGAGTCATTGGAAGAATCTTTAGCAAACATTACTCATTCACGAAAGAAGTGGCCCACATAACACTTTTTTCACCGTATATTGGGTATTATTCATCATTTTGGGACCCTTACCATGTAGGATTGACGGAAGAGACGGAGGAGATGCAACGAAGATCAAGAAATTTCGTCACGAGTTAGTAAGTACGAGTGCGCTATAGTGATGCTAAACAAATTCCTGTCACAGACGCTAGAAGAGAGGCGTTGTGCGCGATGGAGAGAATTATCGTCGAAATCCCAAGAGCGTACGTTATAAAAAGAGTCAGGAAACACATTACTTCCTCGCACATACGCTTCATAAAATTTTTAAAAATAAATGTTGGTTAAATTATGTTCAGACAGAGATTCCGATAGCAGATACTGGATTGTATGCGTTCTAAGAAGCTTATATACACCCAGATAACAATTTAATAATGATGAATAGTAGGGTCAAGTTTAGGAGACTAATCAGGAAGAATCAAATGCGCAAAGAAGTGGGGTATGGATGTACTAACGAATGAAGACGTGTACGCTTGACGTTCTCTGGGGCTGTCATAAGAAATAGCTCAGCAGACATTTCAGCTGAAGAGGAATAGACGTCTCTAAAAAGAGCAGTCACACAAGTTGGTATGTAAGACATAGGTACAAGGAAGGTATCTGCAGGAAACCTTAGGTAACAGAAAAAACTTCAGTTGATCGACGAAAGAAAGAAGTAAAAAAATCTTCAGGGGAGTTCAATGATACAAAAGTGCAAATCAATTAGAAATTAAATAAATAGGAAGTTCTGGGAAGCTAAGACAAAATGGACAAAATGACTCCATGAACACTGTGAAGAAATCGAAAAATAAGTCATTATCGGCAGGACTGACTCAACGAATAGAACACTCAAAACGATCTTCGGTGGCATCGAAAGCAAAGATGGAAACATCAAGAGCGCAATGAAACTTCTGCTGTTAACCGCAGAGGAGAGAGCCGACGGATGGAAGGAGTATTTCGAAGTCCTGTATGAGAGGGAGGACGTGACAGAACACAGAAGTCGATAGGTAAGAGATACGGAATCCAGTATTAGATTTTAAAAGAGCTTTAGAAGACCAGATCAAATAACATAGAAGGGACAGATAACATTCCAGTGGAATTTCTAAAATCACCGGGGTAAGTGGATACAAAATGGCTATTCACGTTGGCGTGTAGAATATATGAGACTATCAATGTCCCATCAGACTGTCGGAATAACATTATTTACACAATTCATAACACTGCAAGTGCAGGCAAGTGCAAGAATTATTGCACAATCAGCTTAACAGTTCATGCATCCAAGTTTCTGATAGGGATAATATAGAGAAGAATGGAAAAGAAAATTGAGGTTGTGTTAGATGACGATCAGTTAGACTTTAGGGAATTTAAAGGCACCAGAGAGGCTGTCCTTACGTTGCGGCTGATAATGGAAACAAGACTGAAGAAAAATCAAGACACGTTCATGGGTTTTGTTGACGGAGAAAAGCGTTCGACAATGTAAAATGATGCAACATGTGCGGAATACACAATACGTACCCCTTGGGGAGGGAAGGCATGCCGGTTCCGGGCACGAATCCGCCCGGCGGGTTAGTGTCGAAGTGCGGTATGCCGACCAGTATGTGGATGGTTTTTAAGGCGGTTTCCCATCTGCATCGGCGAATGCGGGCTGGTTTCCTTTATTCTACCCCAGTTACACTATGTCGCCAATTGCTGCGCAAACCCTGTCTCCATGTATGCGTACACCACCTTTAACACGCAAACATTTGGGGCTACACTCGTCTGGTGTGAGACGTTCCCGGGGGTGTCCACAGGGGGCCGAACCGCACGTTAACACTGGGTTCGGTGTGGGGCGGCGGTGGGGTGAGTGGACTACTGTAGCCTGTTGTGGGGTTGTGAACCACTGCGGACTACAGCGGGGAAGAAACCTGTCCGTCGTTTCTAGGTCCCCAGTTAAATACAATACAATACAATATACAATATGTACAAGAACCAAGAGGGAACAATAAAGGTTGGAGACCAAGAATGAAGTGCTCGGTTTAAAAAGTGTCTACAACAGGGATGTAGTCTTTCGCTCCCACTGTTCATTCTATACAGGGCAGAAGCTATGAGGGAAATAAAAGAAAGGTTGGAGTGAAATTCAAGATGAAAGGATATCAATGATAAGATTCGCTGATGACTTTGCCCCCTCAGTGACGGCGAAGAGGAATTACAAGGTCTGTTGAATGGAATGAACTAACTAATGAGTGTAGAATATAATCGAGGCAAGACCAAAGGAATGAGAAGTAACAGAAACGAGAATACTGAAAAACTTAATATCAGAATTTGTGATCACGAGCTACATGAAGTCAAGGAATTCTGTTACCAAGGCAGAAAAATAGGACATGAAAAGCAGATTAGCATTGGTAGAAACGGTATCATGGCCAAGAGAAATCTGCTTGTATCAAACGTAGGACTTATCTTGAGGAAACATACCTTGGAGCACAGCACTGTATGGCAGTGAAACATGGACTGTAGGAAAACGAGGTGGACTGATGGAGTAATAAGTGAAGTAGTTCTCCGCAGAATTGGCGAGGAAAGAAATATAGGAAAAACAGTGACAAGAAGAAGAGAGAGGATGGTAGGACATCTTTTAAGAGTCCAGGGAATAGCTTCCATGGTAATTGAGGGAACTGTAGAGGGTAAAAGCTGTGGAGGAAGACAGAGATTGGGATACATCCAGCAAATAATTGAGCACGTAGGCTGCAATTGCTACTCTGAGATGAAAAGCTTGGCACAGGAGAGGAACTGGTGGCGGGCAGCATCAAACAAATCAGAAGACCGAAGACTGAAAAAAAACAAAAAAGAAAAAAAGACTCCTGAACAAAAAGAATGGTGTGTAAACGGCTGCCACGACTTGACCAAAATACAAAACTTACATAATTCTTTTCCAGAAAAAAAAATCATCACTCATGACGCGGTTTTCTGCTACAAGCACGAACCAAAAAAGAGGAAAAAACTGAACTCTTCCCGAACATGTCATGAAGGGCCAGCGGTACAGACCGGCCACCGTGTCATCCTCAGCTCACAGGCATCCTGGATGCGCGTATGGAGAGGCATGTGGTCAGCACACCACTCTCCCGGCCGTATGTCAGTTTGCGAAACTGAAGCGGCTACTTCTCAGTCAATTACCTCCACAATTGGCCTCAGAAGGGCTCAGTGTACCCTGCTTGCCAACAGCTCTCGGCAGATGAGATGGTCACCCATCCAAGTTATCAGTACGAACCTGCTGCAAAATGGCAAACTGCGGAAATTCACATGAAGGGTCAACGATCTGACGACGTAACCAACGTTCAAGCCAGTGTGACACGCGAGTTAAACAACATCTCACTGAGGGACTCTTCTAACAGTTTCTCATGGTTGTAGGAGCTCAAATGGTGCGAGACTATGATGGACACCTGAAGCATTAAAACTACAGTCTTAATGTTTCTTTGTTTTTTACTAAACCAGTGTCGAAACGTTTTGGACTGTCGCGATATACGTTCCTCGTGAGACCTGTTTTATTATATCATTGTTAAGGTCTTTCAGTAGTGTTAATACGTTACAATATTTTTACAGAATGTAGGCGAACCGATCAGCAATTATGCCAGGAAAATCAAACTGATGACTACACATGCTTTCCTATTTGTTTCGTTGAGAAACATTACCAGTAGCGAGACAATAAAGATGAGAAACTTCAGAATGCGATATTTTGTAGGAGTATCCCATTTGCATCTTCGCGCCTCTAGTACATAACGTGGACTGCAAAAAATGGTCATAAGCATTAGACTGTCCATTAGTTGCAGGATATTTTAGCGCTGAGCTTTACGTATATGAGCACTAGTACTGCTACTTCTAACATTCCGGCCTTTTTGCACGGATGTCTGCCCTCTTTACGGCGTCAGTTTATTTTCTTTTCCGTTCCTCCGTGCCAATAACATCGTGGTGGGTGCCGCTTCTGTCTGAAAAATAATAAATAAGGTCACTGTGACATTAATATCTGCTATGCGTGCAGCTGTAGAAACCAGTTTGCTCGCAAGTTCACACTTGCTTGCAATTTTAACGTCTCCAATAAATTCAGTAACGCGTCGTGACTGTCGTATCATGATCACTGCTTATACGATTTACACAAGGCTCTTTTCTGAAAATCCACGGTCGAGTTAATGCGTTGTTTGTTAACCTTCCACTGAGAAGGCGTTATTCTGACAGCCGGCCGCGGTGGTCTCGTGGTTCTAGGCGCACAGTCCGGAACCGTGAGACTGCTACGGTCGCAGGTTCGAATCCTGCCTCTGGCATGGATGTGTGTGATGTCCTTAGGTTAGTTAGGTTTAAGTAGTTCTAAGTTCTAGGGGACTGATGACCACAGCAGTTGAGTCCCATAGTGCTCAGAGCCATTTGAACCATTTTCGTTATTCTGATAAAATCGCTTTCATTACACGACTTTATAATGTAATGACTTGTCATTTTAAGCTAATTAAATTCATCATAATGTACGGATGAGTGCAGCAACGGTTATTAAATCTGAAAAATGGTTTAGGAGTACAAGAGCATAGAAGCAATAAATGTTGATATTTTTATTATTGGGCTTATGAGCACATAACGTTTAACAGTATACTAAGAAACTTCAGTATGTGTCTTCGTCAGTAAGTGTAAAAATTTGTGGTTCAAACTTTGGTCGGTTTTATTGGGTTTTTTCATAAGCTCATAGTGTTTGTTGATAAGTTAAATAAACACGACAAATACACATAACAGACACATTAATCATCAATAATATATTCTCCTTCACTATTTACATTAGTCTGCCAACGATGGGTTAACTTTTCGTTTGTGCGATTGTAAAAATCTGGTGATTATGAGGCGAAGAACTCGTAAGGCCATGTTCGGAGCACATTTTCATACGGAAAGGAAGTTCCTTGTTCGATAGAGAGGAAAAGGTGAAAATCTGAAGGCACAAGATCAGATGAACAACGTATAGTATTTTTTGTCAGTCTAGCAGAATGGGAGCGGGCGTTATCGTGCTGGAGTAGCATCACTTCACTTAGATTTCTGATCGTTGTTCTTGGAGTCTGCAAGAAGTCTCATTTGTTAACTATAAATTTGAGCAGTGATGGTTACACCTCGAGGAAGCAATTCGTACTACACCATACCGCCGAGGTTCACTAGATGCATAGCATTGTTTTCCAGACCGATCTCTTAGGTGAGCGGTCAGTGCGTCTGATTGTTAAGCGGCACGCCTGGGTTTGATTGGCTCCGCTCGGCAACTGGGTGTTGTGTTGTCTTCATCATCATTTCCTCAACATCGACACTCAAGTCTCCCAGTTTGGCCTTATCTAAAAAGACCAGCAAGACGTTGGCCGAAGTTCCCAAGGTTGGGACTCCCGATCGTCAATGCCGTACGACCATTTCACTTGATCTTTTGTGGATGCGAGCAGGTGTTTTTACGGGGAATTGCTGCTTTATTTTGGATCCAACCATGCCTTTCTTTTCTGTCATGTTGGCATAAAGACACCATTTCTCGTCACCAGTAACGACACGGGTTTGGAACGGTCGGTGTTGTTCACGAGCCAATTGATGATGAGCAGGCAGAGACGTTCATACGGCCAGCCGCTGATCTGTTTAATTTTGCCTTGGAGCATGCGGTACCCATACTCCCCATTCTTGAATCTTCCACACTGCATACGAATGTCGCACGGTGGTGGAATGATCACAGTTCCTCACATTTGTCAGTTCTCGAGTACACTGAGGTGTATCATTGTGAATTAATGCGTTAAACAATGTACATCAAACCCCGAAGGTCCTCCTGAACATGGAGGGTCACTGATGTCACAACGACCTTTCTTAAAACGAGAAAACCATTTTCTAGCGGTGCTCTGTTCAGTGGAGTTATCTCCACACGAGGCGCAGGCGCAAAATTTTCTGGCTGCTGTCACCCCTCCATGGAATTCAAACAGAAGAATATGTCGGTTCAAATTCAAATGGCTCTGAGCACTATGGGACTTAATATCTGAGGTCATCAGTCCCCTAGAACTTAGAACTACTTAAACCTAACTAACCTTAAGACACCACAGACATCCATGCCCGAGGCAGGATTCGAACCCGCGGTCCGGCGGTTCCAGACTGAAGCGCCTAGAACCGCTCGGCCACAGAGGTCGGCGAATATGTCGGAAATGTTCCTATTTCTCTACTTGGCACTCCATTTTTAGCGTCCATAGCTCCACTCACTAACTCGAAATGACAATTTGTAAACTCAAATAGCAACAGTGCACTACAAATAAAAATGACAAAAGATTAATAAACCCATAGCAAGCGGAGTATCAAGATGTAAACCAAAAAGGCAGCGAAGTTATGCACCACCATAATATGATTTCTCTTATGACCTAGCCCTTCCTTTATCACTGGCAATGACCACTGTTTGTGAAAAGTACCACTTTACATGTTAGACAACCTATAACTTACTGGAAAAATTAGTTCAAGAGTTGGAGGAAGCTGCTAGCATAGCACATCCAGTAGGGCAACACATGGAAAGTACTGTGGCGATCAAGCCAATCTTCAAGAGAAGTTAAATCTTTTTACAGTGAATAAATATTTACCTAATTTGCACTTATTTTTTTAGTTTTAGTGTCAGTTTACCTATAAAAATAACCGTTTTAGACAAGCATTCGGATCATCAGAGGCAACATTTGTCATGTTTCTTGATGCTAGTGCTGGTTCACTCGATGGCTTCCTACTCTGTTGTTTTATTTAACACTACTTTTCTTATGAGTTCTTGCTCCGCATGTGCACTTGTCAATTATTTCATCTCCGTACACCTGTTGTAGCCTTCTGCAGACCTCTTCCATACTGCCTAATTTAGTGTTGTTTCCTACTTTGCTATCGGATCCCGGCACAAGGCAACACCATTAAGCGGGCGAATTCAATGGGAATGGATGCAAACGCTGGTCGTCCTGTTGCGAGTGTCACTATTTAGAGAATATTTTCCGTAACCTTTCTTCGTACCTACATTTGAGACCTATTCTCTTCAACCTCGTTACAGCGTCTTCTTAGCATCTCGTAGAGTTAAGGTAATGGAACAGAAAACTTCTTGTCGTTAAAAGGCTTCTTATCGTCGAATTAAGTTTTATGTAGCTATGGAAAGATACAGCAGTTCTGTAATTTTTCTCCTCCAAAGTTCTTTCATAGCTCATATACTGCAGAAGACGCCATATTACTGAATTTTGTCTTCTACAAGTTGTGTTGTTGATTATAGACTTTGCCCGTTATTCATGTACGCAAATAGGTAAGAAAGTACGAGTTGAACCAGAGATCCACCGACACAGTTTCTGAGGCGTTAGTGCGAACCAAAAAAAGGAAAAAAGTTCAGTAGACATGGACTTTAAAATGAATACCTTAATAGTTATGATTACTTCTTCATCTTCACTGCTGTGGAACAATTATATTCTACTGAAAGCTCTGTGCTTTCCATATTTTGTAGTATTTGATACCATGGACCAAACCAAGAAAAAAAAGTCCAGTTATATGGGCTCTAAATAGCATCCCATAAGAACTATGAGGATTTGTTAATCTTCGCTACTTTGAAACACACCTCTTTTCGTGAACAGGTCTTCGTTGCTCTTTAGGTATGCATTTTAGAACGCAGTTCGCTAGACATTTTTTTCTTGTTTTGGTCTATACTACCATCTCTGAAAGTTGTGTACCCTACGACCCTATACTCTTAGCAGAAAGGGTATCCGGCCACCGACACCGTAGAGCAGCGTGGAAATGCAAGGACGAAGAAGAAGAAGTAGATATCTTCACAATGTGACAGGACATTAATTTGTTTCAGTTTAAATTTGCAGCTCTCGATACACACAGAGCCAGTTCGTGTTGTCCACTTTGCCGTCCCCAGTGAAAATACTGAAAAAACTTAAACGCTGATATTAGAAAGATTTAATATGGACAAGAGCTTTTATCTCGATGCGAAATATTATACTGAGTGCGATACTGGCCGCATAGGCGACATAATGTTTCTCATCTGTATTATTATTAAGTAAGATGTTAATTTCAATATTTGAGTGCAAAGGTTACTAATTATGCACAATATAATCTATGTAAGTTTAATGTGAAGAAGCTGTTCTACTTTTTTTCTCTTGTCTGATGGTAGAGGTCGGACATGTTTGTTAATTGTTGACGAATGTAAGCTCATTAGTGATATTAATTCAATAATATAATAGTTTAAAAGTTATTGTTCACCTTTATTTGCAGAAGATGAGCCCTGTCTCATGTCCGTTTCCTTTTAAAATCGGTATTCTGAGTAATTTTCAGCTCAACAGTTGCAGACGCCGCTGCAGCAACAGACGCCATTAGGTAGTATTTTTAATTCACGAATTTAGCGGAAGCGAAGAGATTGCCCGCTCAAAACGTAAAAAAATATTTTTTCCACAGTCTCCTGACGCAGCGGAAGAAAATTTAGTTTTTAAGATTTTTATTTTCAGTTACTCGCCGAGATCCAGAGCCACGACTCGGACTTCAATTATTTGTTAACGGCGGTATTAACAATTCTCTCTTGTGTGTGGGCAGCTGCAATTTAAAACAAAGAACTCATGCTTGTTAAAAACATTAGCCGAGGAAAATACAGAAATGTTATCTCAGTTTTCAATTTAAATGCAATGTGTTTCCAGTCTGGCTCATATTAAAGTAACTTTACGTGAACAAAAAGTTTGCTCATTTTAATCTTTAGTAATCAGTCAGTTATTATATGCATAAACTCAAAAGCTTAAGTAAAATCTCAGAAATAATGTCAGTTCAGTTCAAAATCAAATCCAAATCACAATCATTTTAAAGTCTCGCACCCACAGATTTTATGTTACCACGAGACAACATTGGATACTTTCCACACAGCAAACATTTTACGGCACTTCTTATTTCAATTTAATTTTAGACTTGTTAGTCCACGATATGAAGCACTGTATTGTATTTATTTTTCATTTTCATCTTCCGCATTATGTACCGAAACTGTATGTATAACGTCAAACACGTGTCTGAAAATGGCCGCCACGAATACACTCGTACTCGTCGAGCTCACAATACGACAATCAACCAGTTGCTCGTCTCCAGCCAGCTTTGTTGACACATCACCTACCGACTACAATGGAAAGCAACAATTTAACGAATAACAATTGTAGGATGCACATAGGAACAAAATTGTAAAACCCACGTTACTAGAACCTGCTAATATGCGAAAAAGGGAGAGGTATACTCAAAAAGACGTACATTTACTAGAGGGCACCACTGTAAGCCCAGTTACATAAGAAAAGTCGTCTTAGTAACGCAAAAATTAAACAATACACAAAAGAATAATTGCAGGTTAACTTACGGCAGTAAAGGAGTCAACTGAAAATGATAACATGTGAGAGGAGTGTATAAAAGAAGTTAAAACAGTAATTCTAATGAGCATTCTGTTAACTGATACTGGAAGGTGCTGCTTAGTAAATCACAAAGTAATGTAACAGATAAAACGCAAGGTACAAAAAAAAAGCTGTACCATCAAAAAGTTTATTTCACATCAGTAAATTATGAAACAATTTAAGAAATAAAATGAGAAATACAGAAGGGCAGAGAGGCTGTCTTGTGACATGGTAAGTTCGTTGCAGCTTCTAGGGATCGTTTCTTTCCGACACGCTGTGTTGAGTTGTTGCTCCCATCGGCTGAGAATCTGTGAGTGACTAAAGAAGGGCCCACGTGGGAGCGGTTTGGCAGAATAAGTGTGATAATCATTCACGTTTCTCGATTTTATCAAATTTTAACGCAGGATGTCGAAATATACGGTGACTAAAACAGTTCTTCAAAAATGTTAAAAAAACTCGTTCTGATTAAACTCTCATTTTTCATTTAAAATCTGTTCTGGATAGTACTTTTTGCTATTGAAGAAATCAATTTCCTTTAGCATCTCAAGTAATCTTCCTTTATTTGCTCTGTGTAGTAATTTTATGTTAAGTTCTGTGTTTGTTGTAGAATGTCTATTTTCGGCAATGTGTCTAACAGATAATAGTAAGTGGCATTGTACCGTATTCTAATTTTTTTATCCCTTTTCTGTTTATGAGGTGTCCTCTTTTCAGCACTTGATCAGACTGGTTTTGCTTTGGTTGGTATTTTTTATCGTAACTACTTCTTTTTCTACACAAAATCTTCTCGGAGGAACATCCGCATTATGCCAAAGGTTACAAATACCTCTACAGTTGTAACGTTCTCTCAGTTAACACACGACTGGTTTAGGGCTCTTATACGCCCGGCTTCAGTTGTCGTAATTTGGTGCTGTGACCTCAAGCGCCGCGGTGGACGTGTACAAGACGCGGCGTGCTGCCACCGAGAGTATAGCGTGGAGTCACTGCACCAAGTTACGACACCTGAAGATGATGTTATAAGAGCCTGAAACCTGTCGCGTGTTAAATGAAAGAACCTTACAGCTGTTGCGGGATTTTCAACCTCTGGTACTTCTTTTTCGGTACGCCAGTCAGAATCTATTAGCTCTGAACGTCTACATTTGTCAAATTATTGCTCGTAATGACAAAACCTGTAAATGCGATTGTTTGCAGGCTAGCAGTAGCTCAGATGTTAGGCCAGATACGCGTTTGTGTGTAGGTTTGAAGTGCCGAACTACAGTTGCTACACTGATCCTTTTTTAAGGGTTTGGGCAAAGTTATTTGTGCGCACTTTGCCCATTATCGTTCGAGGGTCTAAGCACTCCTTGTAGGGATTGGCTGGGATAACTGTCTTTCTGAAATATGGACAGCGAATTATACCTCAATTTCTGGTAATAAGATTTACCCATATCTCTATTGTAGACCTCTGCGGTCTGGAACCTCCGATAAGTAGTGACGTCCCGGCTGTTGAAAGACTCGAGCTCTGCCACTTTATCAACTTCAGGTCCACGTACCAAAGCAACGCTGATCCAGCCATTACCTTGCTGATTGGCATCATTGTTGCTAAGGGTAAAGTTGAGAACTCCACCGCAGGAAACTGATGGACCGTGCGGGGCTACTTGTGCGCCTACATAGTTGTCGGTCTTGATGGAAGTATTGTCGATTGCTTTATAGACTATAAGGCGGGTACGCGTTCTCCTCCTATGGTAACGCAACATCTTCTGTGTGAGCGGTGGATGCTGCTGCACGTACGGCTGCACGAAGACTGACGCCTTATCAACAAAATCGTTACTTATATAGACAAAACTGTTACATCGTTGAGCCCCCGGTTCGGCATTTCAATAAGGCAGTAAAAAATCTCTCAACTAGCAAGGCAATAGCCGTGAAATGTTTCTCATCATTTCATTAGTCATTTCAGTAAATATCAGAAAGTGTCGCATTTGCGATGTTTTCTGCAAAGGAATGTCAATATCGAGGTTAATGGTCTCCTTTTTTATCCACCTAATGGCTTTTTCTCCAGGCAGTTGGCACAGCTGGGTGCCCACGACGCATTACGTGAAGGTCACTTAACTTTCTTACCGAAATATTTACGATAGCAGTGACAGCCTCATATAAAAAATTTCACAGGTCGAGAATTTGCTTTAAAAATGTATAGAAACAAAATCCTATAAATATAACAGTGTCCAAAAAATTTTCGCTGGCATTGTGATAAATTCACGCATTTACACACATTTCATAACTCTTAAAGTACGATTCTTGGTTTCCAACATCCTTTTTCACAAACCAGAGTCCCTAACCACTACTCATTATTCCTTACCTTATTCATCGACACTTCTTCAATATTTCGTCATAATAGATACATAGCATAATCAAACTCCTCATATAACATCAGATTATTGATCATAAACGTACCTCAACAGCATAATACACATCGTCTTCGTAATAATAATATCATAACACCTCAGTCAAATCAAAAACGTCGTAGCTTTCTGCAATAATTTCAGAACCTAAAAAAAATTCTCTGCTTATTTAAATAGTTATCTACCTCAAACGTACTTTAAAAATCATGATTCCATACCGAATACATCATTCAAAATTCTCATAGTATCACAGTGGTTCCGAAAACATATGGACAGTTCTCAAAGCACAGACAAAATACAATTTCGTAAGTGTGAAGTTATCCAGCTGTGTAATTAGGCAAACATCTGTCACTGATGTAGTAAAAAAAAATGTTTGTCTCTCTCAGTTAAATGATCAGATAGCTGTGTAATTATGTGTTAGAGAAATATAATACCGTTGTGTGGAGTTGTATAAGCAAATACCATAATAGATAGGGCTCCTTGTGCTAGCCAAACACATGGTACATAAAGTAGGTGTGTACCCCCTGAGGATTAATATTATTATACCCTCAGGTGTTACAGATTACAGAAATGAAATGAAATGTATCACGGAAAAACTTAGTATCTTTGTAATTCAAAAATCTTTAAAAATAAATGTTTTAAGTACAAAATTAATGACTCAATTACGTGTACTTTAGCGCTAAATTGTGCGTCTTGTTGTAAGATAATCTCTGTCATTACTTGAGGGTAAAAATGTGCCAAGTGTCGTAATTATCGTCGTCTGTAAACAAAGTTACGTGGAAGTCAATGTTCTTACCTCGTAATAAACAAAAGTGAAATGCTTTGTCTATAGATATCGTAGTTATTACGCTTATTGCCGTGATGAAGTAAGTACTGTACTGTAACGTATTGTTGTGCTACGGAAAAGGCTGTCTCATTGTATCTGTACCACAAAGTTACTACTAAAACATGTTTTACTTTCCAGAATAATACGGAAAAACTGTGCTGATATTAAACAGATACACCGCAAAAGCAACAATGTAAACTGTGTCACATATTAGTAACGTCGTGATATAATCGTGTAACTATCAAAGAAACCAAATGTTAAGTCATCTTTAATCTCAAAGAATGTACTTCAAATAAAGAATATCTTTTCAAGTAAACCAAAATGTTACATTAAAATCTCATTAGCAGTATATGCTCTAAGTATGTAAGCCGTATATTCGTTACGTAATCGTGCAACTAACAACCAAGAATGTACAAATAACAACAGTGTGTCGTCTGTTCACTATAACAATGCATTCGTAATTTCTGTTTAAATAAGTTCTCTTATTTCTTTACTGGATATTTAACTTCAAACATTGTTGCATGTTAACAAATTCTAAGTCTGACAAAGCATACTAGTAATGTAAAGTCAAAAATTTTATAGCAAAGACTAAGTTAAAAAGCAGATTATCTCTCAATAAACGGTTTTACATGTGAAATGTGGTGTAAATCTTTACTCTTCCTAGTACGCAGAATTTCAACTTCAACGCAATTATCATGTGGTATACGTCAGATTCTGTAAGGTCCGTTGTAAACCAGAAAGAATTTGTGACTCAAGTGTTTCTTCTTATGTGACAATGAATGAGCTTTAATGAGAACTTTCTGACCAATAGATAGTTTCTTTGCATTTGCTTTACCGTGTAGTTTTCTCCATTTGTCTGCAGCAGAATTTATATTTTTAATAGGCAAATTAATTATGTCCTTGTGTCGAAGATTACGTGCATTCGGAAAAGGTACAATCTCTCTGCATCTGTTTGGTGGTTCTCCATTCTTCTGTACAAGAATAGATGGTAAAGCAGTGTCATGAGGTATTTCATTCAGCACGTTTTGAAATGAGTGTAAATATCCGTTCCAATGCTGATGCTTTCTGTGACAATAAAGTCTGCAAAGCGTATTGATTTCGTTCATTATCCGTTCAGACGGGTTACAATGTGGTGAGTACAATGAAATTAAAACAGGTTTGGTTTTATGATTCCGAAGCATGCGTGACCAAACAGCAGATCTGAATTGCGGTCCGTTACCCGAAATGACTTTACTCACGTGTCCGACCTCACGTAAGAAATTTTTAACAAAGGCGTTGAATACAGACCGTCCAGTGGATTTACGTAACAAATTTTGAGGTAAGTTCAACAGCGAATAGAACGTACGAAAATCCATTCGATGTTCTGGCAAGAAGCCCCAAGAGATCAACAACAGCAAATTCTTTTAATTTAGAAGGGATGATAGGAAAAACGGAGCACGATGTGAGATAGTAGATGGTTTAGCCTTTTGACAAAGTTTACAAATAGACAAGACTCTTCGAATTCTCTTTTCCATATTGTTAAAATAACAAGTCGTCCGAAGAATATGATAACATTTTCTTGGACCAAAATGTGCGTAGCTGAAATGAATGTACAAATTAGCTTATTAACAAAATCGTCAGGAATGCAAAGTACCCATAGCTTGTCATCAACAGTGCAGCGTTTGAAGAGTATGTTGTTTCTAACTAGATAATAATGCAGATTATGTGTGTGTGTCTTTTCATGCCATTTCCTTTTGATGTCTTTCACAAATCGGAGCTTTATCTTGTTCATGAGCAATGTACTTTAAAGATGTGGTGGTGAAGTTTTCAAAGGCGACTTTCTGAATATAAAGAATACTGAAATTTTTCTCGAGGTTGCCTTCTGTGTTACTTTTCTCAAGCCCAGCCGGTGCGCGTGACAGTGCGTCCACAACAATGTTCTCCTTGCCGGGAATGTAGACTATTGTAAAATGGAATTCTTGCAGAAACAATGCCCAACGTTTTAACCTGTCATGATTTAATTTTGAAGACATAAGAAATTGTAGTGCACGATGATCACTGTATACTTTTACGTGCTTACCAGAAAGAAAGAAACGAAATTTGTGAAATGCCCAAACGATTGCTAAAGCTTCTAATTCAGAAACGGATTAATTTTTTTCAGATTTTGTTAGCACTCGGGTAGCAAAAGCAATGGTTTTCTGAACAGCAGCGTCATTTTCTATGGCTTCTTGAAATAAATGGGCACCAAGACCGACTTTAGAAGAATCCGTGCTAAGGCAGAAATCGGCTCTGATTGCTTTCAGGATCCGGCTGAATGCCTTCAGAAGAAATAATATGTCCTAAAAACTTCACTTTTGCCCTACCGAATTCAGACTTTCCCAAGTTAACTGTAATTCCAGATTCTGCAAAAATATGTAACACGCTGTTGAGGATGCGATTATGTTGTTCCCATGAGGCTTCTGCTACCAGAATATCGTCCACATATAAGGTGATGTGACGTTTTAAGAACTCAGGTAATATGGAATTTAGCCCACGAATGAATGCTGCCGAAGAAATATTCAAACCAAAAGGAAGTTTCCGAAATTGATAACAAACGCCGAAACAAAGAAAAGCTGTGTATTTTCTACATTCTGGATTAAGTTCGATCTGGTAAAAGCTGGATCTGAGATCAATGGAAGACAACACTTAACACCATTAAAATTTTGAAGAAGCTCTTCCAACGTTTGCGGCCTGTCTGTTTCGGGAATGATGATAGTACTGATTTGTCTCGTATCTAAGACAAACATGATCGATCCATTTTTCTTCTCAACAACATGTAATGGATTGTTGTATGAGCTTACTGCAGGCTCAATAATGCCGTCGTCAAGCATAGATTGTATTTCTGTTCTGACACGGTCCCTATAATATGCCGGAATTACGTATGGTCTAACACAAAATTTAGTATGCTCACGAACACGAAATTGGTATTGAAATCCATTGATTCTTCCTGTTTTGCGAGTAAAAACTGTGGAATGTGCTTGTAAAATCTCAAAAAGGTTCTGCCTATCAGTGTCATTACAATTCTCAATTGTTTGAATTTTATTCTGAATTAGCTCATTAGTATGAAATACGCCGTCGATATCATCCCTCTCAATACTTGCAGAGTGACTGTTAGTGTCAAATTCCGTCGAAAATTCTGTAATGTTGTCTAACAGGAGGTAAAGCCGATTGATTTCCTCGTCATGGTTTGAGAGCCAATCTTCAAATTTCAAAGCTATTGATATACCTTCTTTCTCTAAACTTATTTCAGCAACGTGAAAGTTAAAGATTGCTTTGTATTCATTCAAAAATTCTACTCCCAATACAATTTCCGTCGACAGTAACGGAACAATAAGGAAGTTCATAGAGAAGCTGTGGCTTTGACAAAGGAATTCTAAGTTGGTTTGTTCGAGTACATCTACACTACCAAAAATTGCACCTTGTAATTTAATCATACGTAAAGGAAGTGTGAGGCAATCGTTCGATTTGTTGCATTTGCTAAAAGCTGTTTCATTAATTACTGTCATTGGACTGCCAGAGGAAAGTACTGCCGTAAATTTTACGTCATTTACTGTAATGTGAATTACAGGATATGCAATGTTGTTCTGTTTTACTTCGTGTTCCTGGAGTAAGATGTCCCTAATGTCTTCCATTTTTACGTAATTACTATCTACGGCAGCTGTGTCGACAGTTTCATAAGAACGTATTGTGGCTGTCAGCGGTATGAGTCATTGCCTACTGTCTCTTTGTTGGCGTGCATCGTTATTGGGATTTGGAGATCTAACTTCTACAAATTAACCTTGTCGAGAGGACCCTGCTCTGTTTGAACCCCGCCAGTTCTGATGAAATTCAGGTCTGTCGTTTTGAATGGTTGTTTACATAGTTTCTTTTTTGTCGGTCATGTGGTGGAGAATTTCTCCCGGAATCGTAACTGTGCGGTGGACCGTTGCGTTTGAAGTTATTCTGTCTCCGTTGATAATAGTTATTTTGGTTCCCATATTGTCTGTTTCTCTGATTGTCTCTGTGTTAGTCATTACTGTGGAGAGATGATCTCTCCCTGTAATTATTACTACTCTGACAACGGTTGTCATACGGGTGGTGTCTGTTTTGGTCACGATTTACGTTGTAAGAATAGCATTGTCGTGTCCATTTATTATTTCTGTCATAGCGAAATTGTGACGGATGCGACCTGTAATTGTTGCGTTCCTATTTTCGCGTTCCGCGATTGTCAGTGTCAATTTCCAATTCTTGTAACAGTCCCTGAAAAGCTTCAATGTCGTCTTTGCAACGTCCTGCCAAAATAATGTGTCGTAAATGTTCAGGCATTTTGATTAAGCAAATGCGTATGAGTTCTGAGGGGCTATATGGGTTTGACAGGTACTGATTCTTGTGCAACATGTCTTCAAAATGTTTCACAAGACTGGAAAATTCAGATTGTTCGAAATGTTTCATCATTATGATACTACGTTTTACTCGGTCTTGTGTAGCTTGAGACCAATATGCTGATAGGAAGGAATGATAAAATTCTCCTTCACTGTGACAATCGTGAATGATCGATCGCATTCTTACAGCTGGTTCATTCTCTACGTAGCCACACATACATTCTAATCTGTGCTCTAATGACTAGTTGGGAGGAAAACAATGAGAGAATTGTTGGAGCCACGCTTGTGGATGAATGTCGTTGCCCGAATTAGTAAATGTTTTGAATTTACGTGTTGTAATGATCAGCTTATAGTAAAAATCATCGTGTCGGCGAGTCGCATATCGGTCATTGTTACGTCGTGTCGGCAGTTTCATATCAAAATTCGGTGCACCTTGCCATTTTCTTTCATAATTTCCGAAATGCCCTGTGTTATTATTTTGTGGCTTTTCCGTATTTCTAAGTCCCTCTTCCAGTGTTGGAGCGCGAGTGTCCTCTGAAATATGTAATTCTTGTATTACTTGTGCCAACTGATCTTGTACTTACCGGATTTCTCTTTTGTGTTGTTTATTAATTTGATTCTGATTTTGTTTGAATTTGTTAATTTGTTTATTCTATTCTGTGTCAGTGAAGGCTACAGGTCTTGTGTCATTCAGATCATCATCCACCTTTGTAAATAAGTTAGTGAAATGATCCGAAAGTTCGGCTACTTTCTCCGATAGTGAACTTATTTCCTCAGTATGTTTTTCCGAACCAGGTTGCAGAGTGTCCATTTGTGTTGAAATCGTATCTACTGTGTCCTTTAAGTTTTCCTGAATTTTTGTAAGTTGCGTAACCGAATCGGTAGATGCAACTGAGTCAATTTTAGCTTGCAAGGTGTCGTGATTTTCATGAACAATAGTTTGCAGTTCCTTTATGGCTGCTTTGAGATTCTGTAATGCATTTTCATGACCCGAAAAAATAGATTGGAAATGCTCACCAATTTGTGTTTTTACGTCATTATAGCCTTTTCGACATTTCGATTCGATTTTAAGTAACTCAGCAGTTAAACCTTCACGTGTTTGTTCAAGGGTGGTGTCTAAGTTTTGAAGCTGTTGCTGTGACTGTTATTGGTTTTATTCCATTGCGTCTAACTTTTGAAAATTTTGTCCCATTTGTTTCTGATTTTGTTCAAGTGTTGTGTCTAACTTTTGTAGCCTTTGCCCCATTTGTTGCATTAACTGTAATAATAATGCACTGGTATCTGAAACATGTTCCTCAGTGCTGTTCGGCAGTGCATCTGAAAAGCAGAAAATGTGTCTTGACTTATTTGAGAAAACGGTGAGGACACAAAACCTGAATCTACAGTATTTGCAAGATTGTGTCCTGTCATTTCGGATTCCTGAGACGAGCTGTTGCCGACCGATGGATCGATAATGCTTCCGTGTTCACTAATTGTTTCACTGTCTACACCATTATTTGCAGCCTGCTCCATTTCCCTACGCACAATTACCAAATTACTACTTTGAACATTAGTTAATTCATTACTCAGTGGCGATAACACACTGCTTTCGTCTTCACTGTCATTTCTCACTTTTCTTTGGAGCCTAGTATTACGTTTTTCACACGCCATTATTGTCGCAATATTTCACACAATAACACAGAAAAGCACAATTTGAAGAGCCAAATAAAAAAAACACATTAATGTAGCACTGAAAATAATATCTCATTAACTGCTAGTGCAGCTGCGAAATACTTGGTGCAAACCTACATGCATGCCACAACTGTTTTACTGTACAACAATGAAAAACTACAACTATGAAGGAAATTCTCTCTACAATTATGTGCTAGCAATAAGCAATAGTTACACTAATTACAGAAACTACAAGAAAAAATCAGATGATTTCAGTGAGGTATCCTGGCATGGTCGCCATATGAAATCTCTCCTTAGAAAAATTATTGAATTACTGTGCTGGTAAACCCCTTATATTATTTGATTTTCAAACATCTAAGCATAACTGGACGTACTCAGACGTTTCTCTCTTTACTTGTTCTGATCATCACTAAACTGACACACAATATTTTTAGTGCAACGCAATCTGACTTTTAAAAATCCCTACAAAAGAATGGCCCTCACTGACAATAAAGTATACCTTTAATGGATCACTTACCTCTCAAAAATCTTCATTACTCGAACTACTGCAATACAGAGAGCGCCAATACTGCCAGCTAAATAAAAGATTATAACTACTGAAGTCACTAACAACTGATAGGCATAGTTATCAAATGAAAGATTTTGATAGAGAACATACAATGTATTAACTTAATAGTGTTCAAAAGTCATTATATCCAGTCTTACAAATTTAGTGTCTCTGATGGACACACATCCAGACCATCCGCTCTCAAAACTCCACCATCTCTCTCCCCACATCCACCACTGCTGCCAGCTCAACTCCAACTGCACAACGCTTCACACAGTTAACAGCCAACTGCCCAACACTACAATAGCGACTATTTCAACAATGCCCACCAGCCACAGACTGCACACAGTATAGCCAGTGATTTTCATATGGAGCGCTAGGTGACGTTACTAACATAAAAACCTAAACAGCCTACTTACAACCCGCCCAACAGTCTATAAAGCAATCGACAATATTTCCATTAAGACCAACAACTATGTAGGTGCACAAGTCGTCCTCCACGGTACATCAGTTTTCTGTGGTGGAGTTCTCAACCGTACTCTTAGCAACAAGAAAGGGAGCGCCTTGAAGTCATAAATGTCCGTTCAGTTTATCGTATGTACGTAAGGGTCCTGATCGCACTCCAAACTATTGTCCTGCGATAATCCAATTTATTTTGATGTCTAGTCATTTACATTCGTGAAAGTAATTTTGTGCCTGGATGAAAATGCCATAGGCCTTTACGATTTTCGGTATCCTTCTCAGTGACTCAGCTGCACCACTATTGGCGAGGGAGCCGGTGATCGACGGTCACAAGTCGAGTCTTTTCTTCTCAATATTAGTAAAGATATATTTGACAAAGATCACCAACCTCTTACTGGCCCAAGTGACAACTTTATAAACACACAGTCCTTTACTTCTCAACGTTGCGTAGCAGTCCGACTGCAATCCGGTAATGCCAGTTTTTTCTTTTTTTCCAATGGTACATTGTCTGAAACTTTTTTCTTAAATTAAGATCTATGTCTGAGATTGATAGACTTCTTTTCTCCAGAAACCCCCTCTTTGCATTTGGTTTACTCTCAAACCATATTCTGTACTCATCAAGCTGTTCATTCCATTCAACTGATCCTACAGTTCTTCACTATCACGGAGGGCAGGAATGTCATAAGCGAATCTTATCACTGATATCCTTTCACATTGAGTTTTAATCCCACTCTTGAACCTTTATTTTATTTCTATCATTGCTTCTGCAGTGTACAGATTGTTCATTTGACAGAGCTGCCATATGGTTCATGAATTGGTGAAGTGGTGCCGCAACCCGTGAATAACCATTTATTTCTCTTTGCTGAATCTTCAATTCAAAGACATGGAAAATCTTCTTCCCCTTATACTCCTGCGAGAAAAGAGAAACGGGAGGAAAAATAGTCGCCGAGCGGTCTAAGGCGCTGCAGTCATGGACCGTGCGGCTGATCCCGGCGGAGGTTCCAGTCCTCCCTCGGGCATGGGTGTGTGTGTTTGTCCTTAGGATAATTTAGGTTAAGTAGTGTGCAGGCTTCGGAACTGATGACCTTAGCAGTGAAGTCCCATAAGATTTCACACACATTTGGACATTTTTAAACAAAAATAGTCTTCACAGTGAATCAGATCGTGCCATAGTTATTACTGTGTTTCTTGTAATATAACTCTTGCAATTATCTGTAACGAGGTACTGGAGACTGAGGGTTCCTCACACCCAAATACTCAGAAGGTGTCCCTGAACTGCCTCTGAAAGTTTATCCGTAGAGTTCCGGTTCACCCTCTCTATATTACAGTTCATATTATAGCCACGCATCATCGAACAGAAAAAAATTTACAGCATTAACTCGCACAGATTGCAAATATTACACTGCAGATATGCAGAAGTTCGTTTTATTGATTATCAAGTATATGTTTAATGAATTTTTTTAAAAATATGAACTTAACAGAGAGAAATTTGCTTTCATTAGTTTAATTGAAACCTTCCAGTGAACTGAATTTAAAAAAAATACGTATGTTGTTTTTGTAATTGCAGTATTTATTTATTGTTTACCTCCTGACTCGTACTTCACGTTTAGAAAAGAATATGGATACTTCTAAATATGGAAAAAGTCAGAGTTAAAGGCGGAAGTGAGATCAACATTATGCACTATAGAACTTCCAGAAATCCAGAAATTTTTTGTATAGTTAATTGGAGTGGCTGCTGACATAATTTTTGGTGACTTGTTTGCTTTCTTTAAGCCTTCAGCAGACTAAAGGACACCACTCTAATCCTAAATGAGGATGAAATGTGTATGTGGAAACTTAATTTATCTGTTCATTGTAGTTGTGTGCATTGCATTTTACCTTCGTTGCTAAACATAAATGTTATAAAATAGTAAATAAATTGGCATGAAAGTGTAAAGAAAAGTGTTTAAAAACCTTTAAAAAGACGTTTCTCGCTGCTGTAATAAATATAATCTAACTCTACTTAACTTCAGTCTATCCAACAATATGTACATAAACATTTTATTTCAATGAAGAATTGTTATTAACTAAAGCTTTTTCCTACGGATTGACTCATGCAAATGTTGGGCATGTAAACTGCACACATCTCCTCCTCCTCACTCTATTTGTTGATCTCATCCTCCCATCTCTATCTATCTCCTCCTCCCCAGTCTGTCTCTTCATCTCATCTTCTTCGCTTTGTCTATTTGCTCTCTTTGTCCATATCTTTGTCTTCCTCCCTCTGACCATATCCTCCTAACCATATCCTTCCTCTCTTCCTTTTCCACATACCCACTACCCCTCTACACCTTCCAACCACCTCATATATCTCCCCTTCTCCCCCTCTCTCTGTCCATTTACTCCTCCCCTCACTCTGTCAATTCCCCCTCTATTCATGGCAACATGTCCCCTGCAATGCTCATCAGCATATGTAGCCTCTGCAGTATAGTTCAGTAAAGCAGGCCGATACTTCTCCCACTACATACGTCTCATGCACTGCAGGTTACATATCAGGCACTTGAAAATTATTTGTTTCCCTCCTATGTACAGACTGTCATGGGAATCTAGGTAATAAAGCAGGCTGCTACTATTCCAGCACAATACACCTTTCATACAGGGAAACCTAAATGTCAATACCCAGAAAACCGTTTCTCGCCTCTGAGATGTAGGTTATCAGCAAAGCAGGTTGATTTGGCACGCTGATACTGTTACCACACAACATACCTGCCGTGCAGGCAGCCTATACACCCAAAGCTGGAAAAAAATACTGTTTTACCAGTATGCTTGTTTCTATTGGAGCTCCGAGTTTATAAATTCCACAGTGCTCATCCTTGTGACGTCTGCTGTTCCTGTGCCGAATTTGGTCGAAATCGATCAAAGGGTTTGGGAGCAAATTCCCAGTATACACACATATATTTTGAGTTATATGTATAACAGATTTGTAAAAGTATTTATTAATGACTAGTAGCAACATTAACAAGAAGTGGATAAGATAGGCAGCAACAAACAAATAAATATTTGAACACATGTATTTCTAAGGCAAGATACGGTACACTTTAATATGTATAAACAAACAATATTATTCTGAATTACTACATTTCTTTTAAAATTAGCGTTACTGCAATGCACTGCAACAAGTTCATAGTACCCTGTATCATTGTAGACGAGGTGTTGTAGGACTGTGGGGCGCATAACAAATGCTAGAGTGACGCAGAGTATATAAGCGCACTCCAATTAGCGAATAGAGTCCCCATCAGCCACCCATGGTTAATAAGTTCCATTTACTGCAACGCCCCATCACGGTTCTGGGCCACTCAGTGTCGCTCAAGCATGGCTCGGCCCACCACTGTAGCAACAGCTCAGTTGCGCCACAACTTTCAGTTGGTTGACAGTATTCTACGCTCGAAAATGTGTCTGCTGAATTGAAAATATCCTAGACTAACAAATTCCATTTACCTTCCAGTGTCTCTTTACAGGAATCGCAGCAAATAATAATTCCCAACATGAAAGATAAGAGTGTCAGAAAGTCACACCAGAATCAGACAGTCCATTTTCACCAGAAACAGAACAGCTTATGTCCCGCTTTATAAACGTTACCAACAAAAGCTAGCACACATTTCAGTTACTACAACAATCACATTGACAGTAGTTAATACTCGCACAGTTAAGCTCTGGCGTGAAAAACCAGGTCGAGTAATTAGTCATTTGAGAATATACCAACTTTTGCTTGGACAGTTAGTGCGGAGTGGCCGAGCGCTTCTAGGCGCTACAGTGTGGAACAGCGTGACCGCTACAGTCGCAGGTTCGAATCCTGCCTCGGGCATGGATGTGTGTGTTGTCCTTAGGTTAGTTAGGTTTAAGTAGTTCTAAATTCTAGAGGACTGATGACTTCAGAAGTTAAGTCTCATAGTGTTCAGAGGCATTTGAACCATTTGACAGTAAGTGTTACACCATGACACTTGTATATCCGTTATGCCTTTGAGCACTACAGGACTGCCAAATTGCGGCCACCTCAGCAGAGACTGGCACGTATGTCGCCCTTCCTGGAGGAAATGGAACATGTCAAAAATCACTAAAGCACGGTAGCGTCCACGTGCTCAGTGCAGTCTGAAACGCTGTTGCGTTCTAGAGGCAGATGTAACATCATGCGTGACAATCGTGCAGCTTGCAATCCTATGGTGTCAACAGGGCTAGTTACAGTACTCCATTGTCGATGCAACATAGTGAACAACGTTGTAAAGTCCATTATGGCCACGCACACGCAAGATAGCGACCTTCCTGTGCTGTCGTCACACTCCGTAGTCCACTGCTCACTCATCAGTCTGTATAAGCCTACTCCAAACATTGATTCCTCACAAACATACATATCACTAATATCAATGTAGAAGCAACATCAGTAAAAGTTCATTGACGGCATCCGCTGCTTTCCCGGAGCATGCTGCTGTTACTTATGATCCGTGTGATGAATGATGAGAAATGAATGTGACGTATGACATACTAATCACCTGTGCTCGTCCATAATTTTGCTATGCTTCTTAATGCAATTAGTTGGTATTTTTTTTTACTTCCAGCTATTGAAAGTGAGTTATTAAGTGCCACCCAGATCACCTCCTCGAAAATCTCAACATTTTCCCACAAACAGCCAAATACTTGTGACAACCAAGATTATAAAGTTCATTACTTCTTGATTAATCCGCAGAAATCGTGACATTCAGAAAAACAGCCAAATATTTTTGACAACTAACAGTATAAGAAATTTTGTGGAACATCGTTGTAGGAAAGCAGCGATCTATTAATATTTTAACTTATTTAGTAAACGGGGACGTAGTAGCATATAAGTTGTTAATTTTTATCTCTGATTTTCAGGTGACCGGTTTCAGTCTTCTGAATAGATCAGTATCAGATTTACAGTCCTTGATGACAGCAGGAATCGCTGACTTGGAGCAGATCCGTCTCAGTCTTCTATACGCCAGCACGGACGGGCATACTCCACACATGCTATTCCTACTGTCATCAAGGAATTGTAGATCTGGTGATGATCTCTTTAGAAGATCGAAAGCAGTCATTGAAAATGAAAAATAAAGGTTAACGACTTACATGAGACCGCGACTGTGTTTACTGCATGAGTTAAGACTATAACACTTAGCGATTCTCAATGGCTACCGTATACTATAAGCCGACTGGCTACGACCAACTGTAAGGGTTTGCCAACAACAGCACACAACAGAAGAGACTTGCAAACCACAACTGCACTTTAGCCTCATCATCTTCAATTCACGATACCGAGATCCCGTTTTTCTCAAACTCTACGTTTACCTCTCTTTGACTTTACCAATGTACACTCATGCTCATAAATTAAGGATAATGCTGATAAATGGTGAAACAACGCGCTGGCGGGCAGTTTTCAGGTTTAAATCACCTCGGGGTATGACCAAGTGGTGCATGCGCTACACTTCGCACGGTCGCGCTCGCAGCAGTCACCATACGTATATGTGTGTTGGTGATTGTCAGAGTACGGTGCAGCGAGTAAGTGTGCAGACGTTCTCAAACGTGCTAATGGTGACTGTGTGTTGAAAATGGCACAAAGAACACATATTGATGACGTTATGACGGGTAGAATACTAGGGCGACTGGAGGCTGGTCAAACATATCAGGTCGTCGCACGGGCCCTCCATGTGCCACAAAGTGTGATGTCAAGATTATGGCAAAGATTCCAGCAGACAGGAAACGTATCCAGGTGCTACAGTAAGGGACGTCCACAGTGTACTACACCACAAGAAGACCGATATCTCACCATCAGTGCCCTCAGACAGCCACGGAGTACTGCAGGTACCCTTGCTCGGGACCTTGCTGCAGCCACTGGAACAGTTGTCCAGACACACAGTCTCCAGACGACTGAACGGACATGGTTTATTCGCCAGGACACCTGCAAGGCGCATTCCACTGACCTCTGGTCACAGGAGAGCCTGTAAAGCCTGGTGTCAAGAACACAGTACATGGTCATTGGAATAGTGGTCCCAGGTTATCTTCACGGAGGAGTCCAGGTATAGTTTGTACAGGGTTTTCATCTGGCGTGAACCAGGAACCAGATACCAACCCCTTAATGTCTTTGAAAGGGCCTGTATGGAGGTCGTGGTTTAATGGTGTGGGGTGGGACTATGATAGGTGCACGTACATCCCTGCATGTCTTTGACAGAGGAACTGTAACAGGTCAGGTGTATCGGGACGTCATTTTGCACCAGTATGTCTGACTTTTCAGGGGTGCAGTGGGTCCCACCTTCCTCCTGATGGATGATAACGCATGACCCTACCGAGTTGCCATCGCGGAGGAGTACCTTGAAACAGAAGATATCAGGCGAATGGAGTGGCCTGCTTGTTCTCCAGATCTAAACCCCACCGAGCACGTCTGGGATGCTCTCGGTCGACGTATCGCTGCACGTTTTCAAACACCTACGACACTTCAGGAGCTCCGATAGGTACTGGTGCAATAATGGGAGGCTATACCCCAGCAGCTGCTCGAGCACCTGATCTATAGTATGCCTACCCGTTGTGCGGTCTGTGTACGTGTGCATGGTGATCATATCCCATATTGATGTCGGGGTACATGAGCAGGAAACAGTGGCGTTTTGTAGCACATGTGTAGGGACGGTTTTCTCAACTTATCACCAATACCGTGGACTTACAGATCTGTGTCGTGTGTGTTCCCTATGTGCCTATACCATTAGCTCCAGTTTCGTGTAGTGCGACGTTGTGTGGCACCACATTCTGCAATTATCCTTAATTTATGAGCATGATTGTACCCTTCACGTCGACGAGCCATACTGGAAGTTCATCTCAACTTTTCAGTTTCCTTGGCTGTTCTCTACAGGCAGAATTTGACATAAAAGTGATCTTTTCGGTCATCATGAGACGATGATGTTCTATTTGAATTACGGTAAATCTGTGCAATCCGAATTACTGATTGTGAGTAAACAGTTCTGATACTGGTCATTGTTTCTAGTCCTATCCGTTTTCGTAACATTATTTCGACATTATGTTCTTTTGTAAATAACGTTAAGTTCATAGCATATTATCGATTAAGGATTTACAGCAACCAGTCACAGTTGATGCTGTTAGTACTTAGTCCAGTAATCCTAAAACCATAAATGGCAGGTGTTGAAATGTACGAGTATTCTCAAACCTTCAGCCTAATAAGTCATGTCTGCAGAACAATAACATGAATAATCTGTAGAAGAATGAATCTACTGACGAAGCCCAACCTATGGTAGATCACTTTCGGTTCAAGATAAATTTAAGAACATGCGAGGAACACTGTCCACAAAACTTACCTTCTTTTATAGTGTTTGTAGAGTTAAGAAAGGCCTTTGGCAATGTTGATTACACTCTCTGACATTCTACATTTATGAGAGATAACATATACGGTGTGAAAGGTAATCTGCATTTTTACAGAAATCGGATCGTGGTTCTAAGAGTTCAACGACAGGCAGTCAGTAACTGAGAAATGAGAATTGAGTGAGACAACATTGTAGGCAATGCCTCTTCCCTATTATTCAATATGTACAACGAGCAGGCAGTATAGGAAACGAAAGAGAATTTTGAAACGGAAATTTAATTGCAGGGAGAATAAATAATAGTTCTTAAGATCTAACTCAGTGTAGTCGAATGAGAGTATGTGATTCTGGGGAAATAACACTAGAAAAGTAGGCTATTACTAGAAGTTTACATTTGTTTGAAAAATCTGCAATACTTTTGACGTTGAACATCACTTCAAATTAGGAGTTTTTGTTTGAAAGCGTGTAGTGTGGTGTTACATGAAAACGTAGGCCATAAAAAGTGCCGACATGGGGAGAAGAAAGGTTTTGAACTGCAATGATCCAGCAAAAATTCCTAAGACGTCTAGATTGGATAATAATGAAGGATTGTCGAATGAAATGAGGAAGGCAAGAAATTTATGGCAGAAGGTTAGTAAAAGAAGGTGTTGGTTGAAAGGACGCATGAGACATCGTGAAACAATGGAATTAATTTGATAACATAGTGGAATGTGTGGAGTAAAAATTGCAGAGGAACAGTTAGCTTGACTGCAGTAATCAGGTTTCAGTGGGTGTTAGGTACAGTAATCAGGCAGAGACGAAGCGGTTGGTTGACTGACGCAGACAGCTGCATCGAAACAGGCTTTGGACTGAAGACTAGAACAAAAGCAAGTTAATTCTTATTATGGTATACCACTTATAAATATAACATATAACAAAGTGCGTATTGTATGAATTTTGAAACTAATCCTATTGCATAACCAAATGAACGAATGAAGGATTTGCGAGAAAGTGTGGAATTATAGGAAATATGGGCGAATATTCGGGAGATTTATTTGAAAACATTCGAAACAGGACAAGAGCAACAAAGATGAAAACGTAAACAACAAATGAGCACAATACATATGTCAAGCCGATAGCTGATAGCCTGACACGGAAAATTAAGGTCTGGATCATGAAAGAAGCGATGAAAGACGCCATATCAGCACAGTAAAGTGTAAATCTAAAAATAGATAAGAGCATTATAACGTCAGTTCCAAGATACAAGGCTCTTGGTACAAACGAACTACCGGATGAACTGTATAAAAAATAATGGTGTGTTTTAGGAGATAAGTTAGTAGACATTTATAGTGAGATATTTCCAGTAAACTAGGGGCAGGAAGAATTTTTCTCTCATATTGGTCGAGGGCTTAACGGCGTTTTCGAAGAAAAAAAGCGAACCAATTTTAATGAAAAGTGGTCTCGCAACTAACATTATTAAATGTAAAATTTGAAATTTAAACTTCGCTAACCACAGACTAAACTCATTACTGCGGTATAACTACCGACTATATCAAACCATTTAAATTGGGATTCAGAGGTGGTAGTAAGCTTAGCATTTTAAAATTTTGGAGCACATATAACAAACTAGAACATAAATGGGTAGAGAAGGCAATGATAGCAAGGGGGCTTGCAAGACACTTTGTGAACATCTTAATGCATTGCACAGAAGGCACATCTGCGTGAAATTAATTTGTATTTTTCACGATAAATAGACATGCAAGGGACAATGCGACAGACATGCCTCCACGCAATAGGAATGGAAAAGTTTCTTACGCAACAGAACCATTTATTAACAATATGCACCATGTGTTGCATAGCTTACGTTTTACATTGTTGAGGTCTTCGATACACACGTACTGCGGTGACATGTTTTAATAAGCAATGAACAAAAGTTTTAGGTACTGCAGGAGGTTACGGGCGCTTACGAGAAGTGGGACAACCTGAGCTTGGAAAACTCCTTCAGAATGTATTTAAGAAAAGGGCAGAACGTTGTCAATATATAAGGAGAGCGGTTATATATAAATCGTTCATTTTGAGCAGATGTCATAGCTCATGGAAACTGAGGTAGCATAGTGTGATGTTTGGTTTGTGTGGCGTTCAACTGCGCGGTCATCAGCGCCCGTACAAAGTCCCAATTTTTACACAGTCCAATTTTTTTACCCAATGCAATCTAGCCACTGTCACAAATGATGATAATTAAATGATGAGGACAACACAAACACTCAGTCCGCGGGCAGAGAAAATCCCCAACCCGGCCGGGAAACGAACCCGGGACCCCGGGACCCAGAAGCAGCAACGCTCGCCACTAGACCACGAGCTGCGAACAAGGGGGAGACGTAACACGGTGTGCAATACATTGTGGAGTCGCATTGTTGAAAGAAAGTCGGCGAGGTTCTGGGAGGTACCTACAGGGATGTGGAGCCATACCGACTCCAGTGTCTTGACGAGCTGCGCCAGATGTCTCGGTTGATCCATGGCGCGAACAGCCCGATCGAAGTAGTACCACAGAGTTTAAATCTGGACAGTTCGGAGCCGGTAATGTCATTCAGGTGCTTTACCAACTGTGGCCTGTGACACGTCACATTGTCCTGCTGGCGTACTCTATCGAGCTGAGGAAAAACAAATTGCATGAAGAGGTAGACACGGCTCCCAAGGATAGATACATACTTGTGTTGATCCATTGTGCCTCCCACAATGATTAAATGCCACGAAAACATTAACCAAATCGTAACGTTCCCTCCTCCGGCCTGGACCGTTGGCTTATTACGTTTCACGTCGTGACGCCAACGACCACCTGTCCGATGGAGCGTAAAACAGGTTGATCTGAAATGGTCACCTCTCATTACGCAGCAGACGTCCAGGTGGGGCACTGGCGCACAAATCCCAGCCTTCGTTGCCGATGAGCAGCAGTCAGCATGGGTGCTTAAATCAGGCGCTTGCTGCGGAGTCCCACACACAGCTACGTTCGCTGTACGGTCGCTGAAGAGACGCTTTTGGTAGCCCCTTGATTCATGTAGGCAGTCAGTTGCTCAGCATTTGCACGTGTATTCGCCTGTACACATCTCTGCAAACCGCCGTTCTCCCCTGTCAACTACGGACCGTGGTGTATCACAGTTTTCTCGGCACATGTTTGGATTTATCCACGCGTAATATACTTTAACTGCGGTGGCACTTGAACAGTTTATAAATTTAGACTTTTGGGAATTGTTTCCATCCTTGGCCCGAAAAAAGCCAATGCTCATGCCGTTTTGGACG
Source organism: Schistocerca gregaria (assembly GCF_023897955.1). NCBI lineage: Eukaryota > Metazoa > Arthropoda > Insecta > Orthoptera > Acrididae > Schistocerca > Schistocerca gregaria. The sequence goes on from NC_064926.1 coordinate 477,711,307, forward strand.
TCAGATAAATTACTCCGTTTTTAGTTGACTGCACAGCTTTCCGTGCCAAACCCCCCCCCCCCCCTTCCCCAAACCCAAATACGCATGATATAACCTCCACTGCTAGTGTTGTTTTCTATTTCTCAACAGCCAAAGGCCAACGAAGCTTAAACCTGGAAATTTCTGCACGTTTAAGGAGTCTCGTCGCTTAAATATTGTTTTAGTTTCAGAAACTTTATTATCAGCAAATGTATTTCTTTCATTGTCGAGATCAGATGTAGGCCATGAGACTCAGCCCTTGGTTCTAGACTCGTTCCGTTTGTGTCGGTATCTGTGTATCCCCATGATGTGCTTCCGCAATTGAAATAACCTATGACTAAGTTCACGTCCTGATCGTTGCAGTTGGCCTGTGTTTTAATGCTGAAATTGGCATCGGGTGGTTTGTAGACTGATGTTATGCAGAAGAATGGAGTTCGCACTGTGAGGAACTCGATGTTGTTGTCTTCAGTCAGTGAGGCTGATGTGATATTCACGTTAGGTCTGGCAAAGATGACATTGCCGTATTTTGTCGTCAGGTCTTTCCAGTATTAATTCCATACAAGCAATTCTTGGCCTGTTTTTAGTACTTCCCCTGCGTGTTTCCTGGATTAACATAATGTCACATGTATATTTTTGGCATACATTTGCTACTAGAACTCGATGTTTATGGAAATAAAAATAAATGATCTTGAGAAAGACCGTTTGAATGGAGACCGATTGTTAAAGGATCTGCCGTCAGCGTCTTCTGACGTTGTCCAGGGTACACTCGATTGCTACTCATTTCTTGTTCTTCTCTTATTGCAATCTTCGTGGAGGTTCCTTTCATGTACCCAATGCATGACCAACCTGAAGAAATGGGAAATCCTTCCAGCGAACTATGACACCTTTTGCGGCTGCGGGGCTGAAGAAGATCCAAGCCACCAAATTGTATGCCCGCTCCTGGACAACACGTGCACAATACAAGATGTTTACGAAGGAAATGACAAAGCTATCGCAGCTGCTAGTTTTTGGAAATGCTGACCGGACACGGAAATAAATGAATGATTGTCAAGATAAGTTTTAATTTCACGACGAATATTATTTCCAACAATGTTTAGTTTCTAAAGAACAACAGTGCCGACAACTTTCGTTTTGAGAAAGGCCATGGGATAAAGACTGGCTGTATTGTTAAGAGAATTTCGCCATTTCATTTATTTTCAAGAAGTTTCGTTCCAAAAGTTTAGTTATAAAATGAAATTAGCACACGAAGACGACAATAGTTTTCAAGAGAATCTGAAAATAATTTTTAAAAAGGAACTCACCTTTCGATTGCGTTTCACGGTAATAAAATGTCAGCAGCCCAGAACCTATTCGGCTACAGCTCATCCCTTTTTTTCTGTTCTTTAGCAACGAGAATCGGCAGTGAAGTCTGCAAATGTAGGCGAAAGAGCGAGATCTGCTGAAGGCAAAACTGACGAGCGAAAGATCGCTCCGAATGGAGCGATGGTTTTCATACGTGGACAGCGGGATTCAGATATCGATTCAGTCTGAGACTTACCGAGATTTCAAACAAATCAGTTAACGCGAATATCGGGATTGGTCCTCTGAAAAGGATACTGCACAATTTACTTCTCAGTATACGTCCAATCTAAGCGTGTGTTAATGACGTTGCTGCGGGACGTAATCATCATTTGTTAATCTTTGGCGGTATATCGCTAGTGTTAAGTACCAAGCTGTCGAGGTAAATGCCACAGAAAATGTAAGTGACGGTTCGATGTGTATAAATTTCAATAAATTTAGAAGGTACGACGACTTCTGTAACGAAGATTTCGTTACCGAACTACACTGGAGCGCCAAAGGAACTGGTATAGACATGCGTATTCAGATGTTGAGATATGTAAACAGGCAGAATACGGCGCTGCGGTCGGCAACGCCCATGTAGCACAAGTGTCTGCCGCGGTTGTTAGATCGGTTACTGCTACTACAATGGCAGGTTATCAGCATTCAAGTGAGCTTGGACGTATTGTTATAGTCGGCACACGGGAGCGATCGAAAACATCATCTCCGTGGTAGCGATGAAGTGAGGATTTTCCCGTACGACCATTTCACGAGTGTAGCGTGAACGTCAGGAATCCGGTAAAACATCAAATCTCCAACATCGCTGCCGCAGGGAAGAGATCCTTCAAGAACGGGACCAACGATGACTGAAGAGAATTATTCAATGTGACAGAAGTGCAACCCTTCCGCAAATTGCTGCAGATTTCAATGCTGGGTCATCAACAAGTGTCAACGTACGAAGCATTCAACGAAACATCCAGAACTGCTACGGAGTGGCTCCAGGAACACTCTTCTGAGTTTAAACACTTCCGCTGGCCAAAAAACTCCCCAGCCGTGAACACTATTAAGCATATCTGGTATGCCTTCGGACGTGCTGTACTGAAGAGATCTCCACCTCCAGGTACTGTTACAGACTTATGGATAACCCTGCAGGATTTAAGGTGTCAAGTCCCTCCAGCACTACTTCAGACGTTAGTCGACCTCCAGCACTACTTCAGACGTTAGTCGAGCCCATCCCTCATCGTGTTGCGGCACTTTTGCGTGCTCGCTGGGGCCCTACACGATATTAGACAGGTGTACCAGTTTCTTTGACTCTTCAGTGTATTTCCGACCAAGACACAAAGGAATTACGACAATGCTGTGGGTATTGATTTACATCAATGGGAAAACCCTAGCTCTGAGGTCGGTTAAGGAAGACACTTCAAAGGAAATTGGTGATAAATTGTCTTCATTTGGGATTATGGGCAACAGCGCAATGGCGTTCATTAAGGAAGTACCAAAAATCAAGAACATTTTTTTCGCCGTCAGCAAACAAAGCTGTCAAAAGGGCAGCCACACGACGAGCATGAGCAAGAAGGAGTAAGTACCGACAGCGACGGAGACCACTGAGCCATCTGCATACAGTGGTCAGCGCAATTGCACGGACTGCACTAGCACCCCTCCCGTCAGAGCCAAATTCTCAACATATCCACAGTCTAAGAAAGTAGTGTCCCTCTGTCAATTATCCTTATTTCTCGCGGCATTTCCCTGAAGCCCGTAAGAGCTCGAGGCAGTGTGTATCTGCACTGAAGAGATCATTGGCTGTCCTCACCTTGATTATGCGCTGAAGAACCAAATAAACTGGTACACCTACCTAATATCGCGTAGGGCCCCCGCGAGCGAGCAGAAGTGCCGCAAGACGACGTGACATGGACTCGAGTACTGTCTGAAAAGTGCTGAAGGGAATTGACACCATGAATACTACAATGATATTCATAAAACCGTAAGGGTACGAGCACTTCTGAACGGCACGTTGCGAGACATCCCTGATATGCTCGATAAGGTTCATGCCTGGGGAGTTTGGTGGCCAGCGGAAGTGTTTAAACTAAGAAGAGTGTTCCTGTAGCCACTTTGGAGCAATTCTGGAAGTGTGGGCTGTCGCATTGTCCTGCTGGAATTGCACAAGTTCTTCGGAATGCACAATGGACATGAATGGATGCAGGTGATCAGACAGGATGCTTACGTACGAGCCGCATATAGACATAGTTGGAGTGATGTGGGAGCCACATCACTCCAACTACACACGGCCCATACCCTTACGGAGCATTCACCAGCTTGAAAAAATGTATGTGGAATCTTATGGGACTTAACTGCTAAGGTCATCAGTCCCAAAGCTTACACATTATTTAACCTAAATTATCCTAAAGACAAACACACACACCCATGCCCGAGGAAGGACCCGAACCTCCTCCGGGACCAGCCGCACAGTCCATGACTGCAGTCCTGAGACCGCTCGGCTAATCCCACGCGGTCCACCAGCTTGAACAGTACCCTGCTGATATGCAGGCTCCTTGAGGTTGTCTCCATACCGGTACACGTCCATCAAATGAGACCCGTCCTATCAGGCAACATGCTTCCAGTCCTCAGCGATCGAATGTCAGTTTGACGAGCCCAGGCGAGGTGTAAAGCTTTGTGTCGTGCAGTCATCAAGGGTACACGAGCGGGCCTTCGACTCCGAAAGCCCATATCGATGATGTTTCGTTGAATGGTTCGCTCGCTGACACTTGTTGATGGCCCAGCAATGAAATCTGCAGCAGTTTGCTAAAGGGTTGCACTTCTGTCGCGTTGAACGATGATGCTCTTCAGACGTCGTTGGTCCCTTTCTTACAAGATCTTTTTCTGGCCGCAGCGATGTCGGAGATTTGATGTTTTACCAGATTCCTGATGTCCACGGTAAACTCGTGGAATGGTCGTACGGGAAAATCTCAATTCATCGCTACCTCGCAGATGCTGTGTCCCATCGTTCGTGCTTCAACTATAACACCACCTTCAGACTCACTTAAATCTTGATAACCTGCATTGTAGCAACAGTAACCGATCTAACAACTGCGCCAGACACTTGTCTCATATAGGCGTTGGAGACCGCAGCGCCGTATTCTGCCTGTTTAAATATCTCTGTATATGAATACGTGTGCCTATTCCAGTTTCTTTGACGCTTCAGTGTATATGTGGTGTACGTTCTTTCCGACATGCCTGGAAAACAGACAGCACACGTATGTTTTCTGACAGTTTCAGCAGACACTTGTGTTGCTTGTGGTGTTTCTAGAGTAGAAAGTAAACTTTTGCTGACAAGCGTCTGTTTACGCTTCCTGCAGCGGCCTAATGACGCGTCCCTAACCTGCGACGTGCCACAGGGTTAGTCTCTACGGTGCCGCTGCCACGTTACTGACTAAACGCGATCCGTCTTGTGGACCGCGGAAGACAAACGGCTGCACGGCCAGTTATCGCCGCTGACGGCAATGTGTCACAGGAGCGCGTCGCTCTCCTAACCTTTTAGTTTTACTTCCTACTGCCCGTAGGAAATGCTTCTCCCGAGTTGTCTGGTGATTACCACAAGTGACAATCAAAAAGTAGCATATCGTAACGTACTTGTTCTCGCTTACCGATGAGAGTTAAAACCCGTATGTGCTTTTGTTCAAGTAATTTGAATTTTTCTGTACTTACTACGAAGTATTCCGTAACAGCTGTTATAGCTTGCCTATTTTCTTGATGCAGTCGCAGTGGACCGTTCTACTGCATCAAATTGTTTCTCTACTCTTGTCTGGAAGATATTGCTTTTGAGGAACTCGTTTGTAAACTCGACGAACATTATGAAGCACACGTTCATGATGCTGTGGCGAGATTTAAATTTGTTCGTCTTAAGAAGCAGCGTATCACCGAACTCTAAGGCCTAGCAAGGTATTGTACGTTCAGTCATGTTACACTGAACGAGAAAGAAATTGCAACACCATGAATTAGTTGTGCGATAAAAAGTATAGTTGGTAGCGTGTTTCCACTACTGAAAGTTGATTTCTATTCAGATTTCGCACCAGTCGCGTAAGGGTGGCGTTAGCAGGGGCACTATCCTGATGCAGATGACTCAAAAACACGCTGTAAAGGTCGTGAGCGTTAGTTACATTTGAGAGTGGACGTAGTGAGTTGATGTTCGTCAACAATGCCTTTTAGGTGACAAAGACACCATTGTCAACACCTTACTGAGCTTGAACGAGATCGTGTAACAGGGATGCGAGAAGCAGGATGTTCCTTCTGCAGTACTGCAGAAAGACCTGGCAGGAATGTAGCCACTGCATGTGACTCCAGGCAAAAGTGGTCACGAGAGTGTGCGGTCGCAAGTGACACAACGAACACTGGTGTCGAGCGAGAGCTCATTTCTGATGAAAGCTGATTCTGTCTCATTTGTAGTGATGGCCGTGTGTTGCTTAGGAGAAGGGCAGTTGAGGACCTGCAACCGACCTGTGTGTGAGCTAGAGGCACCACACCTACACCTGGAGTTACGGTCTGGGGTGCGATTTCGTATGACAGCAGGAGCCCTCATCATTCTCCCAAGCTACCTTGGCTACAAAATTGTACGTCAATCTGGTGATTCGACCTGTTGTGCTGCCATTATTGAATTGCATTACAGGGGGTGGGGGTTCTGACTGGATAACACGTGCCCGCAGACCGCCGTTGTAAACCAACATGCTCTACAGTGTGTCGAGAGGTTGCCTTGACGTGCTCAATCACCAGTTCAGTCTCCAATAGAGCACTTATGGGACGTCATCAGACGACAACTCAAGCATCATCCATAACCAGCATTAGCGGTCCCCGTATTGACCAACCTACAGTAACAGGCACGGAATTCCATCCCACAAACTTCCATTGGCTCATGTACAGCACAATGCGTGCACGTTTGCATGTTGAACGGTTGCACCGTTTATTAATGTACCATTATTTCACATTTGCAATGGCTTATCTTATGCTTACATCAACCTGTGATCTTGCAATGTTACTTACTTAAATATATTATGTAGACAAATGTATTCGCGAGACTTCATAACTCTACATTAACTATTTTTTGGTCCTGCAGTTTTTCTAACAGTGTGTGTTACCTGACGCAATAAAACAAAATGTGTCAAACGAACACATTTATGCCCCTATCCTGAAATTGCCAGATCAAGATCTCAAAATAGCTTAGTCAGTTGTGGAGTCACAGCTGACGTTGATTTTGAGGCATTTCATAGTGCGCAAAGAACTCAGTCTTCAGTTCATGCTAATGTTAAAGTGAATGAAAATAGGACTCAGATTAACAGAAGAAGTAAAGGTAAAACCTTTCAGTCATGTGGTACACCAAGTATACCTCAGAATAAGTTGAGGAAGTCCTGTCCTGAGTGTTTTTCCAATCCTTATAGAAAATCTTGTCCTTGTCATGACGCAAAGTGGTTCCGGTATGGTAAACAATTTCCAGTTGATCTGTTTACAGCACAACCTGGGCAGGCACAAGTCTCGCACATGGCACCAGCGTAGCTTTCAGGAACTGACTGTCATTTCGGCACTGCCATTATACCAATAGCGTCAACAAATTATCAGTTTTCCGCCTTCCGAAAACCTTCTGCTATAATCCACAAACAGAAGAACAAACTTTTTGATCCAATTATGACTCGCTCCAAAGACGAAGAAATTTCAGTTAGACAAAGGCGCTTCTGTTTCCCCAGTCAATAACTGCATCTATGGAATGATCAGTAGACCATGGATACAGAAGTCTGCTTCTCTTTTGTTTGTATATAACAGACACAAACATCATTACTTGGTTTGCGTTGTGGCCAGCAACTTATCGTTACGTTACAAAGAGTTATAAGTATGCTGTTTATATGTTTGTATGTTGGCAGCTCTTAAGACTACACTAATATCACTGACAGCACTGCGTGCCTTATATAAGAGACTCTGTGGCTGGTCGGACTCGCAGTTGAGAGTTAGTAGTTATCAGTGATGGAGGTTAGCAGTGTTAGCGCGAGCTGACAGTTTCGTCGTGTGTCCGTCATGGAGGTTTAGAGTTGGTTGGAAATGGATTGTAAAATGATGTTGGATGTATCTGGTAATGTTTGGATAATGGAATTATTGATGATTATATAATATTTGGAACTGGATGTCACATGAATAAGGTAAAATCGGCTATATACATATCTCTTCAACAAAATCTTTCTTTTGCTAACCACATTCCTGTTAGTAGTTAGAGCCTATAGTAGTTAAAATCTTTTTATTTAGCTGGCTGTAGTTGCTGCTTGCAGTATTTGCTGTAGTTCGAGTAATTAAGGTTTTCCGTGGGGTAAGTGACTTATGAAATGTATGGGCTATTGTTAGGATTTCTTCTAATTCGGGGCCATTCTTTAGTGTTAATTATTTGAAGTCAGATTGCGTTGCGTTTGCATATTGTGGGTCATAAATGAAATGAATAAGTTTGAGTTGTATTTGCCAGGGAAAATTATGTAGGTCAGTGTTGAAATGATAAAATAGCAAAGAGACAGTTGGTTCAGCTGCACTCAGCAATTTTAACTTCTAGTAAAGACTAGAAGTTGCATTCAGCAGTTTAAGTAAAAACGTAGAAGTTTCAGTGTTCCATTTCATGAAGTGTGTTCTAGAAATAGTGTAAACATTTTTGGTTTAGACTTGTTTGATTTGTTTGACCTGTGATTACAAGACAATGTGTTAAAAGTCAGTGCCGCAGTGCCTCATACCAGTGTTTGAGTTTTGCAATAGGTAGAGTGCACTTCCTGAAACAGTCTCAGGAAGAGCTAAAGATTTTGAGGCGCACATCACTGTTAAAGACAATGGACGATCACGATTTTATTGTGCTCGATGTGTCCCCGATGTTGTACATGAGAAGGTTGCTCAAGAACTGCAGCGGTAGAAAGACAATGGGATGACAAAATCAATTTCTGTAAGACTGTGGGCGTTCTCTTTAGTCATATTAAAAAAAGCCATCAGAAAGTTTAAATCTGTGTGCTGATTTCAAAACCACAAACTGTCCTGGATTCATTTTCCCTGCCATGACCGGAGGAATTAATGGACAGAGCGGAACAGGGCAAAATCTTTCACAAGACTGGTGTATGTGTGGCATACTTACAGTTACCACTGAGTTCAAGCAATATTTTGTGATCTGCTCACATCTTGGATTGTTCCAGTTTCAAAGACTTCTGTTTAGAACTTCTTCAGCTCCTGCTGTTTTTCATCTGTTCTGGAACAATTAATAGCGACAGCCCATTCGTTTATAAACTACCTGCATAATATTGTTGTCGTGGGTCCGCAAACAACTTTAATATTAGGACATTTCATAAATGCTAGTGTATTCATATCGCTTATTCGGGTTTGTCAGCGATTAAAAATTTACCAGCACCCCGAAACATCAAGGAGCTACAGGCCGTGGCGGAGTTGCTCACGTTTTACATTAGGTTTATTGTAAACACTGCACAAACTGCTGCTCCGCTGAACCAGCTGTACCGGGAAGGTGTTTCCCTTCTGTGTTCCCAAGAATGACAGGAAGCATTTTAGCAGTTAAAGGGCGCATTATTAAGTCGCCATTGTCTACTTCCTTTGTTGTGTTAGCTGTGAATGCATGTTTTACGCGATTGGAGCTGCACCCTTCCATACGGTTCGTTCTTCTGACAGACGTGTTGCTTTCGTCTCGCAAACTCTCAACAAAGGGTATTGCAGATACAGGCAACGTGAAAAAAAAAACGGCACTCGCAGTTATCTGTGATTTTGCCAAATTCCGCTAATATTTGAATGATCAGAAGTTCTGTTTGATTACTGATCATGTGCCTTTCACGGCTTTATTCAATCCTTCCAAGGCTGCCCCACCACAGGCAGCACAAAAATTGCAGCTATGGGCTCTGTCGTTGTCTATCAATACGAGTTGTTGTACGGGCCCACTCCGTAACATTTTAACGCTGACTTGTTGTCTAATTTACCGGTCGGTACTGACACAGCGTTCGGTTTGTCTAGAATCATGTCATCAAGTTGATACTCAAGAATTTGTAATTCTTCAAAATTTTCCTGTATATTTTCGGCGTATTGTTGGCACAACTGCTTCTGGACCAGCTCTTCAGATAGTTTTTCAATACATGCGCCATGAGTGGTCATGTAATTTGAAAGAAATTACTCACTCAGCGGTGCGTCACTACTTTTCGCATTGCCATGCACTATTAGCACGGTAAATTCTTCTGCTGCTGGATATAGAGAATGACAATACCATGGTTGTGATACCTTAGTGTCCTCCACCCCCCCCTTTCTCCCCGGCAAGTAGTTTTGTCTTTATCACATCGATGTCACTGGAACAGAGCAACTCACCCGACGTCATTGTACTTGTCAAGGCTTGGGCGCCCAGATTGATCTTATGGCTTCTCATATTGATTGGGAAACAGAAGCACCTTTGTCTAACTGAAATTTCATCGTCTTTTCTCATAGCAAGTTTTGTACGGAACATCAGTCAGCTCCGCCACAGTGAGGTTTTGAGTGGCCACGTCTGTGTGGGCCATGGCAACGCTTCCAAAATGATTTCGTGGGCCCATTCCGGAATACGCGATGGCTGTTGGCGGTAGGTGTGTACAGTAAATTTCCTTTTGGTATCACCATGACAACCATCAGTACTGCAAGACGATATCGGTGTTGTCTTCTATATTTTGTCTTGGAAGTCTTCCTGGGGTCCTTGTCTCAGACAAAGTACCACAATTGACTTAAGCCAGTTTTCAACTGCATACACCATATACTTACGGATCCTTTTCACCCTCAGTCCAACGGTAAAGCTGAACAGTTCGTTCGAAAATTCAAAAGTCACAGGGAGGAACCCTGTTCATTACGACACACGAGACGAAGCGTTAACGATTTCTCTTTCCTCCTAGTACTCCTTGCCATGTGACGGGAAGTCACCGGTAGAATTATTACATACTCGTCGTCACTGTATCCTGTACCACATTCTGCGGCCACGTGGAAACAGTTCATTCCGCCAAGTTTCAGGAACAGAACGAAGAGTTCTTTTAAAAATTTTGGCAAACAGCGTCTGGGAGGACGACGTCATCAAACCAGTATTGGGTGGTTGTTTCACGTCATTCAAGGCCGTACAGAGCGGTGCCGATGGTGATGGACGTCGCGCCGCCGCTGCCGTTGTCGGCAGTCCTGCAGTCTGAGCCGATATCCGTGGAGGCGCCGTCCTGGGACAGGTGACACGTCACCGCTGGAGCTCTCCTTCCAGTCGACCCAATGACAGCGTCTGCGTCACTGGATGCAGTCGCGCGCAATATGGCCGGTTTTACGGCCGGTGTTCCCAGTCTCTCGGAAGCCGGGTACAGGGAACTGTCTCCCTGTCTCCTGATATACGCCTGCATTCAATCTTTCACCCCGCCGTCGTCATGGGGCACAGCGAAAGTGGCTACCTGGCTTTTTTTGTATAGTATCTTATAGTTATATTTACTGGTATTTAGTTTGTGTGTTGATGTGAAGTGGAACTCGTTATTATGGAAACTGCTAAGCTAATTCGTAAGTGAACTCGTAATTCTTCAAAAGTCATCACCATTGCATAAATTAATCAGAAATACAACATTAGCCCATGTACTGCAACGATCGTGGCGAGAGTACAGGCTGTTGTGTTAAATTTAAGAAAACTGTTCTGTTAGCATCAATACAACCAATCTGACTGCGAGATAAAATTGAAATATAAGTAACTACCAAAAATGCCCTGTCTGGAAAGTGTCTCATTGTAGAAATGTTAATTGTATCACACGTAAATTATAAATGCCTATCTATTTGCGCAATGAATAAATGCTGTACTGCTGCTATCTTCAAACTACTGTGGCTGTTGTTGAAATATTCGTTAAAAAATAAAAATTCAAACCACTAGCAACGTCATATGCAATGCCTGCTTTAAACTATAGAGTCATCCACGAATCTTCTGTACCAATAAATCTCTTTACAGCAATGATCATTGTCCATTAAAGTTCTGTTACTGAGAAACTCGGGAAAGCAAAATCATATGTGTAAAACTTGAAATATGGAGACGAATGCTGATTGACTGGATAACGATAACGAAAATGTATTAAAAAAAGAAAAAACCTTCGTATCACTAAGACAAAATAGTTTAGCACTTGAAATATTAAAAATTGACTTTACGTTAATTGTGGAAGAACCTGATCAAATTTAATTTTCTTTCTTACCAACATATAATCTATCCATCTTTGAAGAAAAATCAGCAACTGACACATTGACATCTTGGATATTCGGGAATCCAGCCGGATGTTCGCGTCGTTCTCGCACGATATTTCAACAGCGTGCCTCGCTGTCTTCTTCAGGTGCTACCTGAGACTGGTCCTTGGGTCGATCGAGTCCAGTATTTATGCCTGGGAGGAGCTGGGCGTTCCCTAATCGGTCCGCGCCGCGTCGTGTGTTCCATCTGAGGTCCGCGCCCGCCAGACGCGGCTACATTGTCCCTCTCTGGTGGCCGGTGTTCCCTCCGCCGTCCGCGCCCGGCCTGGCCGTCTTCTGAAGTCGAGTTCATGACCTGGGGTGTGTCAGATCTGGTCTCTAATGTCCAACACCTTGTCTCACGGCTGTTCCCTAGGTCTCCACTTATATTTCTTGCTGAATCCTGGAGTGTCCTGCATTGAGTTTTCACAAGCTCAAGCGCAGGATTCCAGGCAGTGCTGATTTGGTATCCCGAGTCACGGTTGATTAGATTGTCTGTGACCTTAATCTCAATTGCTTCTTTAATGACACTGTCCCAATATCTTGAGGTCTGTGTCACATCTTGGTGTCATTGTAATCCATTGAATGACCAAGTTCCAGACAATGCTCTGCTATGGCTGATTTAGTTGCCTGCCTGAGTCTGGTATGTCTCTGGCGTTCTTTACACCTGATGTCCACAGTTCTGGTGGTCTGGCCAATGTATGACATCCCACACTGGCATGGTATGTTGTAAATACCTGGCTTGCGTAGCCCCAGGTCATCTTTTACAGTCCCCAGCATAGCCCCAATTTTTGTGGGTAGGCAAAATATGCTCCTGATGTCATATTTCTGGAGAATCCGGCTGATCTTGGTAGAGATAGGTCCGGCATATGGCAAGTATGCCATCTTCTTTGCCTCTTCTGGTTCTTCTTCTGGATCCTTTGGCCGGTTGGCTGGTTGAAGTGCCTTCTGGATATCTCTAGAGGAGTACCCTTTCCTGCTGAACACTGATTGTAAGTGTTCTATTTCTGTGGCCAGACTATCAGGATCTGACACAGTTTGTGCTCTGTGGACCAGTGTTTTGAGCACTCCATTCTTCTGTGCCAGATGGTGGCAACTGCTGGCTTGGAGGTATAAGTCAGTGTGCGTAGGTTTGCGGTACACACTGTGTCCAAATGTGCCATCTCCCTTTCTCTTCACCAGAACATCCAAGAATGGAAGTATTCCATCCTTCTGCATTTCCATTGTGAACTTAATTTTCGGATGGCAAGAGTTCAGATGTAGCAGGAACTCATCTAACTTCCTTCTACCATGGGGCCAGATGACAAAGGTATCATCCACATACCTAAAAAAGCACTTGGGTTGATATCTGGCTGAAGAGAGTGCTTCCTCTTCAAACCTTTCCATAAATAGGTTGGCCACCAATGGTGATAGAGGGCTACCCATCGCCACCCTTTCTGTTTGTTCATAAAATTGACCCCCATATAGGAAGTACGTCGATGTCAGTACATGCCTGAACAGGTCAAGGAGAGCCCCATCGAACTTCTCTCCAATAAGTTCAAGTGACTCCTTCAGTGGTACACGTGTAAAGAGAGACACCACATCGAAACTAACCATGATGTCTGTGTCTGTGATGTGTTGCTGGCCCAGTCGATGTAGGAAATCCTCTGAGTTCCGGATGTGATGTGCACATTTACCCACATGTGGTGTCAACATCTTCTTCAGGTATTTCGCAGTAGGGTAAGTTGCTGCACCAATATTGTTGACAATAGGTCGCAGTGGAACCCCATCCTTATGAATCTTGGGGAGTCCATAAAGTCTAGGGGGTGTTGGCGCTTTGGGACGCAGCTTCTTGATGACTTGTTCAGGCAGGCCTGTCTCCTTCAACAGAGCCCTGGTCTTTTTGTCCACTTTCTCTGTAGGGTCGCTGGCTATTGACCTGTATGCAGGATCCTCCAGAAGTTGTTGCACCTTTCTGTCATATTCTGTTTTTTGTAGGATGACTGTGGAGTTCCCCTTGTCTGCGGGCAACACCACAATGCTGTCATCCTCCCGGAGTCGCCACAGTGCCACCCTTTCATCACCTGAAATGTTGGATTTGGGTGGCTTGGTCTTGGTGAGCGCCCTGCAGGTTTCTCTTCAGATCTCTTCGGCCACACTAGAAGGAAGCGTGATGGCCACTTGCACAACTGCACTGACAAAGGCTGTGACAGGAACGTTTCTAGGGGTCACTGCGAAATTGAGGCCCTTGCTAAGTACTTTTAAGGTGGTCTCATCGAGCTTCTTGTCAGTTAGATTGACCACTGTGCGTGTGTCCACAGTCTGTTGCATCTTGTTGTTGAGGCGCTCAAACTTGGCTAGCTGGCGTGCCATTGACTTCTTGCTGGTGCATTCTGCTAGAGACCAGGAGGCACCATCAACCTGGTCCCAGTCTTGAGTCTTGTCAGTTAGATTGACCACTGCGCGTGTGTCCACAGTCTGTTGCACCTTGTTGTTGAGGCGCTCAAACTTGGCTAGCTGGCGTACCATTGACTTCTTGCTGGTGCATTCTCCTAGAGACCAGGAGGCACCATCAACCTGGTCCCAGTCTTGAGTCTTGTCAGTTAGATTGACCACTGTGCGTGTGTCCACAGTCTGTTGCACCTTGTTGTTGAGGCGCTCAAACTTGGCTAGCTGGCGTGCCATTGACTTCTTGCTGGTGCATTCTGCTAGAGACCAGGATGCACCATCAACCTGGTCCCAGTCTTGAGTCTTGTCAGTTAGATTGACCACTGTGCGTGTGTCCACAGTCTGTTGCACCTTGTTGTTGAGGCGCTCAAACTTGGCTAGCTGGCGTGCCATTGACTTCTTGCTGGTGCATTCTGCTAGAGACCAAGAGGCACCATCAACCTGGTCCCAGTCTTGAGTCTTGTCAGTCAGATTGACCACTGTGCGTGTGTCCACAGTCTGTTGCACCTTGTTGTTGAGGCGCTCAAACTTGGCTAGCTGGCGTGCCATTGACTTCTTGCTGGTGCAATCTGCTAGAGACCAGGAGGCACCATCAACCTGGTCCCAGTCTTGAGTCTTGTCAGTTAGATTGACCACTGTGCGTGTGTCCACAGTCTGTTGCACACTGACTTATACCTCCAAGCCAGCAGTTGCCACCATCCGGCACAGAAGAATGGAGTGCTCAAAACACTGGTCCACAGAGCACAAACTGTGTCAGATCCTGATAGTCTGGCCACAGAAATAGAACACTTACAATCAGTGTTCAGCAGGAAAGGGTACTCCTCTAGAGATATCCAGAAGGCACTTCAACCAGCCAACCGGCCAAAGGATCCAGAAGAAGAACCAGAAGAGGCAAAGAAGATGGCATACTTGCCATATGCCGGACCTATCTCTACCAAGATCAGCCGGATTCTCCAGAAATATGACATCAGGAGCATATTTTGCCTACCCACAAAAATTGGGGCTATGCTGGGGACTGTAAAAGATGACCTGGGGCTACGCAAGCCAGGTATTTACAACATACCATGCCAGTGTGGGATGTCATACATTGGCCAGACCACCAGAACTGTGGACATCAGGTGTAAAGAACGCCAGAGACATACCAGACTCAGGCAGGCAACTAAATCAGGCAAAGCAGAGCATTGTCTGGAACTTGGTCATTCAATGGATTACAATGACACCAAGATTGTGACACAGACCTCAAGATATTGGGACAGTGTCATTAAAGAAACAATTGAGATTAAGGTCACAGACAATCTAATCAACCGTGACTCGGGATACCAAATCAGCACTGCCTGGAATCCTGCGCTTGAGCTTGTGAAAACTCAACGCAGGACACTCCAGGATTCAGCAAGAAATATAAGTGGAGACCTAGGGAACAGCCGTGAGACAAGGTGTTGGACATTAGAGACCAGATCTGACACACCCCAGGTCATGAACTCGACTTCAGAAGACGGCCAGGCCGGGCGCGGACGGCGGAGGGAACACCGGCCACCAGGGAGGGACAATGTAGCCGCGTCTGGCGGGCGCGGACCTCAGATGGAACACACGACGCGGCGCGGACCGATTAGGGAACGCCCAGCTCCTCCCAGGCATAAATACTGGACTCAATCGACCCAAGGACCAGTCTCAGGTAGCACCTGAAGAAGACAGCGAGGCACGCTGTTGAAATATCGTGCGAGAACGACGCGAACATCCGGCTGGATTCCCGAATATCCAAGATGTCAACAGATCGCCGGGAAAGCATGAAGAATTACAACTGACACATTGTTAATTTATCATAAACATCTCCAATTCTGAATCCCTGACTTGGATGTCTCGGCAAATGCGCGATTACAGTACCTTTTGATGTCTAAATGGATGAATTTCTATTTCCAGCACATGACACGGCCTAAACACATCTTACTGCATCACAAAATACAACTCGACACCTCCTCCTCCTCTCTCTCTCTCTCTGTCTCTCTCTCTCTCACTCACTCTCTCCAAGACTGTACGCTACTCACAAGCAATGATTCTATTAACCGTCTCTTGCAACGCAACCTCTTTGGCAGAAGTGTTGCCCGCTATTACTCAGATGCTATTGAAGCTTTACTTTTCCGCGTGACATCCAGAACATTACCAAAATTGCAATTTTCTGTATAAAATAAAACCATTACAACAGCACTACACTAAGATGGTGTGGAGGTTTGGTGGGGTGGAATTTGGCGTCGTCCGAGGAATGAGATCTATGTTAAAGTCAGTGCCTCACGACGGAATCACGACTAAGAAGAGTCGTTGCCAGAAGCAACAACAAATGACAAACGTAAAGCGTAGACGCGCTCTCCAGAAGTTCCACGAGCCCCTTTTCCTGGAGGATTACATACATCACAGCACATCGCCGTTCAGCGACAGTCTATAATCGTCGCCTATAGCATCGTCTTAGCTCATCAGACCCGGCTGCGACCTAGCAGTACTATTGGACAATACAGCATATCAAAGTCTACAGTCAGTTGTATATTGAATGTGTATATCATTCTGTTTTTTGTCACATAATAAAACTCATAGTGTTCGCGGACAGTAACAAATACATTTTGTCATTCTTGTGGACATGGATTATTTCCAAGTTAAATACACTCCTGGAAATTGAAATAAGAACACCGTGAATTCATTGTCCCAGGAAGGGGAAACTTTATTGACACATTCCTGGGGTCACATACATCACATGATCACACTGACAGAACCACAGGCACGTAGACACAGGCAACAGAGCATGCACAATTTCGGCACTAGTACAGTGTATATCCACCTTTCGCAGCAATGCAGGCTGCTATTCTCCCATGGAGACGATCGTAGAGATGCTGGATGTAGTCCTGTGGAAGGGATTGCCATGCCATTTCCACCTGGCGCCTCAGTTGGACCAGCTTTCGTGCTGGACGTGCAGACCGCGGGAGACGACGCTTCATCCAGTCCCAAACATGCTCAATTGGGGACAGATCCGGAGATCTTGCTGGCCAGGGTAGTTGACTTACACCTTCTAGAGCACGTTGGGTGGCACGGGATACATGCGGACGTGCATTGTCCTGTTGGAACAGCAAGTTCCCTTGCCGGTCTAGGAATGGTAGAACGATGGGTTCGATGACGGTTTGGATGTACCGTGCACTATTCAGTGTCCCCTCGACGATCACCAGAGGTCTACGGCCAGTGTAGGAGATCGCTCCCCACACCATGATGCCGGGTGTTGGCTCTGTGTGCCTCGGTCGTATGCAGTCCTGATTGTGGCGCTCACCTGCACGGCGCCAAACACGCATACGACCATCATTGGCACCAAGGCAGAAGCGACTCTCATCGCTGAAGACGACACGTCTCCATTCGTCCCTCCATTCACGCCTGTCGCGACTCCACTGGAGGCGGGCTGCACGATATTGGGGCATGAGCGGAAGACGGCCTAACGGTGTGCGGGACCGTACCCCAGCTTCATGGAGACGGTTGCGAATGGTCCTCGCCGATACCCCAGAGGCAACAGTATCCCTAATTTTCTGGGAAGTGGCGGTGCGGTCCCCTACGGCACTGCGCAGGATCCTACGGTCTTGGCGTGCATCCGTGCGTCGCTGCGGTTTGGTCCCAGGTCGACGAGCACGTGCACCGTCCACCGACCACTGGCGACAACATCGATGTACTGTGGAGACCTCACGCCCCACGTGTTGAGCAATTCAGCGGTACGTCCACCCGGCCTCCCGCATGCCCACTATACGCCCTGGCTCAAAGTCCGTCAACTGCATTTACGGTTCACGTCCACGCTGTCGCGGCATGCTACCAGTGTTAAAGACTGTGATGGAGCTCCGTATGCCACGGCAAACTGGCTGACACTGACGGCGGCGGTGCACAAATGCTGCGCAGCTAGCGCCATTCGACGGCAACACCGCGGTTCCTGGTGTGTCCGCTGTGCCGTGCATGTGATCATTGCTTGTACAGCCCTCTCGCAGTGTCCGGAGCAAGTATGGTGGGTCTGACACACCGATGTCAATGTGTTCTTTTTTCCATTTCCAGGAGTGTATTTTAGACCGTTCAAGTTTAAATACAGTATCTAAATTTTTTGTTCGTTACATCCGCTCTACCTCCCCCAGAAGGAAATCCAGGCTTGCTACGACACATTAAAGTGCTAACGACGATGTCTCAAGTGCACACACACGCACACGCACACACACACACACACACACACACACACACACACACACACACACACACACAAAATACGCAAAAGGATGACGTTAAGATCATCTTCATCTAAGCGAAGCATGTTCGTCAGAAGGTCTTAAGAAATGTCCTAGCTGTAAACCGAGCGAAATAAGGTAGTAACATTGACTGCACGTTTCTTCCGTACATCCACTGCTCTTCGCTGGTAGCGCTGTTTGTAGAGTGTCTTCAAGCAAATGTGGCATGCTCTTCCAAACAAGTATCCGCGGCGTTTGTTCTAATTATATTTATGCGCAGCTATCTATTTGTGCACTGCAACTTTTCAAACTCGTTCCGATAAACAACTCATAGATTGATTGTCAAACAAAATATGAATTCCTCTAGGAACTTTGGTATCCAAATTACCTTATACTGCCGCTTTTCTGACGTGACACCTAGAAAACCATGGATCAATGCAATCAGATGAATATAGTATCTTTCGACTTTCGGAAAGCATTATACTCAGTACAGCTCCAACAATGTTTAGCGAAAGTGCGATTAAATGGCGCATCAAACAAAATGTATGACTGAAATGATGATCTATTCCTAGTGAGGATGCACCATGTTATCCTCGACTAAGATTCATCCACAGAAGTAAACGTAACTCCAAGGAAGTGTATTTGGACATTTGCTGTTTATATTGTTTTTCAATGACATAGCACACAACTTTAATAGTAATGTAATTCTTTATTCAGTTATATAACATGAACTAAATACCCAGTTACACCTTGATGACATTTTAAAACGGTGCAACGATGGCAACTCGTTTTAGGTTTTCAAAAATACAAAGCTGGTCGCGTCACAGAACAGAGAAATTACCAGTACTTCGCAATTTAAAGCACCAGCTGATATGGATCGATGACATAGGCTCAATTGTAGATAAGGAATATAGCAGATATCGGTTAATTTGAAAAATACTGAGAAAATCCAGGTAGTTCACATAGGAAACGGCATACAAATCACGTTATCGTCCCATCTTAGAACTTCTCTCAAGCATGTGAGTTCCGTACCGAATAAGACAGGCAACACTGGAACATATAAAAAGAAGAGCGGCACGAATGGTCAGATGTTTGATTGACTCTCGGGAGAGTGTATCGGAAACGGTAAGAAACGTGAACTGGCAGACGTTTGAAGAAAGGCACAAATTATCCTGCGAAATCCTACTTAAAAAGCTTCGAGAAGAACTGAAGATTCTGGAGAAATTATTCATCCTGCAAGTAGTGATACTGAATACAATATTAGCCTAATCGCAGTACGCATAGAGGAACGTAAACAGTCATTTTTCCCGTACTCCATAAACAACTGGAACGGGATGAAACCTGTCTTGTTGTATCATGCTGTGCACCCTCTGCCATGTATTCAATAGTGGTTTTTCAAGTTTGTATGTAGACGAAACTGTTGATCTTAGTCTTTATAACTTGGTGTCGCATGGCAGTAAGTGGCCTTTCATTTGTTCTTGAATAAGATACGAGTCTCTTCATGGTTCAAGTGGTTCAAGTGGCTCTGAGCACTATCGAACTTAAACATCTGAGATCATCAGTCCCCTAACTTAGAACTACTTAAACCTAACTAACCTAAGGACAACACACATCCTTGCCCGAGGCAGGATTCTAACCTGCGACCGTTGCAGCAGCGCGGTTCCGGACTGTCTTTTCATGCTATTCGTCAAGAGAAGAGAGTAATCTGCTTCTCAAGCGATCATGAATGCAGGTAAAACGCTCTCAGAGTGCAGCCTTGAAATTCCACGACGATTCGAGCAGCGTCAGACTACAGTAGAGCATGATGGGCATACCATTTTTTTGAACGTTTTTGTTTAGTGAGCGATCGCCACCATGTACCGGCAGCACCGTTTCATAGCTCGTAGCCACGAGCTCACTGTATGTTGGGTCGGAAACTGCTGTGATCACAAGATAGGTTCTTCTGTAATTTAAAATTATTGTATGCAGTAAAACTGAAGACATCTGTTGGAAGTTATCATCACAGTACATGTTACAACTCAAGGGAAAGCGCTGTGTTATTATGATATGAGCCTAAAAGGTTCGAATAGTTTGCACTGAAGATGGTCACACAGCGACCTAAATCAATCTGTACGAATGCATGCTTTCGCGGCGATATTCGTTAATAAAACGTTCTCGTGTTTCAAGCCGCGTCAAGTGGTTTATGCCCACGAGCTTTCGGCAGAGATCTCCTCTGCCATTGTCAAGTGGATGACTGTCGTTTGGTTGTCATTGCATGCATTCATGCAGAAAGTACCTCTACGGGAAGAAGACGTGGCGCGGCATCAAACGCCTGGGAAAGCTGCGCGTTAAGAAGGCTAATTTACTCTGCTCGCTCGCCTTCCTACTACGCTGCCGTGATGAGAAGACGGTTCCACGTTTTGCCATCGTTAACCATCACATCGACACCACGGCAGCCAGAAGAATTTTTCGCCGTGCTAGCTTCGCCCTGCTGCGGGAGAGGATACATTTAACCAGAAAAGAGCTGGATACAAAGGGTCGTGAGCTTTTGGCCGTTCCCTGCAACTGACAAGGTCACTTTCAGCTTTGGATTTGGACTGGATCGACGCAGCAACAGTTGCACAGCAAACATTGTCGAGACAGAGAGCAAAGGAGAAGCAGAAAGGGAAATTCAATAGGCTTTCGCTGCACATAAAGTTACGGAACGTGATGTGATCAACATGACAGCAAGAAACATCAACGCAAGTGCCATGTCAGCACTTAAGAAGGGACTTAATTTTGCTCCTTCACCACGAAGCATCTCCTTCGCTGACACACTGAGTGTTGTTGAACAAGTGGTTCGTAAGTTTCCAAGTGATGCGGCTGAGGAAATTCGTAGATAAACGAACAGTATTCTTTTATAATCCAAACCACCAGCTTCAGACAAGACTAGAGCTGATCGCAGTGGCCTCCGTGCTCTCCGGAATGATCCTCTCACCGTCGTCCTACCGGCTGACAAAGGCAATGCTGCCGTCTTAATGGAACGAGCCTACTATGACGCAAAAATCAGATGGATGTTGGAGGAAGACACATACCAAAAATTACCTCAGGACCCAACATTCAGAATAGTGAGGAAGACTTCAGAGCTCCTCAAACGGTCATCGCTGGAAGAGAATACCATTAAGAACCTCCTCCCCAAAGCACCAAACTGCCCACGTTCTATGGTCTGCTGAAGGTGCATAAGAAGGACACACCTTTGAGGCCGATAGTAAGTACCATCGGATCGCCGACCTATAAACTTGCTAAACATCTGGCCAGCCTCCTCTCTGCGCACATTGGACACTGTGGACACCATATAAAGAAGACGGCGGACTTCATCAATCGGATTATAGGTCTGCGACTTGCTGACGAGATGTTATGGTTAGCTTCGATGTGGTTTCATTATTCACGTGTGTCCCATCACAGACTCTATTGACTTGCTGTCCCAGTTCTCTGACGGCACCATTGTGGATTTATTTAAGCTCACTCTGACGTCATCAAATTTCGTACATGATGGAGAGTATTTTAACCAAATTGACGGCGCGGCGATGGGAAATCTATTAGCTCCAGTAGTAGCCAACCTCTTTATAGAGCATTTCAAAGACATCGCCTTGGTCACGGCTCCTGCAAATCCGATCTGTTTTTATCGCTACGTCGACGATACCTGCGTCATTTGGCCACATGGTCAAGAAAAGTTAGAAGAGTTCCTGGAGCACGTCAACAGCATCCAAGACCACACCAACTTCACAGTGGAAGTAGAGAAGCTGGGTTCCCTGGCGTTCTTGGACGTGCTTGTCCGCCGTAAACCCAATGGGTCTCTAGGTCATAGCGTTTACCGCAAGCCAACCCACACGGGTCGGTATCTACACGCCACCAGCTTCCCTCACCCCTCGCAGAAACAGTCAGTTCTGAGCACCATAGTACATCGAGCTGAAACCGTCTCAAACGCTGAAAACTTGCCAAGAGAATTGAGCCACTTACGCAAAGTTTTTAAGGAAAACGTTTACAACAACAAACTGATCTCACAAGCAGTCTCATCCAAGCCTCAAAGGAAGAAGACCTCTGAAGAAGACACCAAGCAGGTTGCATTCCTACCTTTTTGTGGTTCGACAACAGGGAAGATAGTCGGCTCCTGAAGAGGCATAAAATACACACAATCTTCAGGCCTCCGGCAAAGATATGGTAAGTAATGAAATCTGTAAAAGACGATGTAGGCCTCAGAACGCCAGGAATTTACAAGATACCGTGTGGATGTGGGCAGTTCTATGTCGGTCAGACTATTCGCACTACTGAACAGCGCTGCATAGAAAGTGAAAGGTGTTACCGTCTGTGTTATCTTGAAAAGTCAGCTGCAGCAGAACATGCTCTGGAAAGCGGACACTGAATTGCATTCGATGAGGCGTCTATTATTAAACGGACTAAAGACTTTTGGGGCAGCGTGATAAACGGGGCCATAGAGGATAGACGTTCTGACAACACCTTCAATAGAGACGGTGGTTTACAGCTGAGTACAGCATGGGATCCGGTGTTGAGGGAGTTTAAGCGAGCCCGGCGATCGCGCAGCCAAAACATTGCCATATATGGTGCGGGACCGAGCACCAGTGACGTCACGAGCGACGGCGCGGCTATGACAACCACACGACAGTCATCCACTTGACAATGGTAGAGGAGATCTCTGCCGAAAGCTCGTGGGCAGTAACCCACTTGACGCGGCTTGAAACCCGAGAATGTTTTACTAACGAAATCAGTCCGTAATATAAAGGATTTCAGTCTTTACGACCGATGCTACTACTTATCCACAATATATTGACACTTCGGACTTACACGAGCCAGGTTTTAATCAGAGCCACACATTTCCCTCTCTCACATTAATCGCAGAGCGTTAACGTCGCAGTTCGCAGTCGAAATTTGGTACAGAATTGCATCATCAGTAAGCCGGTAGCGACTAGTATGCGAAATAATTGAATGTAAAAGTGGCAAATTAAGTACTGAAATCTGCAGTGTAACTGAACCGTAGTAAAAAATTGCTGTTTTGAAGAGCGCTCCGCAGCGCGTAGTGTGAAGCAGTCGCCCTCCGTTTCTAGCGGTGGCGCCGCTGTGGCAATCGCAGCTTTGGTGTCTCCCTTTGGTGGGACAGGGGAAAAGTTGCCTGTTGCATTTAAGGGGCGCTATGAGCTCGGCAAAGGAGCAGCCAGTCAGTCGGAGGCAGTTAGTCTGACAGTCTGAGTCTGCAGTCTCGGCGAGTCTGGTCAGTTGGTCAGGCGGAGTGAGTCTGGGTCAGTCACTCGTCACCGGTTGCTGGTCTGTGTCTCGTTCGCATTTGTGCGGCAGTCAGTGTCTGTTTCTCGTCCGGAGTGCTAGTAGGTGTTAGGCCGCCAGTCTGCTCAAGTTTGTTTAGGCAATGGGCATTGGCGGTTGGATCGATCGGTTTGTCAGTCGCGCGCTGGGACACAAGATGACTTGTCCGTCTTGAGCGTCGGAGCATGTGAGGTCCTCACGGCAGTCCAGTGGGACGCGCCGTATAGCGAGGGGTTGTGGCTCCGCAGCCGACACAAGAGCAGCACGACAACCTACAACATCGGTCTGCCCGGTGCGAGCTGCGACGCCGTGAGACGGGAGATCGAAGCGCCTTCCTGCGTCCGTTGAAGCGGGTGGCAGCGGACGGTTTGGGAGAGCGTTTTGGGGGTCCTGCGCCATCTCTTCGCCAGACATCGCGAGTTTTAGAAGTTAAGTGATTTGTGATATGTTGTTTCATTTACTTGTTAAATTTTACTTGTTTTCTTGGTCTGTCTCTCGTCCCCACCTTGCTCATCTGTCTCCCGTCCGCATTTGTTAGGCAGTTAGTGTCTGTCTGTCTGTCTGGCGGTCTGCCGTACGTTAATAGCTGCCTCTGTCATGTTTGTCGGGTTCGGTGTTAACGAATTTATAGAATTGAACAACCCCCCCCCCCCCCCCCCCATGAACCATAGACGTTGCCGTTGGTGGGGAGGCTTGCGTGCCTCAACGATACAACGGAGGGGTATCTGTTGAGTGGCCAGACAAACATGTGGTTCCTGAAAAGGGACAGCAACCTTTTCAGTATTTGCAGGGGCAACAGTCTGGATGATTGACTGATGTGGCCTTGCAACAATAACCAAAATGGCGTTGCTGTTCTGCTATTGCGAACGGCTGAAAGCAAGGGGAAACTACAGCCGTAATTTTTCCCGAGGGCATGCAGCTTTACTGTATGATTAAATGATGATGGCGTCCTCTTGGGTAAAATATTCCGGAGGTAAAATAGTACCCCATTCGGATCTCTGGGCGGGGCTACTCAAGAGGACGTTGTTATCAGGAGAAAGAAAACTGGCTTTCTACGGATCGGAGCGTGGAATGTCGGATCCCTTAATCGGGCAGGTAGGTTAGAAAATTTAAAAAGAGAAATGGATAGGTTGCAGTTAGATATTGTGGGAATTAGTGAAGTTCGGTGGCAGGAGGAACAAGACTTTTGATCAGGTGAGTACAAGGTTATAAATACAAAATCAAATAAGGGTAATGCAGGAGTAGGTTTAATAATGAATAAAAAATAGTAGTGCTGTGGCCAAGATAGATACGAAGCCCACACCTACTACAGTAGTACAAGTTGATATGCCAACTAGCTCTGCAGATGACGAAGAAATTGAAGAAATGTATGATGAGATAAAAGAAATTATTGAGGTAGTGAAGGGAGACGAAATTTTAATAGTCATGGGTGACTGAAATTCATCAGTAGGAAAAGTGAGAGAAGGAAACATAGTAGGTGAATATGGATTTGGGCTAAGAAATGAAAGAGGAAGCCGCCTGGTAGAATTTTGCACAGAGCCTAACTTAATCATAGCTAATACTTGGTTTAAGAATCATAAAAGAAGACTGTATACATGGAAGAACCCTGGAGATACTAAAAGGTATAAGATACATTATATAATGGTAAGACAGAGATTTAGGAACCAGGTTTTAAATTGTGAGACATTTCCAGGGGCAGATGTGGTTTCTGACCACAATCTATTGGTTATGACCTGTAGATTAAAACTGAATAAACTGCAAAAAGGTGGGAATTTAAGCAGATGGGACCTGGATAAACTGAAAAAACCGGAGGTTGCACAGAAACTCAGGGAGAGCATAAGGGAACAATTGGCAGGAATGGGGAAACAAATACAGTAGAAGAAGAATGGGTAGCTTTGAAGGATGAAATAATGAAGGCAGCAGAGGATCAAATAGGTAAAAAGACGAGGGCTAGTAGAAATCCTTGGGTAACAGAAGAAATATTGAATTTAATTGATGAAAGGAGAAAATATAAAAATGCCGTAAACGAAGCAGGCGAAAAGGAATACAAACGACTCAAAAATGAGATCGACAGGAAGTGCAAAATGGCTAATCAGGGATAGCTAGAGGACAAATGTAATGATGTGGAGGCTTATCTCACTAGGGGTAAGATAGATACTGCCTACAGGAAAATTAAAGAGACCTTTGGAGAAAGGAGAACCACTTGCATGAATATCAAGAGCTTTGATGGAAACCCAGTTCTAAGCAAAGAAGGGAAAGCAGAAAGGTGGAAGGAGTATATAGAAGGTTTATACAAGGGCGATGTACTTGAGGACAATATTATGGAAATGGAAGAGGATGTAGGTGAAGATGAAATGGGAGAGATGATACTGCGTGCAGAGTTTGACAGAGTACTGAAAGACCTGAGTCGAAACAAGGCCCCCGGAGTAGACAACATTCCATTAGAACTACTGACAACCTTGGGAGAGCCAGTCATGACAAAACTCTACCATCTGGTGAGCAAGATTTATGAGACAGGCGATAAACCGTCAAACTTCAACAAGAATATAATAATCCCAATCCCAAAGAAAGCAGGTGTTAACAGATGTGAAAACTACCGAACTATCAGTTTAATAACTCACGGCTGCAAAATACTAACGCGAATTATTTACAGACGAATGGAAAATCTGATAGTGAGACAGGGTTGTAGCCTATCCCCGATGTTATTCAATCTGTATATTGAGCAAGCAGTAAAGGAAACAAAAAAAATTTCGGAGTAGGTATTAAAGTCCAGGGAGAAGAAATAAAAACTTTGAGGTTTGCCGATGACATTGTAATTCTATCAGAGACAGCAAAGGACATGGAAGAGCAGTTGAACGGAATGGACAATGTCTTGAAAGGAGGATATAAGATGAACACCAACAAAAGCAAAACGAGGATAATGGAATGTAGTCGAATTAAGTCGGGTGATGCTGAGGCAATTAGATTAGGAAATGAGACACTTAAAGTAGTAAATGAGTTTTGCTATTTGGGGAGCAAAATAACTGATGATGGTCGAAGTAGAGAGGATATAAAATGTAGACTGGCAATGGCAAGGAAAGCGTTTCTTAGGAAGAGAGATTTGTTAACATCGAGTATTGATTTAAGTGTGAGGAAGTCGTTTCTGAAGGTATTTGTATAGAGTGTAGCCATGTATGGAAGTGAAACGTGGATGATAAATAGCTTAGACAAGAAGAGAATAGATTCTTTCGAAATGTGGTGCTACAGAAGAATGCTGAAGATTAGATGGGTTGATCACATAACAAATGAGGAGGTATTGAATAGAATTGGGATGAAGGGGAGTTTGTGGCACAACTTGACTAGAAGAAGGGATCGGTTGGTAGGACATGTTCTGAGACATCGAGGGATGACCAAATTAGTACTGGAGGGCAGCGTGGAGGGTAAAAATCGTAGAGGGAGACCAAAGATGAATACACTAAACAGATTCAGAAGGATGTAGGTTGCAGCAGGTACTGGGAGATGAAGAAGCTTGCACAGGATAGAGTAGCATGGAGAGTTGCATCAAACCAGTCTCAGGACTGAAGACCACCTCAACAACAACAGAATTGAGGAAAGGGCCGAATTTCTGAAATATGTTTTTATCTTGCCTATCATCTTGCGAGGTGATGTACGTGTAATGTAGAGCATGTTGTACACTTTATGTAAGTCTGAATTTCACGGGTTTTATTTAAATAGTATTTTTTATAAAGTTGCCACCCTTCCATCATAAGAGCCCTTTTAAAAACAAATTGCAGTTTTGATGGAAAAGAAGTTCTTAGTGTGAGTGTTTGTGCCATTTCCAGCCCTCTTACGGGGTGCATAGTTAATGTGTTTGTGTGAGTTATTAAGTTTTTCAGCCCGAAGGCTACACCTGTAACACCCAAAAAAAAAAACCAAAAAACTGCCTCTGAATAATTGTAACTTGATATTTCGAGGGTGTCTTTCTGCTTATAAATTTTAAATCTGTTTTTGAAAAGGCTTTTATGAATAAAATTTCCATTGGTTGAAATTTAATTTCTTTCCATCAGTTATTCCTTGGCAACTACTTCCACGCTGACATAGTGTGTTAATGTTCTTGATGAATCGCTAGTAAATAAAGTAAATTCTATAACAAAGGTTTTGAAAGTAAATTTTCACGGTTCAGTAACAGCGAACTTTTAAATTTTCCCCAAAACACCAGTCATGTGTACATTCCGCGGCAAGTGTAACTGAACCCTCCGCAGCTAGACCATAGCTCTAGTAACGAATATCTCGAGGCACAGAGACACGATCATCCATAGCTGGGTTGTCTCCGTATTGCCGACCCCTTCGCTGGTCGCTTGCCACGTCTACCGCTCTGCGGCAGGCTCGCGGAAACATGTACGGCCCGGCAGAACCGACCACAAGCCTATCCTTTCAGTCGCTTATTTATTGGCGCGTAGCAAATTCCTAGAACTTCCTGTGTCAATGAAAGCACTGTCCCGGCCTTGGCTGCTGCAGGTATGCGGCAACTGCCCCACCCTACTAATTTTCTCATCTTGTCTATCTTTACTTCAGCCTGACTCTTTTCCATTGTAATGCACCAACTTTCGCAACAATTCTACAAAGGCCCTAATTTTTATTTCGAAGATGTAATTTATACCTAAATGAAACTTCCTGGCAGATTAAAACTGTATGCCGGACCGAGACTCGAACTCGGGACCTTTGCCTTCCGCGGGCAAAACTCTACCATCTGGTGAGCAAGATGTATGAAACAGGCGAAATACCCTCAGACTTCAAGAAGAATATAATAATTCGAGTCCCAAAGAAAGCAGGTGTGGACAGATGTGAAAATTACCGAACAATCAGTTTAATAAGCCACAGCTGCAAAATATTAACACGAATTCTTTACAGACGAATGGAAACTCTAGTAGAAGCCGACCTCGGGGAAGATCAGTTTGGATTCCGTAGAAACACTGGAACACGTGAGGCAATGCTGACCTTACGACTTATCTTAGAAGAAAGATTAAGGAAAGACAAAACCTACGTTTCTAGCATTTGTATACTTAGAGAAAGCTTTTGACAATGTTGAGTGGAATACTCTCTTTCAAATTCTAAAGGTGGCATGGGTAAAATACAGGGAGCGAAAGGCTATTTACAATTTGTACAGAAACCAGATGGCAGTTATAAGAGTCGAGGGACATGAAAGGGGGGCAGTGGTTGGGAAGGGAGTGAGACAGGGTTGTAACCTCTCCCCGATGTTATTCAATCTGTTTATTGAGCAAGCAGTAAAGGAAAAAAAGAAAATTTCGGAGTAGGTATCAAAGTCCATGGAGAAGAAATAAAAACTTTGAGGTTCGCCGATGACATTGTAATTCTGTCAGAGACAGCAAAGGACTTGGAAGAGCAGTTGAATGGAATGGACAGTGTCCTGAAAGGAGGATATAAGATGAACATTAACAAAAGCAAAACGAGGATAATGGAATCTAGTCGAATTAAGTCGGGTGATGCTGAGGGAATTTGATTAGGAAATGAGACACTTAAAGTAGTAAATGAGTTTTGCTATTTGGGGAGAAAAATAACTGATGATGATCGACGTAGAGAGGATATAAAATGTAGACTGGCAATGGCAAGGAAAGCGTTTCTGAAGAAGAGAAATTTGTTAACATCGAGTATAGATTTAAGTGTCAGGAAATCATTTCTGAAAGTATTTGTATGGAGTGTAGCCATGTATGGAAGTGAAACATGGACGATAAATAGTTTGGACAAGAAGAGAATAGAAGCTTTCGAAATCTGGTGCTACAAAAGAATGCTGAAGATTAAATGGGTAGATCACATAATTAATGAGGAGGTATTGAATAGGATTGGGGAGAAGAGGAGCTTGTGGCACAACTTGACCAGAAGAAGGGATCGGTTGGTAGGACATGTTCTGAGGCATCAAGGGATCACCAGTTTAGCATTGGAGGGCAGTGTGGAGGGTAAAAATCGTAGTCGGATACCAAGAGATGAATACACTAAGCAGATTCAGAAGGATGTAGGTTGCAGTAGGTGCTGGGAGATGAAGAAGCTTGCACAGGATAGAGTAGCATGGAGAGCTGCATCAAACCAGTCTCAGGACTGAAGACCACAACAACAACACAACAACAACCATTAATCGCTGGACTTGGATCAAAAACAGACATCACATGTCGCGTCTTTGACGGCGCTTAGCATGACCGAGCTGTACCAGGTCCTATACTTCAATTGGTTGCTGACTGTGAATATATCGTGAAAAGGCAGTATCTTGAAAAGGGACACGTAACACCGCAATATTAGGAAAACGTTACTGTAAAGCTATGTTCGGTTAATAGCTCTTTATGAGTGCGAAAATGGACGACGGGGAGCCGCACAACACAGTGACCTTTACGTGACAGTTGATGTGTGAGCAGATTTTCCGTTGCCCGTATTCTGTCCGTATTGACATGTCCTTGGACATGGAAATGGGCTTCGTCTGTCTATAGAATGTTCTACGGACATTCATTGTCGACTTCCATGTGAGCAAGAAATTTTAAAGCAAACGATTGCCTCACTGGCAGCTTGGCACTTAAAAACTCCAGAACATGGGTAATTTTGTACTGATAGCAATGTTTCGTACAATTTTTGCACCGTGTTCGCAGTCATATCCAAAGGTCTGGTTATTCCCCACGCACTGCATGTTTGCACACCATCGCTTGACTCCTGAAATGCTGCCGCAACGTCTTCTACTGACATAGGCAAGCGTTTTCCTACCTTTGCCCATGCTGCACTTCAGAAGAAGCAGTACTTTCAAATTTCATAATCATTATCTCCTGAGCCTTGGCACACATCGACCAACGCCTTTTTTCATACCCTTGAGTGCTGGCCGCGGTGGTTTCGCGGTTCTAGGCGCTCAGTCCGGAACCGCTCGACTGCTACGGTCGCAGGTTCGACTCCTGCCTCGGGCATGGATGTGTGTGATGTCCTTAGGTTAGTTAGTTTTAATTAGTTCTAAGTTCTAGTCGACTGATGACAACAGATGTTTAGTCGCATAGTGCTCAGAGCCATTTGAACCATTTTAGCCATACCCTTGAGTGGTCGGAAAATCTCCAGAGCTACTGCCGCAAAGCCACAGTCCTTGCAAAAGAGTTTCACCAACAGCCTACCATCCTATACTGACAGAAATGAAAAGATTAGAAGTCTCTCTAACATACCATTACAGGAAGCTGTTCAATACCACATGGATTCCTCGTGTGAAGAATGAATGAACACATGCTGCAACGAGTCAAGAAGATTAAGTCCGAATAAAGAACGTAAAGAATGGAAATAGCCTTTAGATTTACAAAACGTATATACAACCAAAAATACATCTAAAATGCACAAAACGCAGACACTACGGCAGGAATATCAAACCAGTGCATCTTTATAGTACTGAAACTGTCATTTTAAACAGAAGGAGAGATACTGAAGAAATCCAAAAGAGAGAATTAAACGTAACTAGGGAAAAGTTTGGCTCATACTGAAGAATGACTATACAGATTAAGATCTAATAAAGACATCGGAAAGTATCCAACACATTTTTTTTTATTTTAAGAAACTAAAATTCTGTGGCGGTATTACAAGAATGAAATCAAACAGACGCAGTTAATCTAAAACTGAGGCAATAAAATTGATCGGAGTAGCAAAAGAAGACCCGAAAGGGTTAAGGAAAAATACAACATGACACACCATGAAAAATAAATGTAGGGAGGAAATACAAGGCTGTACAGTTAGCCTGACAGAAAAACCCTAGATGCGTGACTCAACTTAGAGTGGTAATAAGAAAATAGC
The DNA here is from genome assembly GCF_023897955.1 of Schistocerca gregaria. Classification (NCBI taxonomy): domain Eukaryota; kingdom Metazoa; phylum Arthropoda; class Insecta; order Orthoptera; family Acrididae; genus Schistocerca; species Schistocerca gregaria. Next base: position 477,742,641 of record NC_064926.1, read on the forward strand.
CCGTTCTGAGGCAATGAAACCAGTGTGGTCTCAAAGAAAAACTAAAACAAAGCTACGAAATACACTCTTCTTGTACATAACGTTCTTCGATATAACACAAACGTTAATAATGATTACAACAATAAGTCGCTGATTCGTTAGTCGTAATTCTGTTAAATTCGAGTATCGATATACTTACTTTCAGAGCTGGTACGGAAGGTTTAAAACCAAAATTCAATACCGGAAAGCTGTACTGCAATAATGGGCTGACGGCCCGCGCATTAAAGCTTTGCGCGGTCAATTTTCGGGGAAGGCTGAAGGCAAAATAGATAAAGAAAAGATCCGTTACTGGCTAGCCAAGGTAACTCTAAAACAGAAAGCTGAAGGACTGATTTTTACAGCACAAGAACAAATCATCAGAACTACCAACACCAAAGCCAGAATAGAGAAATCAATAAAGCATCCGAAGTGCAGACTTTGCAAAGAAGCTGAGGAAACAATTGAAGGCGGAGGGACAACGATGTGGTACAAATGATCTATAGGAAAGTATGACAACATTGCCATCCGCCGACGGCAAGGAACTGGTAGGACCACAGGCCCTAAAAAGTTACCGGAAACGAACATTCCAAATTATTTTGGGACTTCCGATTTCAGACAGATCGAATGCTGCAACACAATACACCAGGCAGCACAACTGCTCAGGGGAAAAAAGATGTGGATCATTCAGATTGTTATCCCAGACGACAGAAGAATCGACAAGAAGCATCTCAAGAAACTTGACCCACTCGAGGACCTGAAAATCGAACTACAGGGACTATGGTGTAAACTAATGTAAGGGGGCCCCGGTGACTCTCAGCACACTTGGAGCAGTGCCAAAAAAGCTTAATAGGCACTTGAAAACCGCTGGTACTGATAGAATATGCAACTGTGAACTCCAAGAAACCACTTTACTTGCATTTGCACTAATTATCCGCTGATACATCATGCAGTCCTAGAAGTTTGGGAGGCATCTGACTAGTTTATGGACTACGGGAACAGGAATTTGGCAACGATAAGGGAACTATTGTTTTAAGGACTAACTGATATTTTAAGATTATTCTGGAATATATTATCGGATAAAGGAGGGGCTCCGGCTGTCGTAACAGTTACCGTACCTAATGAAGGAAAAATTGAACAATAAGATTTCGTTATGAATACATATTAGGGGCGTTTGAAAAGTCCGTGCAGAGTCCGAGAGATGGCACCACCGGCGCGTATTGAGGTCAGTTTTAGTTAGTAGTATCTTTGGAAAGAACGCGCACCAAGTTTCAGCCATACTGGTCTACTTCTTTCTGTTTGGCATTCGTGTGAATCAAAGAAGTCTAGTGATTGTCAAAAAATGGACGAAAAAGAATGTCGTGTGGTGATTAAACATTACTTTATGAAAGTCAAAACGCCTCAGGAGACTAAAGAGAAGCTTGATAAACATTACGGTGACTCTGCACCTTCGCTCAGAACAGTTTGTAAGTGGTTTCAGAATTTTCGGAGTGGCCATATGGACACAAGTGATGCTGTACGCTCTGGACGCTCTGTGGAGGTTAAGACTCTAGAAATCATTGATAAAATCCATGATATGGTGATGGATGACAGAAGAGTTAAGGTGCGTGAGATTACTAGTGCTGTGGACATCTCGAATGAACGGGTACATAATATTTTGCATAAACAATTGGACATGAGAAAGCTATCCGCAAGGGGGGTTCCGCGACTGCTCAAGCTTGACCAGAAACAGAATCATGTGAAGTGTTGCAAGGATAGTTTGCAGCTGTTCAGGAAGAATCTCCAGAACTTTAAGCGTCGTTTCCTCACATGGATACATTATTATACTCCTGAGACCAAACAACAATCTAAACAATTGATTACCAAGGGAGAATCTGCACCAAAAAAGGCGAAGACCAGTCCTTCGGCCGGAAAGGTTATGGCGACTGTCAGTTGGGATTCTCAAGGCATAATCCTCATCGACTATCTGAAAAAGGGTAAAAATATTACAGGTGTATATTATTCACCTTTACTGGACCGTTTGAAAACCGAACGGCAAGAAAACCGCCAGCGATTGGACCGCAAAAATGTCGTTTTCCATCACGACAATGCGCCAGCACACACCTTAGCAGTTGTGGCCGCAAAATTAATGGAAATAGGATTCCAAGTCGTTTCATATCCCTCCTATTCTCCAGACTTGGCTCCCTCGAACTACTATCTGTTCCCCAATTTGACGAAATAGCTGGTGGGACAAAGATTTTATTCAAACGAGGAGGTGATTGCATCGAATAATAGCTATTTTTCAGACTTGGACAATTCCTATTATTCGGAAGGGATCAACAAATTAGAACAGCGTTGGATGAAGTGTTTAAGTCAAAAAGGAGACTATGTAGAAAAATAAAAAAGTTTACCCCAAACACGTAAGTAGTTTTTAGTTTTGCACCGACTTTTCAAACGCCCCTCTTAGAGATAAAATTAAAAATGTTCTTATGTCCCTTCTTGACATAATTTCTTATACCTCTTCAACGCTACGGTGACACGTTGGTGTTTCCCTCCGTTGTTGCTGGTGTCCTTGCAGGTCCTCACGGGCGTCCAAACATTTGTTACAATGTGCTTTCTCGGACTAGTAAATAAATATTCAGATAACTTTTTAAGACTGTTCTGAATATATTTTCACACACATCCTCTACGTAATAAATTCACAAGGTTAATTATACTTGGCGTGCGTACATCTTTTACACATGCGTCTAGTGTCTTTCAGATCTCAACACAGACAGACAGACACCTACTAATTAATTAGTGTGCGCTGAATGGCTTGTTAATAGTCATCTCTGGCCCAGTATCTTTTATCCCTGTCACAGATATTATCGCTGTCCAGCGGCCAGAGAGCGCAACTCTTAATCAGTTTAAAACTTACCGTCACCCTGTCGATCGAAGACTACATCCAGCACTGTAGACTCATTTGTTGTATTTAATATTATAAAAAATATAAAGCAACAATAATAACAATACATCGACTTAACTAATTTATATACTGAGGGGTTGAGTAGGTGTTACGACATGCTCAGTTGGTGATAACTATAGTTGAAGATTAGCTACAGGAAAAGAATCGCAGGGACACGCCTAGGTATGATTTAATAACACAGATCATTGTTGACGTAGGATGCAGCAGACAGTCTGACTTGAAGACTATAGCTGGTGAATGGTAGGACTGCGCCAAACAAAGACACAGTCAACCGCTCTCCGCGGGAAAACGTTATTGGCCTAAAACCAGCCCTCGGACTCGTGAAAGCGACAGCGGCCGGCGCTCGCTTTTGCTTCTGGACGGATCGCCGGCCAGGCCGGCGCCAGCCTGAGAAAGGGCGACTCAGGGCAAACTGACGCGAGCCGCATTTCCCTCCCTGCGGGGCGACGCCCAACATTCCACGACCGGCGCAGGCGGCTGGCGGCTGTGTTCCCACGCGGCAGGTGTGAAAAGGCGCCCTCCAATATTGAAACAGTCCAATTGGCTGCTCTCTCACGTGTCCTCGGAAAACTACGATTCCCAGGGGACTGTCTAAGACGTGACCAGATAACCAGTCCGATGTCAGCCACCCATGAGTAGCCGTTTGGGCCCCCTCAGCCAGATAAGGTTTTTCGCCGTGGGAAACTGCCTCTTTTCGTAACCAAACGGGAAACAACACTGGGACGGCAGACAAAAATTTAGCACCCCCACGACCCCTTAGCTTTAAAAAAATATCTTTCTGCCGTTTCAGCCATCAATGATGTACTTAGTTCAGTAAAACGATATTAAAAAAGCTTTAAGATGGCGCTCATATACCACGGAAAGCTGATTACTGAAAATTTTTTAAATCAGTTCGTGATGGTATTCTATTATTATTACAGGACAGAAGCCTTTGATCCCTTTTTTTCCATAGACCGTGGTATATTTTTGAGTGTGAGTCCCAGATCTCGAACTTTTCGATCGCAAGTTAAAATACATAAAAATAATCAGCCAAAAAAAAAAAAAATGGTTCAAATGGCTCTGAGCACTATCCGACTTAACTTCTGAGGTCATCAGTCGCCTAGAACTTAGAACTAATTAAACCCAAATAACCTAAGGACCTCACACACACCCATGTCCGAGTCAGGATTCGAACCTTCGACCGTAGCGGTCGCTCGGCTCCAGACTGTAGCGCCTAGAACCGCCGGCCACTCTGATTAGCCCATTTGTCGTGTTATTATTTCAGTGTCGTGGTCAGTTACATCAACAAGATGAACTATGGGGAAACTGCCTCGCTGAGTGTCTAGCTCACATTTTCATTAAGAGTTTTGAGATCATACCCCATTCTGAGTAGTAGCATCTCATTCTACAGATGGTATGTCAATGATTTTTTTGGAAATTTGTGGTAACCTCTTACGGGACCAAACTGCTGAGGTCATGTCAATGATACTAACATATTAAAAGACAATATAAAAGACATAGCACTTAGTAACTTCCTGCATTGCTACCAGCCGGCCGTGTGGCCGAACGGTTCTAGGCGCTTCAGTCTGGAGCCGCGCGACCGCTACGGTCGCAGGTTCGAATCCTGTCTCGGGCATGGATGTGTGTGATGTCCTACTACTTAAAAGTAGTTCTAAGTTCTAGGGGACTGAAGACCTCAGATGTTAAGTCCCATAGCGCTCAGAGCCATTTGAACCAATTGCTACCATCTCAAAATTAAATTTGCATGTGGGATAGAACGACGTTATCATGAACTTAGCTTCCTAGACCTGAAATTACGTCTAAAAGATGGTAAAATTAATTTTGACATCTACAGGAAAGGCACCAAGACAGCTAACATAGTTTACTCTTCTTCCTTTCACCCATTTTAACACAAATTGTCGTTTTTTCATGCTGTGACAGACAGTAAGTGTGTAAGGTGTCAGGCAAATCCAACACCTTACGTGAAAACCCTGACATGATAAGCAAATCCAGTAGTATGTCACATAGCTCGGAATAAATCGTGACATTAAATTAACCAAAGTAATACGAGTAACGAGTGAGCAAATGGAATACCACAGACTAACACAAGAATGCCTAAATGCATGTCGTACCTTCCCACCGTGAGGCAGACGCAGTTCCGAGGGGAGAAACGAGGACAGAAGCCGAGAGCAGAACCGTGTTAAGCTAGGTAAGGGAGGGGCTGGGCACCCACGCCGCGAGCCTACCTGTACGACTATACAACCCGCACGTTTTAGCGTGAGGCTTTTTCGCGTCTCAGGTACGTCAAGGATCACCCCCAGCCCATGTTAAAAGCTAGAGCCCTCCAGAAAAGCAGTAGAGATCTTACGATAACACAAAAAGGGCCACTAGCACCCGCAAGTTTTAGCGTGAGACTTTTTCGCGTGTCTGTTACATTAGGATCACTCCCCAGCCCATGTTAAAAGATAGAGCCCACCAGAAGAGCAGTATAGATCTTACGATAACGCTAAAAGGACCACACTAGCTGCAGGTTTTAGCGTGAGACTTTTTAGCGTCTCTGTTACGTTGCAAACTTTAAAAACATTGCCCCACCACGAAAAGTATAACGTTTCTCATTGGATAGACAGAATTTTTGTAGGCGGAGCTTAAGGTTAACATTGAGACCCTGATTGGTCAGATTAAAACACAGCCAAATAGTTTTTTTAAACTAACTTCGGTAAATTGTAGTAAGGAGAAGTTAGGGGAGAGTTAGTTCCGAGACGGCGGGCTGGATGGCTGCTGCGCCGGCCGCTGCCGCCCTGACGCTGCTTAGACACCGACAAGGTAATGAACGCACGGGATGCGGCATTTTTTGAGCGCATAAGGCTTCACTCAGAACTGCAGAAGTCTCATCTGTTACACCCCTTTTTTCCGTAATACTAATGGTGATCGTTAATTACAACTCATGGTGTTCACATTTGGCACTTGAAGAACAGATCTGAAACGCGATGATTTTTCTTTTATGTAGTTATTGAGAAGCCACATCAGCCACTGTAATTTACGACAAGTTAGATAAGTAATTAAAGCTAATTGAGTGTCACTGTAGACCATTTTGATAGTTTTCTCTTTTGTGAAACTTAATTTAAACCTAGATTATAGATGTGATATGGCATAGGTCATCCTTCGATCGATTGTAGAACTTGGAAACCCATTTAGGGAATATTCGTTCACATTTTTGTTGAACGCAGTTGGTTTTTACCATCCTGTATTAAAACATTTCCTTTTATCAATAGTGCAATTTATAAACGATGTTTTGTGAATAGAATAAATTTCCAATGGTAAACTTAACTGCTTTTTCGACGTTATTTTACCAGCTAACTAAAAATAGGAAAGCCTTGAACCCTTTCCACTAAATTTAGTTAGTATTAAGATTCTTTTACAGGGAGTGCAGTGGAGCTGACGCTGAGATCATTTAGTATTTGGTTATATCATCGCTAGTCTCACTGAACTCTTCTGAATTCTACATGTCATGTGTGGTCTGGCGTCTCCTTACCAGCAACAGGTCCCAGGTTCAAACTAGTTAATTCCCTAAAAAACACGCTCAGAGCGTCGTTGTGCGAAAGTGGTAGGGAGACATGATATAGAACAAACAGACGCCACCATAAATGTTTAGAAGTGTGAGGTTCATTCAACTTCTTCTGTTACTGTTACCGAACTGAATAATCTGAGGTAAATACGGGTATCAGTCTAATGCTGTCAGAAAAGTAGTCAGAACAGTAATTCCTCTTTACTCATTAAAAATGCCTTTACTGTAAAGGAACATTTTACAATTCCTCTCCTAGGTGACATTTCGTATCGCACTGCTAAGTTCCTTAGAAAATTTGACGACACTGTATTGCTTACAACTGATAATGCCACTAAGCAGCTTTTTATACATAATGAAAGGCATAAAACTGACAAATTTCTCAAATGTGGGGGATTTAAAATTCAGTGCAATGTATTGTTGTTGTTGTGGTCTTTAGTCCTGTGACTGGTTTGCTGCAGCTCTCCATACTACTCTATCCTGTGCAAGCTTCTTCGTCTTCCAGTACTTACTGCAACCTACATCCTTCTGCATCTGCTTAGTGTATTAATGTCTTCGCCTCCCTCTACGATTTTTACCCTCCACGCTCCCCTCCAATGCTACATTTGTGATCCCTTGATGCCTCAGAACATGTCCTACCAATCGGTCCTTTCTTCTTGTCAACTTGCGCCACATACTCCTTTTCTCCCCAATTCAATTTAATACTTCATCATTAGTTATGTGATCTACCCATCTAATCTTCAGCATTCTTCTGTAGCACCACATTTCGAAAGCTTCTATTCTCTTCTTGTCCAAACTAGTTATCATCCCTGTTTCACTTCCATACATGGCTACACTCCATACAAATACTTTCAGAAATGACTTCCTGACACTTAAATCTATACTCAATGCTAACAAATTTCTCTTCTTCAGAAACGCTTTCCGTGCCATTGCCAGTCTACATTTTATATCCTCTCTACTTTGACCATCATCAGTTATTTTGCTCCCCAAATAGCAAAACTCCTTTACTACTTTAAGTGTCTCATTTCCTAATCTAATTCCCTCAGCATCACCCGACTTAATTCGACTACATTCCATTATCCTCGTTTTGTTTTTTGTTGATGTTCATCTTATATCCTCCTTTCAAGAAACTGTCTATTCCGTTCAGCTGCACTTCCAGGTCCTTTGCTGTCTCTGTCAGTATTACAATGAAATCGGCGAACCTCAAAGCTTTAATTTCTTCTCCATGGATTTTAATTCCTACTCCAAACTTTTATTTTGTTTCCTTTACTGCAATGTATATCGGAGTTTTTATTAAGGACAGACAGGGAGAGGATTCAAGATGAGGTTTCGTAAGCATTTGGTTAACAAAAACGGTAAAAATACATAGAAGTCAGCTTTCGGAGAACACCACAAAATCGAGAAGCACATGCTTTCCCCGACATCTTTACTTAACATATAAATTTTGCATACAGTTGACATGGGTTATCAAATGAATCCCTTGGAAAAGCTTGAAATGCATAAAAAGTGCCACTTTAATTCTAAGGACATGTTGAATGATTAGCTTGCATTAAAGAATAGACTGTACTTTGAGTGTATAGAATGTCTTGTGATGATGCAAATTAACCTATTTTGTGTCGAACTGGTTTAACAACAAATAACACAGTAGCGACTGGCTTGTGTACATACTTCCAAGTGACTTCTTCTGATCATTTTTTATTGCCTCGGTTCAATATGCACTAGTGGCTTTTATTGTGTCTTGGACCTTTTGTACTACTACTTGAGACCCCGCAGGATTAGCGGAGCGGTCTAAGGCGGAGGTTCGAGTCCTCCCTCGGGCAGGGGTGTGTGTATTTGTCCTTAGGATAATTTAGGTTAAGTAGTGTGTAATATTAGGGACTGATGACCTTAGCAGTTAAGTCTCATAATATTTCACACACATTTGAACATTTGAGCTACCTGAGATTTCATTTTACTGTGTAGGTCCACAATTGAGTCAAAGCGTTCAAATGTCACACGGTAGCTTGCTACAATTCCTATATGTAACGTGTGTTATAACGACTTCTTTGTTAGTTAAGTTAGGCTTCAATCAAAATTGGTCACGTTCTGCATACGATGTGAGCTCGTAAACGGGAGTTGAGGCCTGTCGCGCACTTTCATGTTATGCTGGTTTCAAAGACACTGAAAACTCCAACGAATTGCCGTTACTACTGCGGTCGTTGAGACCACGGTCAGCTGTTAATAAATTAGACTTCTTTCCTTGTCTTTTAGTTAGCTCCGATTATATTTGATTTTATGTTTGTTATGATTTGTTGTGAAGCATTTGATATAATGTATGACTGTCTTTTTATAGCTTAAGTTAAACACTACATATAATTTTATAAGATTCTATGAATGCGAGTGCTCTTACTTTCTGTAGAAGCTTGATCAGTTAATTTTAAGTTAGCAGTCGGTTGGCGGCTCTTATTGCATTTACGAGGGCGTGCTCAAAAAGAATGCCTCCAAGTTTTTGATTGTGTCCTCAATATTGGTTGAGGTATTCCATGCTATGCATATCACTCGGCCGACTTTCTCCCTTCGCTGACGCAAATTGAGATCCTCTGGCACTAGAGGACTCCGATTTGCAGCTTGTAACTTGGGACTGTGTAACTTACTTATAGCGGTGCGTGAGGAACAGCTCAAATACCGAAGACACGAATTCGAATAGTTCGTTTACACATGGAGAACACTGTCCTCCAGCATGACAATGTTAGACCATACACGAGCGCTGTGATAGCTGCAACAATCCGACGCCTTGGGTTCACTGTCATCAATCATTCTCTATACTGTCCAAGTCCCGGTTTTCATCTGTTTCCAAAGCTTAAAGAACACCTTCGATGTTTGATAATGACTAAGCGATGCAGACAGTGGTGACGCGTGGCTCCGTCAACAACGTCAAGCACTCTACAGTGACGGTATCAACAAACTGGTCGTCGTCGGTGGGAGAAGTGTAGTCATTGTCAGGGCGACAATCTTGGGGAATAAATTTTTAGGCATGAAGAATAAGGTTTTGGAGTATTAACAACTTTTTTGTTTAAAAAACGTTAAGAGTTTCCGCTTAAAAGGATCGGAGGCATTACTTTTCAGTACGTGCTCGAGCCATGTACTTCTTGCGATGCGACACAGTATATTGTTCCGCAACGAAGATATGTGATGTTCCTTGTGCTCAACTATTGTACATTAGTTTTTAACTGTATTTTCATACTTCTTTGTTGCTATGCTATTGTATGTTTAATTTCAACAAACTCTCTCTGTATTTTACTTACTCTTTTTAGGAGGTATTTAATCTTTTTTGACTTCAGCTTACCTGTGTTTGGAGCCTATTTCAAACTTCTGAAGGTGACAAATTAATCTGTTGAAACTGGTAAAGTGAAATTAAATATTTTTAGTTGACGATTGATTTTTATTTTAGGGAAATAATTTTCTATTCACAGTACAGGTTTAACTACAAAGAAAAACTAAGCTGCCTGCTTGTGATTCACTGTACTTGTTGCCATGTCTAACAAGCAGATAAATAAACTTACGCTCTCATTGTCGTGAACTCTCCCACTGTTTACCACTAAGACCACTGCCCTTACAGTCACCTGTGAACACAATCTGGTTGTTTTGATACAAATTTTATTAACCTTTGTTGGCAGATGAACTGAACTTTCAAACCCTCATGACTTTTAATCTATGTTTGTTCAGATAACTACTGTAAGGCAAAGAAGTTTTAAATGATTTAGGTACAGTGAGACCATTGCATAACGATGAAGAAATGTTCCAAGAATTTAAGTGTTCAAGAAGCGATGAGCGACCGTAGTAAACATTCAAACTGAAGTACTAGGATACCCTACTGAACAGTGTTATTGTTCGTTCTATTTCACACAGTCATATTACGGTGTTGCTGGTTCATCTTGAAGGTAAATTATTTTGAAAAAAAAAATTACTCGAGAGTATGTTCATAGTCATAAAATTTCACTTTAATTTTAGGGATGCATGTAACTTCACTGAACACTTTTTTTTTCGCGAATGTCTGATTATATAAAACAGATGCGTTTTCTGTATAGTACGTCGTCTGAAATCTAATAGTTTTAACCTGTACTCTGTCACGAAGTTTATGCCTAAATCTGCAGTTATTATAATGTGATTACTTGAACTCTTATTTCCACACTATATGACCTTTTCTGCCGATTCTCCGCGAAAAAAAAAATTATTTGTTTCTAGATAGGGATTTATCTTTCAATTTCTGCAAACATATTCACAACTGTTCCTCTTGTAACACAGTAAACCTGTTATTTAGGTTGATGTTTATTATATGTATGATTGGGATATATACTTTTAATTTCCATCGCATTTTACTTTTTTGCATTTATTAACGAATCTATCGTGCTATCAATTAGTGGGATACATGCCAATTGTGGAAGTGGATTTATTGCCCTAATAACCTGATAGAATCTACTGAAGATGTTCTTACTGTTATCCAGTGTGAAATAATCTGGGTGTGGTTAAGTATCAAATGTGTGTCAAGCAATGTAAACGGGTGCTTTTATGAAATCCCTCAGGAGTTGCAGTGTCACAACGTTTCAGAAAATCTTATAATGTGTTACCGATAATTTTTCTGATCACGCTATCATAACAGGTGTAGAATGGGAGACACACGGGATTTAATATGGGTGACACGGACAGGCACAATCACAATTTTTTCAGTACAAAAGTACTGGTTTCGGCCGTCACTGGCCAAATTCGGATCATCATTCCGCTGTGATAGTTCACTCACATTACTGTAGAAACAGCGTTGTCATTGATTGACAGTACAGGTTTCGCAATGGTGGAGGTGGACCATGGCATCCATCTTACGTCCTAAATATGGTCAGTGATGGCCGAAACCAGTAAATTCATACTTAATTGTTGCGGCTGTACTGGACAATAAATTCTTTTCAAAACAAGCCATCATTTACATTTCTAGCACGACTGAAATAACGCTCTCCCCAAAATCAGCACGCTCTGTCTGTACACGAGACCGACCATTAAAATAATTTTTCTGCTATATCAGCAGGTCCTTTGCCTCTCCATTTTCTGTGATCTATTGCTTCCTTCTTAAGTCTGGTGTATGTTGCACCGTCCATCACGTGATCCAGTAACTGAGATCTCTTCCTTCCTTGCTTCCTTCTTCCTTATACATAACCTTCTAAAACTGTTTTTATCAGTCCGTCATTCTTTCTTAATATATTCCCAACCCAATATCTTTTTCTCCTTTTTATTACATCTAGTAACTGTCTTTTCTCTCCCACTCTTCTCAGTACCTCTTCTTTTTGTACTCTGTCCATCCAACTTATTCTTTCCATCCTCCGCCATGTCCAAATCTCAAAAGCCTCCAGCCTTTCTCTCTCTTTCTTCCTCAACGTGCACGACACGTATACGACCCTTAATGATGGCACTCAATCTGATGCCATGTTTCCTGATTTTCACCGATTATAAAAATCATCCCGACACCTGTTAGTGAAGATTAATTTGAGGTGTGTCCATCTTTCGCCATTATGGTGGCTTGAATTCTGCTGGGGCACTTTAAGTGAGGTGTCTTGAGGAAAGGCAGCCTATTCTTCCTCAAGAGTAGAAATCAGAGAAGGTGGTGATGCTGAGGTATAAAACTAACTCGACGTTCTAACCCATCTCAAAGGTTTTAAAAACGGATCTGTGGGCAGGTCATCCAGTTTCAGGAATCTTATTATCCACAGACCACTGCCTCTCAGGAAAACGCGTTCACATCCTTCTGCATTTAGGGGTTTCTTAAGCGCAGTAAGGTGACCACTCCCTAACAATGAAGAACACACCTATATTGTGACACCACCTACTACGCTCTTCGTTGTTGGTATTAGAAATGCCGGCAGGCAACGTTCTCGAGACATTTTCCAATCCCAAACCTTTCCACTGGATTGACACAGTGTACAGAGCGATTCACTCCACGTAACGCGGTTCTGGTCGCTCAATGTCCAGTGACGTCGGTCGTCACCCCGCCTCAACGTCGCTTAGCAATGTCTAAAACATGTTTGGCTTTTGAGAAGCTGCTTGACAGCTGTTGTCTCTTCTTTTCAGCTTCTTGTTCACACAGTGCTAGCTGGGATGTGCTCATGAGTGATCCATTCGGCTGAATTCATGCGATTTTTTACAAACATACTCCGCAATGCACGACGGTCGATATCCATCAGTACATGAGGTTGGGCGTATCGTGGTTTAGCTGCGCTTGTACCATCGCGTTTCCGTTTACCAGTCGCATCACCAACCGTCCAACAGTACTGTTTTAGAAGAGATGAAATGTTCCTGATGAAATTTTACCCAGGTGACATCCAATGGCTAGTCCCCAACGGAAGTCACTAAGCTCCTCTGAAGGACCACTGCTGTATTACAACTTCTCTACTGACAATACAACACTCCACACCTCCTTTTATACCCCATCAACATCTACATCTACATATACACTGCTCAAGCTACCGTACGGTACGTGGCGCAGGGTACCCTTTACCACAAGTTGTCATTTCCCTCTGTGTTCCAGTTGCAAATAGGGCGAGGGCAAAACAACTGTCTGTGTGCCTCCGTATGAACCCTAATTTCTCGGAATCTTATCATCGTGGCCCTGAAGCTCAGTTGTATGTTGACAGCAGTAGGATCGTTGGACAATCAGCTTCAAATGCCGGTTCTTTAACATAGTGTTTCTCGAAAAGAACGTCGCCTTCCCTCCAGGGATTCCCATCTAAGCTTCCGAAGTATTTCCGTAACACTTACGTGTTGTTCGAACCTACCGGTCACAAATCTAGCTGCCCGCCTCTGAATTGCTTCGATGTCTTCCTTCGGTCCGACCTGGTACTGATCCCAAACACTCGAGCAGTACTCAAGAACAGGTCGCACCAACGTTCTGTATGCAGTCTCATATACAGTTGAACCATTCTTTCCTAAAATTCTCCCAATAAACCAAAGTTGACCATTCGACATCCCTAGCACAGTGTTCACATGCTCGTTCCTTCTCATATCGCTTTGCAACGTTACGGTCAGATATTTAAACGACTTTACTGTCTCGAGCAGGACACTGGTAATACTATATCCGAACATAACGTGTTTGAAACTTCGTACTCATTCGCATTAACTTAAATTTTTCCGTATTTAGCGCTAGCTGCCATTCATCACACCAATTTGTCTGAGTCGTCTTGTACCTTCCTACAGTCACTCAACTTCGACTCCTTACTCGACACCACGGCATCAGCAGCAAACAACAGCAGATTGCTGTCCATCCTGTCCGTCAAATCATTTATGTGTTTAGAGAACAACAGTGGTGCTATCACTCTTCCCTGGGGCGCTCCAGACGATACCCTTGTCTGTGACGAACACTCACCGTCGAGGACAACATAGTGAGTTCTATTATTTAAGAAGTATTCGAGCCACTCACATACCTGTGAACTTATTGCATATGATGGGACCTTCGTTAACAGCTTATAATGGGGCACTATGTCAAATGCTTTTCGGAAATCTCGAAATATGGAATCTGCCCGTTGCTTTTCATCGATAGTTCTCAAGATATCATGTGAGAAACGGGCAAGAAGAGTTTTGTACGAGCGATGCTACCTAAAACCGTGCTTAGTCGTGGAGAAAACCTTCTAAGTCTCAAGAAAATTTATTATTATATTCGAACTGATAATATTTTGAAGAATTCTGCAGCAAACAGGGGTGCAAAAAGAAGTTAGAGATACTGGCATGTAATTTTGTGGATCTGTTCCTTTATTCTTCCTGTGTGCTGGAGTCACCTGCACTTTTTCCCAGTCTCTTGGGACTTTGTGCTGGGCGAGAGATTCACAACAAATGCAAGCTAGGTAAAGGGCCAGATTCCATCCGGACCTGGTGATTTATTTGCTTTTAAATCTTTCAGCTTTTTCTCTAGGCCAGGTATGCTTATTACTATGTCGTCCACAAGGGAGTCTGTCTAATTTTCAAATGACGGTATGTTTGTACGATTCTCCTGTGTGAACGATTTCTTGAACGTGAAGTTTAAAACTTCGGCTTTTATTTTGCTATCTTCAACTTCCATACCAGAATGGTCAACAAGGGACTGTATGGAATCCTTAGAAGCGCTTAGCGATTTTACATAAGACCATAGTTTTCTCTGGTTCCCTGCCAGATCTTTTGCCAAGGTGTGACGGTGGTGGATGTTGTATGCTTCCTGCATAGATCCTTTACAGACACACGAATCACAACTAATCTTCACTTGTTGTCATTTGTGCCACAGCCTCTGCTTCCTCAGCACCCACCGAGTTTCGTTAATAAATCGTGGTGGGTCTCTCGTGACATCTAATGGTTCATTCCGCATTACGTAGTGATGTCCGGTTACTTTTGATCTGACAGTGTAATTCCTCACAGTCGTTTAGTGTATAGGATACGAGGCTGCGTTACATTAGACCAACTTTGCGACTGGATTTAATACTTGATGTGTATACAGCTCAGTACATCATTCTTAATCGGAATAAATCGTCAGACATAAAATTAACTCCGGGAGACCTGCAATGTAGTGGAGTGAGGCTCCTACCGTTGACACTATGCATAAATGACGTAGTGAATTAAGATCGGAAGCGCTGTGAAGCATTTCGAGGATAATCAAATCTATGCCTATTATACTAGGTCTACAATTTTGCTTGCGCCGTTTTTTGTCGACGTTCGGGGCTTTATTGTGAAAAACTTGCAAAAAAAATTATGATTCATGTTATTCCTCATAGCTGGTCACTACATTCTCTATTTTTCGGATAGCATACGAATCCCGTGGCGGAAGAACTGGGGTCTTTTGTGGAGATCCATGAATCGATTCAGTGTTGCACTTGTTCACATGATCGGACGTACTGGTCAGCCATACTGTATGCCACTGATTGAAAAAGGTAGTAGCCAGAGAGAGCAACGTATAGAGAATACGGCGGGAGCATATTTTGACGGGTTTTGAGACTTGGGGTCGAGCACTGACGTGCTGCAAAATTACCTCTACGTGTCTATCGCTGTATTGTGGCCGTTTGTGTGTCAGTGCTGGGCTCGAACGCATAAGTAGCTTTCGATAATGATGTCCTGTGACTGTCTTCGTCTGTTTCAGTAGCTACGAAAACGTCCTGTCTTTCACCGTCAAACCGGTCTTCGACTTAAAAACATTCTCTGCACGTTCTTCCACTAATAGTTCCCTCACCATTCGTCTGACCCAGCATTTTAAGAGCCACAGCCGCAGATTTATTCATGTTAAAGCAGAAAATTAAAATTTCCCGCAAATGGCCATAAATGCGTACGTAAGTTGACATACTTAATCGAGAATAACCTTATGCTGCAATCACAAATCGATTAATATTTTTATGGCATTATGTTTACAGATGCCTCAGCTTATTTTATTACACCTAAGACCAACCACCCGAATCCTACTTGCCGCTACTGCCGTCTATTTCAAAACGGCGGAAGCAAAGTTGTAGACCTAATAAATCAAATTCTCCTCTGCGTTTTTGTATCCGTATGTAAAGATAAATCTCAGAGGCTGCTGTAGGGGTTTTGATACGGTTTGCAGTAATGAAACGTCTGCCAAAGAACTGAAGCGCCCAGAAGGGGAGAAGGAAACGAAATGAGCCTTCACGGGTTGGGAGGGTATGAGTCGTTATTTAGGGTATTACAAAATTGTGTCAAAATTACAAAGAACTTGGGCACTATGAGTCCACTAATAAGTTGCACCCGCATCTGGTCTGGACGCATTCACTGATTCGCTTGAGAATGGTGTCATAAAGCCGTTGCATCCTCTGATGAGGCAAACTGGCCCACAGCTGGATAATGGCACTTGGACGGAGTTGATATCTGGACTGGTCCCACGTCTGCTGTATCGGGGAAAATCTGTAGGTCTTCCTGGCCAGGGCAGTACCTCAGACACATTTCTTGTGTGAACGAAAATTGTCCTGTTGAAAAATACCTCCATAACACTGTCGCATGAGAGACAATACACGAGGACAAACGATATACGTGACGTACCGCTTTGTCATGAAAGCTCCTGGCGTCTTGTCCAGCCATGACCTGAAGTCAGTCGACGAGCGGTTCTAGGCGCTTCAGTTTGGAACCGCGCTGCTGCTACGGTCGCAGGTTCGAATCCTGCCTCAGACATGGATGTTTGTGATGTTCTTAGGTTAGTTAGGTTTAAGTAGTTATAAGTCTAGAAGACTGATGACCTCAGATGTTAAGTCCCATAGTGCTCAGAGCCATTTGAACAATCTGAACCTGAAGTCATACCCGGTGATTCCTCACAACATGACGCCAGGTGTAACCCCCTCTGTGCCTCTTAAAAACATTGGAACAGTGAGACTTCTCATCGCGTCAGCAACGTACTCGCCAATGATGGTTATCCTGGGCAGTGTAGAACCGCGTTTCATCGCTGAACACAATCGGGCGTCAATCTTCAACAGCCCATTGTACCCGGCCAAGGCACCACTTCAAGCGCAACCGTTTGTGTTGAGGTGTTAATGGCAGCCTACTCTTAGTACAGCAATCCCCCAGTCCGGCTGCTGCTAATCTCCTACCAATGGTGTGGGAAGACACAGCACGTTGCATTACCTGTTCTCGGACGGCAGGCACAGATTCGAAGGGGCAACGATGTGCTTAGTGCACAGTACGGCGATCCTCCATAAAGGTGGTCGGACGTAGTCGATCGGAATCTCGGCGAGTATGCCTGCCACCAGCTCCCGTGCATTCCAGTGTCGGTCCACAGTACCATCTGAACGTCTCACAAAACTGGTAAGGCACGATTGGACCAGCCACCGAAATGGAGATCCACAGCGAGGCTCCTTTCAAACTGTGCCCTTCGATACAAATACACGGCTCTTCCGGGTCTTTCAGAGGCATGTTTAGCCCACCAGTACTTGAATATTTATAAGTGTAAATACCACTCGGCCACCACAAAAAACAGCAGGCCGATGAAGGGCATCGATAATCTTCGCATAGTCGTCCTTCATATTACAAGACTCCGTCAGTTATCAGTCTCTGAAGTAATCACTTTTGCGCGTTGCTACATAAATTGTGATTCTGGAAAGATTCCTCACCGTCGTGTGCATCGTACTTCGTAGTGGTCGAGTGGATTTTGAACTTAGAAATCTTCGAGGCTTGGTGCGCCAAGCATGGCTTATCGTTGTTATTGTTCCCACTGATTTTGCTCTACGAACCCTGGCGACAAATGGTTCCAATGGCTCTAAGCACTGTGGGACTTAACATCTGAGGTCATCAGTCTCCTACACTTAGAACTAGTTAAACCTAAGGACATCACATACATTCATGCCCGATTCCGGATTCGAACCTTCGACCGTAGCAGCAGTGTGGTTCCGGACTCAAGCACCTAGAACCTCTCAGCCACAGCGGCCGGCCCTGGCGAAGAGTTTGGAGAATTTTCCACTTCGGGATGTTATTGCCTATTGTACATTTATAATCGGTCAGTTGTGGGCAGCAACGAGGAGCGACACGTCTGCTACTTTTTTTATGTAAACCTATGTGTGTGTGCTCGTACTAGACGATACCCTGTCTGATTTTACTGGTGCTCGTGGAATTGATATTAAATTTGATTTTGTTGGCGATATGACTGTGTGCTCAGCGTAACATCGAGAACCTGTAGAAGTAAGGGATGTAGCGGTTTATTAATAAATTAATTGATCTGTCAGAAATGTGTTTTAATTGGTGGTTTTATCTTCATTCAGTAGTTTCGTGCCTCAACATCTGACGCTGCTCACGTCCTTGATGTTTTGGGGATGTTTCGTGTCTTTACTAACGTTCTCTCACCCAGAAGATCGTGAGTATGAACCAGAATGTTGAAACCTTCTGGCAGATTAAAACTGTGTGCCGGACCGAGACTCTAACTTGCTAGAGCACTTGCCCGCGAAAGGCAAGTTCGAGTCTCGGTCGGGCACACAGTTTTACTCTGCCAGGAAGTTTCATATCAGCGCACACTCCGCTGCAGAGTGAAAATCTCATTCTGGAAACATCCCCCAGGCTGCGGCTAAGCCATGTCTCCGCAATATCCTTTCTTTCAGGAGTGCTAGTTCTGCAAGGTTCGCAGGAGAGCTTCTGTAAAGGTTGGAAGGTAGGAGACGGATACTGGCAGAAGTAAAGCTGTGAGTGCCGGACGTGAGTCGTGCTTCGGTGGCTCAGATGGTAGAGCACTTGCCCGCGAAAGGCAAAGGTCCCGAGTTCGAGTCTCGGTCGGGCACACAGTTTTAATCTGCCAGGAAGTTTCAAACTTGAAATTGGTCGAAGGTGTAGATCTTATAGCCCGCCGGAATGGCCGAGCGGTTCTAGGCGCTACATTCTGAAACCGAGCGACGACTACGTTCGCAGGTCCGAATCCTGCCTCGGGCATGGATGTGTGTGATGTCCTTATGTTGGTTAGGTTTTTGGGTTTAATGAGTTCTAAGTTATGGGGGCTGATGACCTCAAAGTCCCATTGTGCTCAGAGCCATTATTTTGCTCAGAGCCATTTGAACCATTTGTAGATCTTACACTGCAGGCGTTATTTAAGAAGGTATGATTTGAAATTCTACCCCTAAGAGAGTGAAATAGGCGATGAAAGGTTATTTTGAAAATACCTCGCTATAAGACAATTTTGAATGTACGCCTACGAAAATTTATATTTGGTCAGAAATAAAGAAATACGTGTTTCAGCATTTTTGAAAACTGAACGTCTATGGGAGTGAAGTAGTGGGTGAAAGCTTTTTTTGAAAATAAATCATTATTAAGGAACTACTAAAGTATTTTTAAAGCTACATCTATGAAAATTGTTATTTTACTTCTCGGTTAGAAAATTAAAAAAAAAATGTGTTCCAGTGTTTTTGGAAAACCACCCTCTAAAAGACAGAAATATGGGATACATAGTTTTACGAAATTATTTCAGTATGAAAGCATTTCAAAGTTAAATTTAAGACATTTTCTATTAGGCTTCTCTGTTAGAAATAAAAAAAAAATATCGGTCTTACTGTTTAAGGGAATTCAACCACTAAGGGGGTGAAATAGGGAATGAAACTCTTTAGAAAAACATTCATTATATTGAAAAATATTTTTAAACGAAATCTACGAAAATTTATGTTTCACTTTTCTATGAGATATAAAGTAATATGGAGATGAAAGTTTCCATGTAAATATCAGTCCAGTAACACAAACGACTTGATTAAAAGAAACCTTGGACTCAAGCTACCAGAACTGCTTTTTGGTCACAAGTCCATTCCGAAAAGACCGTCCTCCTATGGCCTTAATTAGCGTGAAAAGTCTATTCTATTAAAGAAAAAAAAAAAGATCTGTGAACTACCCACGGATACTTTCTTAGCCTACAACTGGGTGATTATTTCATATAATATTCCAAAGTAATGTTAATTCAATACAGTTCACGAAGACTTCCTCGCTCTCACATCCTCTCAGACGCACGATAATCCTAATCTCCCTTCCTTCTGCGAATCCGATGGACTGCTCATGCTTCGAAGCGTTTATTTCCAGCAATGCTGTAAAACGACGAAGACATCACAACAACTACTGAGAACGTCACGCGAGAACTGTTTTAAAGAACTAGTGTCTCAGCGTACGTCGTGTTACACATGGGAATAAAAAATGAAAAATAGTGTAAAAATTTATGCGTACTACCATGGTTTTCTCACTATGTGTGCATTCCTTGCTAGCTAGTACGCATGCCTACTGAGTGGCGTCTAGGAACACCAGCGTTGCTAAAGAAACTGATCGATATAGAGAAACTGAAGCGTTAAAGATTCTCGAAGGTTTTATACCTAACATCAAGAAATGAGATTTATATTGCAATCTGAAAAGGGCAAAGGAGATACATTGGCTTGTGAAAAAATTTAGGAGTAAAAAAAGTCAGGCGATCCACGACAGAGATGTTTAGGGAGAGCAATTTGAACTTTTTTTGCCGTGGAGGTAGAGGAAATACCCGGCTTTGTACTTTGGCGAAGAGGCTATAACATTAACCTGTTGTGACAGAGGCTAATGTTGCCCTCGGAGAGAATTTATAATTTTGAATTTTGACCGTCCATGTGTCTAATGGATGAAGGTATAGGACTATAATTTTGAATATGGTGCAGTTAACAGAAAAACTTAACAGGCTTTAACTTTGGGGTTCAATGAAAGTAGAAAAAATCATATGTGAATGAAAAAAACGAACGGTTGCCAGACTAATTAGGCACATTAATTTGGAAATATAAGTTTAAGAAAACTGAATATCAGTTATTGAAGTTATTTTCATTAGTATTCCCTCTGAATAGCACACAGGCCAGTCTGAGCTGTAGGTAGCAGTAGTTACCAATAATGCAGATAATTGCTTGACACAGTGCTGAGATGTTACTACAGGAAGTACGGAACTAAAGGTGGACATGGAGGTCTTCTAACTTAACTACATGTAACAACCACTTTAAAAAAAGTCACAATTGCATTGTTTATATTCCCATTTAAAGAAATATATCAGATTTCCTTAGTAGAACCAATATTCCAATTATCTTTCTAATATGAGAAGAATATGGTGGGGACCCATAAACTGGTACAGTATAACGAGTCAAATTCTATGATCATTCCAGTAACAAAAATTAATCCAACCAAAGTTAATTCTTAGCTTCACTTGGAATAGTACATATTTTTACATTTTAAATCAAATTAATAACACTGAGCTAAATTAACTTCAAAAAACTAATTCATGATAGCTAATCAACACTAAATTATGTTTCTAATGAGTTTAACTTATTTGCTTCTTTTATTACCTGTGAAACAGATATTTTAGGCAGTAACATTTACACAATCTAGCACTGTATTTTTGAAAAACGATACTTTGCACTAAACTGAGAGTACTTTAGCAAATTTCTAACTAACTTCAGTTTTATGGTTTTAACTCAAACTTTTGATTATCTTTGGACATTTGACCAACATAAATGAATCACTAGTTCATTTGAAACAGGATACTCGGATTTATAAACATATTAGAGAGGACCCTGCTTAGGTTCATGCTCAGAATAGAAGTTAAGGTTTCAAACACAGATTTATAGCATTTGGATTATTATTAAAATCACTCACACAAATTAATTAGTCCATGCTATGATACATGTCTGTATGCATGAAGTTAGTGGAGCCGGGGCGAAGTTGTGGTGGCAAGCGACGTGGCGGCTAACTGTACTCACGGGTCTTGATGTTTGACTACTCTATAAAATTTCTTCTTGGCGACGGGTTTCTAAAGTGTCAGAGCCATTCCTTATTTCCGAGAGTACCATGCAACAGACAAATCCACATCCGAGGCAAAATTCCTTGCAAAAGGTCTACCAATTGCACCGCCGATGTGCACCGCTCACGCCAAGGTTAAAAAAAAATGGCTCTGAGCACTATGGGACTTAACATCTGAGGTCATCCGTCCGCTAGACTTAGAACTACTTAAACCTAACTAACCTAAGGAAATCACATACATCCATGCCCGAGACAGGATTCGAACCTACGACCGTAGCAGTCGCGCGGTTCCGGACTGAAGCGCCTAGAACCGCTCGGTCACCACGGCCGGCCACACCAAGGAGCCGCCCAGTTCGACTGCCAAAACCACCTTTTACATCGCGTCATGCCACTTCCGTTTTGTACGGACTTCCCTACATCTTTTATATTTTATAATACAAGTGCCCTAAGCATGAACCAGCTTCCAATACACATTGTTCTTCTTATAAATATACACATATTATAAAATTTCATTTAGGTTTTGCCATATATATACATTACAAAACTCTGAAGTTCCTGTCATAAATCAGTGACCTTAACTAACAAAGAAGAAATACTTCCTAATTACAGATACACAGTTACATGATATAAACATGCTTCTAGTCGATGTGTTACAATGACACAGGATATCTCGAGAGGCAAAGAGAAGCTCACATGCGGAATACTTGAATTCAAGAATCTTTTTCTCCCAGAACTTACTAAAACGCAAATATACAGCGTGTTCCTAAAGAGTTCGTTCAAATTAATACAGGTGGTAGACAACACAAAAACAAATATATTCAGTTACGGTGCATATGGTACCCGAGGGCAGTTTCTGTTGCTACAGTCGACTTACACAGAAGGTAGTTTAACATGCTGATTACAACAGAAGCACTTTTACATCCATACTCTGTAAACCACAGTGAAGTGCATGGCAATGGGTACGTCCCATTTATCATTTACTGAAATTTCTTCCTGTTCCATTCAGGTATGGAGCGCGGGAAGAATGTGGTGTTAAGGCCTCTGTGATTGTCACGATCTCTTTGTGAGCGAATCGTAGGGGGTGGTGGTATATTCCTAGAGTCATAATTTTAAGGCGGTTTTTGGAACTTCGTTAGTAGACTTTCTCTGGATAATTTACGTATATCCTCAAGAGTCTGCTAGTTCAGCTTCTTCAGCATCACTGTAATACTCTCACACGGGTCAAAAAAACATGTGGTCATTCATACTGCCCTTCTTTGTATACGTTTAATATGCGCTGTTAGTCCTATTTGGTAAGGCTGCCACACACTTCAGCAATACTCTGGAATGGGTCACACGTATGATTTGTAAGCAATCTCCTTTGTAGACTGAAAGTACGTCCCCAGTATTCTACCAATAAACGGAAGTCTACCATCTACCTAATCTGCAACTGAGCCTGTGTGATCATTCCATTTCATATTCCTACAAAGTGTTACACCAAGGTATTTTATGAGCTGGCCGATTCCAACTGTGATGTTACAGGATATTACGTCTTCTCGTTTTGTGAAGTGGACACTTTTACATTTCTGAACATTTAAAGCAAACTGCCAATCTTTGCACCACTTTGAAATCTTATAAAGGCCTGACTGAATTTTTATGCTGCTTCTTTCAGACAGTTCATTAGAGATAACTGAATCATCCGCAAAAAAGTCTGAGGCTACAATTAATACTGTCTGCGGGGTCATTAATACACAACACGAAGAGCGTGAGACCCGTGGGGCATACCCGAAGTTACTTCTACATCTGACGATGACACTTCATCCAAGATAATATGCTGTGTCCTTCCTACTAAAAAGTCCTCAACCCAACTATAAATTTCACATGACTAGATAGTTCATATCATGGAACGTTTCACAATAAGCGTAGCTGTTGTACTGAGTTAAATGCTTTTCGGGAATCAAAAAATACTGCACCTACCTGACTGCCTTTCAGTATGACGTGTGAGGAAAGTTTCACATGGGTTTCACATGATCGATGTTTCCGAAATCCATACTGGTTTGCATGGGCGAAGTCATTCTGTTCAAGATACCTCATTATGTTTGAGCTCAGAATATGTTCTAAGATTCTACAACAAACTGATATCAGAGATAGTGGACGGTAGTTTTGTGGATCACTTCTACTACCCTTCTTGTAGACGGATGTTACCAGTGCTTTCTTCCAACTACTGGGCACTTTTTTTGTTCGACGGATCTACGATAGGTTATAGACAGAAGAGGGGCTAATTCAGCCGCAAACACTGAAACTAATGCTGATTTCACTCATCTTTTCCGTGGTGCGAGGGTTCGAGGCAATTTTGATGGGTTTTCCTTTGTTAGGGACCAGTTGAAAACAGAGTTAAGCATTTTAGCTTTTGTTTTCTACCCTAAATTTCAGTTACTGTCTCATTCGCTAGGGGCTGGACGTAAATTTGGTTCCACTAACAGCCTCTACATAAACTCCTCGAATGCGCGGCCTTCGACCTCTATGCAAGCACTACATCGTCTCAGCGTTGACTATAGTGTCCCTTCGAATATTCCTCACATGTCTGCAATGGTTCCATCAGCAACTGCAGTTCTAGCGACGAGGTCTTCTCCTATTTCCACAACGGTTTCGTAAGTCATCTGCTTCACATGCCGCCTGAGGAAGAAATCCAGACACATGAGGTCAGGTGACCTGTGTGGTCAGGCCACGGGGTCGCCTCGGCCAATCCACCGATTCCCGAACGTGGCTTTCAGATGATTTCTCGTGGCAACACTGCAATGGGCCAGCGCCCCGTCGTTCTAAAATTACATCCTTTCTCCAAGATTTCAATTCAATTGGCTCTGAGCACTATGGGACTTAACATCTGAGGTCATCAGTCCCCTAGAACTTAGAACTACTTAAACTTAAGGACATAACACACATCCATGCCATAGGAAGGATTCGAACCTGCCACCGTAGCGTTCGCGCGGTTCCAGACTGAAGCACCTAGAACCGCTCAACCACACCGGCCGGCTGTCCAAGATTCAACTGTTCATTTTCTAAGAGTCCTGGCAACAGATCTTCCGTTTGCAGAGCAGTTTTGAATGTCAATACACAGACCCAGTCAGTGAAATCAACACAACAGCTTCCGTTGATGAATTCTTCTCGGGCTATCAGCCGAGTGGTGGTGTCGTCTTGTCGCAACGTTTCAATGAGTTTCGTACCCATGATCTTCTGGCGAAGTGTCGGGAAGCTGTGTTCTGCATATCTGTATAGCTGCTCGGCCGTCGTCCGCTCCTGTAGGCCGACCAGTCGCGTTCCTCCGGAAGGGAGTACCGCGTCGGTGTTGGTGGTGGTGGCGGGGGGAGGGGGGAGGGGGGGCGGCGAGACCCGGTGTCTATCCAGTTTGTCTGCGGACGCCGCTGCCTTCAGATGGGAGCGTTCCTGACGTATTGTGTCAATTGTGAGATTCCACTCTGCACTGAGCTCAAAACCGTTATCCCTGTTCATTAAATTGTTGTGCAGACGTATCTTCACTGCCTCTTTGAAGATCGAGTCCCAGACACCGTTGGCGCTGCACAGCTTCTTCGTTTTTTCGAAATCGAAGGTGTGTCCCTCGATAATGCTATGTTCTGCTACCGCGGACTTGTTTGTCTGTCCAAGTCGTACTTTCCTGATGTGTTCAGTACAGCGTTGGGAGATACACCGTTGTGTCTGCCCGATATATTCCATCCCACATTCGGACTCAATACTGTAAATACCCGGCGTCTGCAACCCCAGTTGGTCATTGGTTGAGCCAGGTATATCATTGACTTTTTTCGGTGCGCGAAAGATGGTCGTCATTTCGTACTTCTTTAATATTCTTGCGATCTTGGCTGTTGGCGGTCCAGCAAACGGCAGAAACGCCACACATTTTGCTTCGTCTTCCTCTAGTTTTTCCTTCCGCCTCTTGTCTGCACGCAAGCACTACTAACAAAACGTTTCCTAACGTTACTAGTTGACTTCAGAGACTATATGTCCCTTATCGAAATAGGTTCTGATGTATTGCACTTCTTGCAGTCATCGGAACGAATAAATTCGGAACACCCTATACACTGCCTTCTTAATCGTTTCATTCTTTCCTTATTATTTCATACAGCACGATGCATTATTAAGTGCTCCATCACCGTGGTTAGTATAAGTTACCCTCGTTTTTTTCACGGTTACTCTACCTATTTTCACAATTACGTCTACAATGCAAATGTCGACACCTACGACCTGATTACTCATGCAATTAAAACAATAATCAACAGAAATCATCTGTAAAGCTGTATTGTCTGTTGTAATATGAACGCATATGCGTTGATAATAAATGCAAATCTTTATTTTTTTAACGATGTTGTATATATGGATTGCTGATGAATAACGCAACCAGCCACAAATGCTTTTAAACGTTTTATTTTAGTACCATAACCGGTTTCAATATATATATATATATATATATATATATATATATATATATATATATATTATATATATATATATGTGTGTGTGTGTGTGTGTGTGTTTTCAAATATAGCGTATTTATATTAACGAAACAACTGCTGAAGTGGCACTTAATACTCAAATATTTTAGGGCGACATGTTTAGCCGAAGACAAGCTATTGATCAAAATACCTTAGTAGCGAAAAATATTAGCCATCTCAAGACAGACATGGTAGCCCTAAACCGGTTGTGGCACTAAAATAAAACGTTTAAAAGTATTTGTGGCTGGTTGCGTCATTCACCAACAGTCTAAAGTTTGTTTGAGCAATTTAAAGTTAGTTAGTGCCTGATGTGTAAGTTCCTCATTATGATGATGCAATCCTTACACCGATATCGTTATACTTACTTATTCCGTGCAACAGTAAGTTTGTGAGCTTCCAGTAACTCTTAAAAAATGTCATAGTATCTCTAATATAGTCATTTCTTTGTATGACAACAGGATTGAATTATTATCATAAACATCTAATAACTTTCTATCGAATCTTCTTCTGTCCAGTAACATCAATATTTTCAGCTGTCTATCCTGTTATTTGATGTAGGATGTAAGCATGTCGAAGAAACTAAGCAGCTACTTTATTCAATCAGTCATTTGGAAACCAGTTTCACAGCGGGTGATCAATGGTGATCAACAATCTCTATCTTATTAGTTTCTGCTCTTGCGTAAACAATTGTTATTCCTCAAAAAATATGTTTCAAATGTGTGTGTATGCCTAAGGGACCAAACTACTGAGGTCATTGTTCCCTAGATTTACACACTACTTAAACTAACTTACGCTAATAACAACACAGACACCCATGCCCGAGGGAGGGCTCGAACCTCCGGCGGAAGGACCGCGCAGTTCGTGACATGGCGCCTTAACCGCACTGCCACCCCTCGCGGCTGTTATTCCTCAACAGGTCGTATATGACACATTAAATACTCACTGCAATAAAATTCGTTAAACACTGTGATTATCCTCTGGCGACAAAAAAATGACACTGGGTGTCCTATTAAGGATTCCCAGAATTTTCCATCTGGAGCAGCTAAACATAATTTCAATCTTGTATTTGTGATGGGTATATGGAATTATCCAGATATATGGTTTGATTCTGGGAAGATTCATACATCTAATGCCAACTACTGAAGCCGTTCCAGTTCTCATTGAAAATTGTATTTTTCTATGCCCTGTCACCGAACAAACCTCAGTTTAAATAAGGATAGAGGCTGGAGCAATGAATTAAAATTTGTGTCACAGCTGGGACTCGAACCCGAGTCTTCAGCTTCGTAGGCAGATGTGCCAGCCACTACAACACCATAGCATTGTACCTACAACACTTGCACGGACTACCTAAGTCCAGTCCCACACTAGCACAAACTTCAGTTCAAACCTTCAGCCCATTTTCGCCGTCTTTTACAATTTTCAATAGCGACGATGTGAGAAGGGGGAAAATGGGCTCAAGATTTGAAGTTGGTGTTAGGGAGGGTACCGGACTTACGTATCTGTGTAGCACGGTGGCGAAATGGCTAGCACTTCTGCCTACTATACTACAGACCTGGTTTCAAGTCATGGCCGTGGTACAAATTATAAGTCTTTGAAACTTCCTGGCAGATTAAAACAGTGTGCCGGACCGAGACTCGAACTCGGGACCTTTGCCTTACGCGGGAGAGTGCTCTACCAACTGAGCTACCCAAGCACGACCCACGCCCCGTCCTCACAGCTTCACTTCTGCCAGTACCTCGTCTCCTTCTTTCCAAACTTTACAAAAGCTCTTCCGCGAACCTTGCAGAACTAGCACTCCTGAAAGAAAGGATATTGCGGAGACATGGCTTAGCCACAGCCTGGGGGATGTTTCCAGAATGACATTTTCACTCCGCTGCGGCGTGAAAATCTCATTCTGGATATAATTCTTTGCTTCAGCTTCTATCCTTATCGAAGATAAAGTTGAAATTGAATATGTCTCCGGAAAAAATGTTATTTCATCAGGTCAAACCTCAGATTAGTCATGCGTGCGATTAACTTCATGGATATGTTTTGATGGTGAAAACAAAACACAGAGAATGATTCCTGATCCGTTGGGCTACTTTCCGAGAGCTGCGTGATAAGCAGCTTTTCTGCGGTGTACCATAAACAAATTACAAACATCAAATCGAAAACATCTAGGTAAGTACAGATGAAATTACTCCTGATGGCTTTGGGGAGGAACACTTTGTACGCAATACCATAACAATCGCGTCCGGCCATCCTGATTTAAGTTTTCCGTGATTTCCCTAAATCGCTCCAGACAAATGCCGGGATGGTTCCTTTGACAGGGCACGGCCGACTTCCTTCCCCATACTTCCCTAATCCGATGAGACCGATGACCTCGCTGCCTGGTCTCCTTCCCCAAACAACCCAACCATAACAATACACATGCACAAACTAGCATTCGAGACTAATGTCAATAACATTACAGAAGCAAATTACAATAACTTGGATCTAGCAGAAATCTTTTTACTTGAAGTACACACAGTGAAAAGCATAAAACTTTAAGGGGAACTGAAAATCAGAGGTCTTAGGTCTCATGATGGACAATCAGGTGAAACACACTCGAAATTTTGGATCCCTCTGGAATTACAAATACTATCTTTCCATATTTTCCTTCACGAAGGCCTTATATCAGCACGTTACTGCACATATGGTGAGGTCAAACATCTAGCTCCTTGTTTATTGAACTTTGTGGAAGGTTTAGAGGAGATCTGATACTATCTCTTCCATCCGCTCTGCGGATGTCGAAACTTCTTTGACAAATCTTCCCTAACTATTTTTGACCAGCTGGGAGTGTTTCTATAAAATCGCCTTCAAGGGATTATGTAACTGACTGCATTTTATGGCTCTTTTTCCCTTAGTTGTCTGAAACTTAGTGCGGCTTCTATACTAGGCAAGACTTAACTGAGGCCTACCTTATCAAGGTACGACAATGTTGAAACTTTCTACAGGCAGTGTCTGAAAGGGTCTCATGACTCGCAACTACTTGTCGGGCAGTGAATTTATAGCATGCTGAGTGAGATACTACTGTTTCTTCTTGTCATAAGCACTTGCCAATCTTTATCACATCTTTCAGTCAGAATGGAGGATACCAGTTGACACGTCCCCTTAGAAAAATTTACTCAAGACTGTGCTTAAACTGACACACAATATTTTTAGCGCAACGCAATCTGACTTTCAAAAATCCCTACAAAAGAATGGCCCTGACTAACATTAACCTATACGTTTCACATATCACTTACCTCACAAAAATCTTGGTTACTCCAACTACTGCGATACAGCGAGCGCCACTACTGCCAGCTAAATAAAAGATTCAAACTACTGAAGGCACTAACTACTGATAGGCACAGTTAGCAAATGAAAGATTTTAATAGAGAACAAACAATGTACTTACCTTAATAGTCATAATATATATAGCAGTTCATGACATCCAGTCTTACAAATTTCAAAACTCCGCCGTCTCTCTCCCCACATCCACCACTGCTGGCGGCTCACGTCCAACTGCGCAACGCTACGCGCTGTTAGCATCCAGCTGCCGCTGCCCAACACTACAATGGCGAGTATTACAACAATGCCAACCAGCCACAGACTGCACACAGCACAGCCCGTGATTTTCATACAGAGGTGGTGTTACTAATAAAAACACCTAAACAGCCTACTTACACAGTTTTGTTAGAATCAATGCAGTTGATTTCTCCTTGTCCTGTTATAAACCGAGCGAGGTGGCGTAGTGTCTAGGACACTGGACTCGCATTCGAGAGGACGACGGTACAAACTCGCGTCCAGCAATGCTGATTTAGGTTTTCCGTGATTTCCCTAACTTGCTTAATGCAAACGCCGGCTTCCTTCCCCCATACTTCCCTAATCCAATGGGACCGATGACCTTGCTGTCTAGACCCCTCCCACAAATCAACCAAACTCTTACAAACTCTAACAGTGTTTGAAGGAGCGTTCCTGATGTCGGTTTCGAGGTGTTTAGAATTTCAACAAAGCAGTGCGCAGTTTCTCTGCACATTGTCCATGTTTAAGAGTAGCGGGATAGCAAAATTAGTACCAGCCACTATAAACGTTTACAGTGATGGGACACACTTACCTTGTTTACCTGCTAACGGACCTACTAAAGGAAAATGAGTGTTCACTATCTAATACAGGGTGATTTGGATGAAAGGGGGAAAAACTGCAAGAAATTGTCCCTCAAAGCATAAAGAAGCAAGAAAGGGAGGAGAGAAATGACCTTTGAAAGTGTAGGTTTCAGTGATTGAATACACACACGAGAACCCAGCAGGCAGATAGGAATGTTCTGTCTGTGCTAGTGTTTTGGGTCCACATTCAAGCGGACAGTAATGTTGCCCATGACGGCGGCGCGCTCACGTGTCGGCAGTAGAGGGCATCCGTTTCACAGTTATTGCCAACTCACTCTGGTGCGGACGTGTATCGTTCATTGCAGCTGCCAAAGACGATGAACCGGCATACCAACCAAAAACAAACCGACATAGAGTTTACGTGCTGACAGGCACTGGAAGGGCGGCAGAACGACTGTTCCTGGAACGCTTCCCCACCCAGCACCGTAAACTATCTGCAACAGCGTATCGGCATGTGTGGGCCCGTTTACGGGAATTGATAACCTCGAATGAAAGATGCACCCAATACCTATACAGACCTTGGAGGAACAGGTATTCAGCACTGTAGAATATGACCCTTGTATCAGAAACAGGCAAGGGCTAGCCGGCATTTCTTACGCCAGGCGACCATGTGGAACAGTCCCCACGACATCTGCCATTATCTGTTACCTACAGAATTACCTTCGCGGCGACGGTTTAGTAGTTGGTTCGTTGCATACGCAACCACAGTGCTGGGATTTCTTACGTCCATACTGTTCACAGATGAAGCTACGCTTATGAGAGATGGTATCATCAACTTTCACAACATCCATCTGTGTGCTATGGAGAAACCCTGCCGTAGGGTGGCAGCGAACCATCAGGACCGGTCTTGCCTCAGTGTGTGAGCGCGGATTAGCTGCGACCCCCTCGTGGGGCCATAAGCTCTTCCTCGACATTTGACAGATGATACATACAGTATCTGCAGATCCGGCAGACGACCCTATCTCCCATCCTGAAAGAAGTGCCTTTGGTGGTACGAAGGATAATGTTTAGTGATAGCCAAGTATCATGTGCTTATGTGCTACAGCACACTGTACGTATTGCCGTAAAATTATGACATTTCTTTTGGCATGCGTGCCGGTATGCAAATGAAGCAGACGAAAACATGTTTTGTAGCCAATCCTCCGCGATGGTTAGATTCGTGCGTCTAGTGCTGAAATGACAAGTCAGTTGCACTACGAACAATTCAGTGAAGCGAAGTAACTGTTTTTTGCTACGCAGGCTCTAATGTGACGCCATCCGTGCCAACACTACGAAAACTACGTTCCTCGCAGCAAGAGGTCTGTATTTTCCCATGAAATTGCCTGTAGCGTATTGTGCACGTGTAGGGTATGTGGAATTATTGAGGAGCTGTTGTTGCAGAGGAAGTGTGAGTGCTGTAAATCAAGGATTGGTAGTTTGTGGACATGTATGCGATTTTCAAACTTATTTTATCTTATTTGATTCCTAGCGATGTTATACGGTTAGCTATAAAATTTAAATATATTTAAACAGTTAAATGCATATATGTAAAATTAATATATTCGATTTAATCACGATTGATAATTTTGTAAGTCAAAAGGCTGTAGGTCAGATGGCGAAACAAGTAAGTGTACGAGGAAATTTGGTAAGAAAGTCTTTTCTGTTGAACATCTGTAGATGATCTACTAATGAGGTCCTTTTGTAGTAAATCTTTGGAGGAGGAGCAAGCGAGATTTAAAAAGTTTGGTAGATGTAAACCCAACAACAGAGGTACATGGGACTACCCTCGCCGATTTGTCCTCCGTAACGGTGAAATTTTCGAAATACTTCAAAAACTTTTGATCATCTTTTTAATTTTCTAGAACCATTCGATGAGATCGAATCCTCAAACACTCATGAAAATCTAGAAGAAGATTCACCCACAACTATCAAAGAAACTGAAGAAGTTATTAAAAGCTTAAAAAGCTACTGGAGAATATACCAGCAGAAATTTTCGAATGGTCTGTAAAAAAAATTTAAAAAATGCCCTAAAATCAATAATTGAGAAAACTTGGCAAACAGGAAAACTTCCATGATGGTGGATGGTGGCCTTGGTACATCTACTTCATAAGAATGGCATTAAACAAGTTGCTAACTAAAACAGAAGACGTTTCTTTGCAACCAGCTCAATATATCATCCTTTCCAATATTCAAATGAACGGGGTAGGAACATCACTGCAGAGTAATTTAGGTGAATAACAAGATGGGTTTTTTCAGGAGCAGATCATGTTCTGAACACATATTCAATTTGAAACAATCATTTGCCAGATTACTGAATCCAGAAGCTCTTTATTTTTCTTTGAAATTGCGTCTAGCAACTTGTGCAAGCGTACAGTATGAGGGATTTGTAAAGCAGCATTGTCGTGACGCCACTGTGGGAGAATGGTCTAAGGCATAGAGTGGTAACTCACACATCTGGGGCCGGCCGGAGCGGCCGAGCGGTTCTAGGCGCTACAGTCTGGAGCCGCATGACCGCTACGGTCGCAGGTTCGAATCCTGCCTCGGGCATGGATGTGTGTGATGTCCTTAGGTTAGTTAGGTTTAAGTAGTTCTAAGTTCTAGGGGACTGATGACCCTAGAAGTTAAGTCCCATAGTGCTCAGAGCCATTTGAACCATTTGAACACATCTGGGTTTGACTTTGGTGATGCCACCCTTTTTTTAATTTTATTTTATTTCTTGTAATGTGGACTATTAATTATAGAATTTAAATATATTCAAACAGTTCACTTTGTATCCATAATACATTTCCCTTAATTACAATTATTACCACTGTGCATCAAAAGTCTATCACCCAATACATTGCAGCACATTGGTATAATTTTGAACGAACTGCAACTGATAATGTGGTTACTACATGATGGTGCTCCAGCTCACTTCTGCATTTCTGTGTAGAGGCATCTCTAAAACACCTGCCCCATCCGGGGGATCGTACAAGGCGGTCCAGCCTAGTCGCTGGACCTCAACCCTTCAAATTGTCTACTGTAGCCCACCTGAATGAAGTATATCCGCAGCCCATACCGGACGTGCGGAATCTGGATCAATAGATTCATGCTGACCATGATGCCACTCGGTTCCAATATGGTGCATTTGAATACGTGCGTCAGCCTCTGCTGGGGCGTGTTTGCATATGCTTCGAGGCCCATGAGGGCCCCTTCACACACCTAATCTAACGATGTCTCATCATTGCATATCTTGCACTGCATTGTACTGTGCAGGCATGTTGAGTTAATAAATAACCTGTACCTGAGACAGCATGCATTTATGACCATGTGCCGTATGACCTATTTTGCTTCTAACCTTCAAAGGCATCGTTTCCTGAAGTTTGACTCCTTTTAGCAAAATTCGGTAGACAGCGGTGTAACAAATGTCTCATTGATAATCTTTTCTTTTTTTTGGGGCCAGTGATATAATAATTTTTGAATGGAGTTAATGAAGCAGTAACTTCAAGTGTATTTTTTCACACCATGTTCACTGCACATGTAGCTACTGTATTGGTGCTCATTCTGCGACCCAATTAATTTTTGGCTGGAAAACATGTTTACTACCTGTCTGCCACACATTTCGTTGATTTTTATACTTATCGACACGTGGGGACGCCAAGTTCAATAGATTTTGACGATGACTTCACTTAACGAAGCCTAATTACAAGCATACTCAACATTTCTGTACTTGATAAAGGCAGTTGAACAGTTAAATGGCGGGAAATACCATTGAGACGTGTAACTCATTGTCTGCTGAAGTCCCTTAATCCAGAATTTCATTCTCAGCTCAAATAACATTACACAAAGTGTCGGGATAAATGTTTGTCTCATAGATGAGCAAAAAGATGCAGCGATTCTGTCCAACAATAAAAACTGTGTTACGGTGGTCTCTGGGTAACATTGGAAAAGGACGAGTTCTTTCTAGTGGACAATATTGACTTCCGCTTTCCTACGGATGCTGATCTCTTTTGGCTCTTCATTCAGACGCTCTGGATCGTCGGTATTACCATTTTTCCTGTTGGTTGTATTCTCTGATGTCGATCTGAAACAGACAACACAGAAACACACGTAAAATAAAGACAGTTGTTAGTTAATATTCTGGAAGAAACCAGTTTTGCCTGCATGGTGATGTTTTACCGCTTTGCGTGCTGTAACCAAGCTGGAATTGTGACACTCTTCTAGTATAGGTAACTGAATGATCACCTGTACAAATCCCGGAAGGAATTTCTAGAGTTCCACGACCAGAATATCACGAATCAGGTGCAAGCAAGTTGTGAGTTTGATTTAGTTCCGACTGTAAATGGCCGATGGGAGTATCGGGCGAGATATCCAAGACTATATATCTGCCATACAGGACTATTACAGGGCCCGGATAAAATGTAACGTCGGGTGTAGCAGCACAGAGAGGTGGCGTAACCTGCTCATTGCTTTGGCCCCCAACTCTTCCTCATGTTGTTGCCAACTGATGACCCCAACGAGGGTGACACTTAGGTACAGAGCCGTACGTTCCACTACACCATGCCACTCATGTTCACTGGACTTTGTGGCTAGGCATGCCGAGTACTTGGCTCTTGCGAAGTACTGTCTTTCTCTACACTAGGTCTGTACGTCGGAGGAGTTAACAGAGAACGTGACCGATCTCTAAAGTTCATTAGCTACACATGTGTCTCCAGTTAGGTCGCACACCTGTGGCATATCTTGTTATTGTTAAGTTAACTTTCTATAGCTTGAGGAAATTGCATGCAAGATTATGGTTGGTAGGACGAAGCTTCAGTTCACAGTTGAAGTTTACGAACGTATTCAGAATTTACAAGTCACTGTTCTTCCGTTCAGCTTTGAGGTCCACCAGTACATCTGTCGAATCTTTTTCTAAGTTCGCGAACTCCTGTAGAAATTTTAGAAGACTCGTGACCCGAAATACTTTAAAACTTCAGTCGCGACTGATACACTGTTCATTGGCACACATCCGAACTCCTCGACATCTCAAAGCGAATTGCCATAGACCACACTACTCGTATATTGACTCAATCTGTCGTCGCAAATCCGCGTACTGTACATGTTATTATAAAAGATACACGCGTGAATTCTCTGTATGACTCGAGCTTGTGCTTTGATTCCTTATGGATGTTAAAGAATACCTGTTACCAAAAAATCCAGCGTAAATCATTTTGCTTGTTGCACTTTGCAATGGTCATGTATTACGTAACCATCACGGCACCTCACCTCAACCTCCCGATACCAGCAATATTCTACTGTGTTTCTGTAAAGTATTTAACATATTTCTGAGACAACATTCAGATTTGATTTCATTAATGTAGAGGTGCTTTGATACATCGATATGTTTATGTTGCTATGATATTATCCTTATGTGTGTTCTTTCTTTTGTCACTATGATCTTTGACGTACTTGTAACTCTGATTTTTGGGCGCGTAAGCGGTTATTAAAGAGTCAGGTCTTGGTCATCATGTTGAAAAGACGCATATTGTAGTCAGCTGATAAAATGAGAACTTTAACTCTGGAGAAGATGTTTTCAAGTATGTTTTGTATTGTGAAGTGATGTTTTGTGAGTTTCGTCATATTGCAACAAAAGTAATAAAAAAGAAGTGTAACTTAAATTCGGAGTGATGATTACTTTTTTCCACACCATTGTGCTAACTTTCAAAGGTTTAATCTTCAAGAATGGTTTGTGAAACACATTTATAAAACTTTTGAATAGCGCAGAACAACACCTAGGCCTCTTTGCATACGAGCTTGGAATCACCACCACCTAGATTTTCGACGATTGAGCCATGAGTTCACAACGAGACCAGCATGGGAAACATGAAAAGATGAGTGCCTAGTTTATCCATTATTTCATGAAATGACTTTATTAACTGTGCTCTAATGACACCTGCCACATAATATAACTTGTTGTTGCCCGAAAGTGCAATATTTAGCAGCGTGAGCAACACCACAATTCATAATTAATTTTTTACCTTTGTTGTGGTAGAGTTGTTAGAACTTGAACCTTAAAAATAATAAAAATTACATTAACCTTACAACTACCATAAGTGTACAATGAAGACTTTCACAACCGAATGTTTCAACTGACGAGAATTCTTCCGGGTTGTATGGCCGTGGTCCATAGAACTCTTCTGTCCCAGACGTTTCGTCCAAAGCTACGTTGGACATCTTCGGAGATGCTCCTGGCTCTGCTGAGTCTTGCCGACTGACGAGTCGGACGTAGAAGAACGGCCTAAATACCAAACCAGGACCACTTTCCACGGTATTTAGGGGGTACTTCGACGTCCGACTCGTCAGTCGGCAAGACTCAGCACAACCAGGAGCACCTCTGATGATGTCAAACGTAGCTTTTGACGAAACGTCTGGGATAGAAGATTTCCATGGACTACGGCCATACAACCCGGAAGAATTCTCGGTACAATAAGTGAAATACATGATAGTTCAAACGGCTCTGAGCACTATGGGAATTAACTTCTAAGGTCATCAGTCCCCTAGAACTTAGAACTACTTAAACCTAACTAACCTACGGACATCACACACATCCATGCCCAAGGCAGGATTCGAACCTGCGACGGTAGCGGTCGCGCGGTTTCAAACTGAAGCGCTTAGAACCGCTCGGCCACTCCAGCCGGCTGTAATACATGAAAAAGGGTTAGAATTCCACCAGCCTTGCTGTGGCACATTAGGTTTTTGTTGCAGGTCCTTGTTATTTGCTTTATATATTATTTAGTGAGTCAGTCAACATTTACATTATTTACTGTTATCTGTATCAACACAATAACGTCCAAGAAAGTTATTGTATTGTATTAACTAAAAAAAGCAGTTAAAATTATTTTTTTTCAATTTATTTTGCACTGATTTTCTTTTTAAAACCTATAAATTAACATTCTAGCTCAGAACCCAAATTACATTACTTTGGTACTGCTGTTCAAGCACTTCTTTTGTCCTACCTTCTATGTGAGGATCTCCGGTCTAAGTTCTGTTTGTCCACACCTAGGAGTGGTGCCGCCACGCTTCAGTCACCATATGCGCACACTTCTCGCCGATCATGATAGAGGCGACGTTGGTGTTGCAGCGAACGATGACTGGCATGACGGACGCGTCAGCTACACGCAGATTGCGCACGCCGTGGACTCGCAGCCACGGGTCAACGACCGCTTCAGCATCCACGGAGGGCCCCATCTTGGCGGTGCCCACAGGGTGATACCCTGAGCCGGTGAGGTGTGCCACAGCGCACCGCCAGTAGTCGTGTTTCAGCAGCGAAGAGCGGCTGCAGTTCTTTAGAGGAAACTCCTTGACAGAGTAACCAGCTTTCTGCATCGCCTCTGTCGAGCCAAACCTCTGGGCGAACTCCACGCCAGCAAGTAGGTTCTCGAAGTCATCAGAGTCTTCAAGGTAGCCAGGGAAGATGAGTGGCAGTTCTGTCGGGTCGGTACTCCTCAGCTTGACGCGGCCACGGCTCCTAGGTGCTAATAATACCAACAAAACTAATATCACGTCCTCATTTTCAACCAGTTTCTTCAGAGCGTTCGTGGTTTCTTCATTCAGAGAGAGATCTTTGGCAGCGAGACTGTCGGTGGTGTTTTGGGCAAGTGAGAACATGAGCTGTATATCTGGATAGTTAGCTGTATCGATAGCAGGAAGGCCTGGTGGTGCTTTATCTGTCACTGCGAATCCATTGTAAGAAAGGAGCCCTGTGGTTGAAAGAGGACCTGTCCTGTTCATCAAATATTTAAAGAAATTCTCTTCAGCTGGTGTTCCCACCAACTGTTTCCTTGTGTAGCATAGTCCAAAATAAACCAGATGGTCCTGAAGATTGTAACCTACTTTGAGATCCTTCAGCACTGGTACACCAACTTCATTCAAATGGGCTTTTGGCCCAATTCCAGAATGCATGAGTATGTGAGGTGTGTTGATAACTCCTGCTGACAGGATTACTTCCTTTCTTGCTCTAACTTCCTTGATAGTGGCGTCTTTCAGAAACTGTAAGCCATATGCTGCCTGGTCCTTTTCCCGAATCAGAACCTGGGTTACGTATGCAAACTTCAGGACATGCAGGTTCGACCGCTCTGTCACTGGCACCAAATATCCACGAGCTGTGCTCCACCTCATACCATCACTGATGGAACAGTGTGTATTCCCAAACCCCACATTGGATTCGGCACTGTAGTCCTCAATAACTCTGTAGTCTAGTTCTTTGGCAGCGGCGTCTAGTGTCTCAAAGGCAGGATCTAGGCGCTCTGGTTTCGTGACGTGAATAGGACCACTGCACCCATGTACACCTGCCATGTGCGGCCTTTTCTTCAATTCTTCCTCGTCAAAGGCCTCTAGCTTCTTGAAGAAGGGCAGTACCTCCTGGTACGACCAGCCATCGTTACCGAGTGCTGCCCAGCCATCGTAGTTCTGTGAGCTGCCTCTGATATATGTCATACCGTTAATTGAACTGCTACCACCGAGACCTTTGCCTCGTGGCCAGGCACACCTTCCATCCACCTGTGACAGGCAAGCGCGACCTTCCGGTTCAGTCTGGTACGCCCAGTCCATCTGGAACAAAAATTATCCATTTGTTTACGCCCCTCCTTATATTCAGTTAAATCTTATGTAATTCGTTGGTTTCATTGTTGTGGTCTTCAGGCTGAAGACGGCTTTGATGTAGGTCTCACGCTAGCCTCTTTGTGTAAATCTCCTTACCTATGGATAACTACTGCAGCCTACATCCATTTGAACCTGCCTACTGCAGTCAAGACTTGAACACTCACTTCACTTTTTTCCACTAATACTTAAATTACAAAATTAAATATTTTGAGATGCCAGGAGGAGCTGTCCTATGAATCTATTATACGCTTTGGCCAAATTTTGACGCAATTCACTTTACCCCTCAAGAGGAGTCAGTACCTTTTCTACACCTACATCTACATCCATATTCTTCAAGCCACCGAATGGTGCATGGCGGAGGGTACCCTGTACGACTACTAGTGGTTTTCTTTCCTGTTCCACTTGTAGACAGAGCTAGGGGAAAAACAAGTATCTATCTCCCTCTGTACGAGCCCTAATCTCTCTCATTTGTTCTTCATGGTCATTACGCAAGATGTACGTTTTCGGCAGCAAAGTCGTTTTGCAGTCAGCCGCAAATGCCGGTTCCTTAAATTTTCTCAGTCGTGCTCCTCCCCCTAATGATGACCATTTGAGTTCCTGAAGCAGCTCTGTAATACTTGCACGTCGCTCTGACGTACGGTAACGAATCTAACAGCCTGGCTCTGAATTGCTTCGATGTCTTTCTTTAATGTGACCTGGTGCGAATCCTAAACACTCGAACAGTGCCAAACAGTGGGTGGCACTTGTGTCCTACATACGGTCTCCTTCACAGATGAACAACACTTTCCTAAGATTCTCCCAATAAACCGAAGTCGAGCATTCGAACTTCCTCACTACGATCCTTACATGCTCATTTCATTTCATATTGCTTACAATTTTACACCTAGATATTTAATCGAATTGACTGTTTCAAGCACCACACAGCAATGATTTCTCGAAAATTAAGGGTTTGTTTTTCCTACTCATGTGCATTTAACTTTCATTTTTGTACGTTTGGAACTAGCTGTCGTTCATCAAGCCAACTAGAAATTTTGTCTGAGTTATGTTGTATCCTCCTACAGTCACTCAACGACGACATATTCCCATACACCACAGCATCAACTGCAAACGGCCGCCCACTGATGCTTACCCTGTACGCCAAATCACTTCTGTATATACAAAACAACAGTGGTCCTAGCACACTTGTTACTTTCATTTGTGACGTGTTCTTATCTACCATAATCTCAACATTCATCTGTAGCACTAGTGACATATTCTTAGCTATCAAATTCCCAACACTCATCTGTAGCAACATATGTATTAAAGAGCTTATATTCCGATTTGTCCGTAACTCTTATTGTCCACAGATTATTTCACATTACATTTCCATGCAGAAAATACGTACAAGAAAGATTTACTGTCAGGCACATTCACATTTTGTGATAACAAATTTCTATTTTTCAGAAAGTCCTTTCTTTCTATTTGCAGTCTTTATTTTATATCCTCTTTTGCTTCGGCCATTGTCAATTAAATGTGCTTCCAAAGTATGAGATTCCAAAATAGCAAAATCCATCAATTACTTTGAGTGTTTCATTTCCTAATCCAGTTTCATCGGTATCAGCTGAGTTCTTTCAGCTCCTATAATTGCTTTACTTTTGTTGGTGTCAATCTAATAACCTCGTTTAAAGACACAGTTATTCTTGTTGTCTTCAGTCCGAAGACTGGTCTGATGCAGCTCTCCATTTTACTCTATCCCGTCGAAGCCTCTTCATCTCCAAATAACTACTACAAATTACATCGGTTTGAATCTCCTTCCTGTATACATCTCTTGTTTGGTGATCCTTTAACGTCTCATAATGTGTCCTGTCAACCAATCCCTTCTTCTAATCCGTTGTGTCACAAATTTCTTTTCTCCCCAATTCTATTCAGTGCCTCGTCGTTAGGTACGTGATCTATGCACATAAACTTCAGCATTCTTCTGTAGCACAACATTTCAGACGGTTCTCTTGTCTTCTTGTCTAAGCTGTTTATCGCTCGTGTTTCACTTCCATACACGTCTACGTTCCATACAAATACTTTCTAAGACTAAAATCTGTATTACCAAATTTCTATTCTTCAGGAACGATTTTATTTGCCATTGCTACTTTACATTTTATATCCTCTCTACATCGGCCATTATCCGTTACTTCACTGCCCAAATAGCAAAATTCGTCTATTACTTTA
Organism: Schistocerca gregaria; assembly: GCF_023897955.1. Taxonomy (NCBI): domain Eukaryota; kingdom Metazoa; phylum Arthropoda; class Insecta; order Orthoptera; family Acrididae; genus Schistocerca; species Schistocerca gregaria. The sequence goes on from NC_064926.1 coordinate 477,783,828, forward strand.
AGTGCCTCGTTTCCTTATTTAATTTCCTCAGCTTCGCCGGATTTAATTCGACTATATTCCATTCTCCTTGTTTTGCTTTTGTCGATGTTCAGCTTATACCCACCTTCCAAGCACTGTCCATTCCACTCAACTGGTCTACCGAGACCTTGCTATCTCTGACAAAATTACAACGTCATCGGCAAACCTCAAAGTTCTTATTTCTTCTCCCAGAACTTTAATTCATTTCCCAAATTTTTCATTAGTTTCCTTTCTCCTTGTTCAATATACCGACTGAATAACGTTGGCGATAGCCCAACCCTGTCTCAGGCTATTCTCAATCACTGCTACCTTTTCAAGCCTACTTGATACCGTATTGGTCTACATTCGGAATGCAACAGCGACCGTGCATGGCATGGATTCACCAAGTCCATGGTTGGTTTTAGGAAGCCTAAGGCACCAGACATATTGTCTCAGTTAACGTAATTCTTCATTAACTCCTTTAGCCAAACCTTCATTCACAGCTTTCGCTTTGAAAGACTCAAGTTCTAATTCTTGGAAACAAAACTGATTACCGATACTCTTATCTTCTTGAATCTAGAAGTTTCCTTTTAACTTAATTGTTAGAAAAACTAAATTTCTTACTTCTTAGCAACTGAAATTTCTTCAAATTTTATAACTCGAAACAATTTGCCCATTGTGCTGCTTGGAAATTCCCCTACGTAATAACTGCTTCGGTGGTACACGGGCGTAGCGTAGGGTAATGTGTACAGTGCTTCAACCAGATAGCTGATCGTCATCTTCATGTGCTTACTGACGTGTCGCTACAATGGCTCACCAACATACACATTGGTTCGCCAGCAAGGCGTGGAATACAAGGGGTGGGGGCTATAGCGTTATTGTAGACGAATCGTACAGACGTCGACATCCTGAGAAGTAGTCGAAATATGTATGGGTTACGAACTGATGAACAGAGACATGGGATTTCAAGTTAGTCCCGCATAGAAACCAGCATTGGTGGTACTAAGGTACTGTCGGCCACAGACAGATCATCATCATTCGTGACAGTGACTCGACCGGACTGTGTAAAATTTGTATTGTGTAAAAATTGGGACTCTGTACGGGCGCTGATAACCGAGCAGCTGAGTACCCCACAAACCAAATATCATCATCATTATCACAGGCTAATGAAACAGAGAAGTCAACACAGACGGGCGTCGGAGTCAGGACACATAATCTGGGCGCCAACACATTGTCCGCGTCGCACGTGTGAAGACTGTGGCCCATTTCTCCGGCGGGTGGCGCTGTGTGTCGACTTGTCTACCGAAGATGGTAGCCCTTTGGTTGTCATCCGTGGTATTCTTACAACACAGCAAGCAATTCCGGGCGTACATTTCAGCAATACAATGCCCGCCTACACACGGCGAGAATCTCTACTGTTTGTTCTCGTGATTGCCAAGCCCCCACCTTCGTATGCAAGGTCGCCGGATCCCTCCCCAACTGAGAACATTTGGAGAATTATGGGTAGGGTCCTCCAGTCATCTCGGTATTTTCATGATATAACGTGCAAGTTGGACAGAGTTTGCGACTATATCCCGCAAGAGAACAACCAATACCTCTGTCAATCAGTACCAATCCGAATAACAGCTTCCATAAGTGACAGAGGTAGACCAACGCATTATTGGCTTGCTCATTTTGCGAAGCTCTTCCTTTTCAATAAATCATCCATTTTTTCTGAAGCTGTAATTGTTTGTTTGTCTGTAGATAAACATCACATCTACCAATTTCCGCCCCGTCCGGATAATTCCTTTGTGTATCGGTTTTTTCCTTAAAGTGATTAACGAATACTACCTATTTAAGAGCTGCATAATATACTAAAGCCACCTGAGGATATCGTTAATTCTTCAGTTGCAAAGTTTGTACATTTTTAAAACTAGTTACATAAAGTGTGGATGATTAAGCCATACAATGTCAGTCATGCATCACCTCGTTCCTTGAAACGCAACGTCTGTTTTCCGTGGAATGCGTTATACACTACTGGCCATTAAAATTCTTACACCAAGAAGAAATGCAGATGATAAACGGGTATTCATTGGACAAATATATTATACTAGAACTGACGTGTGATTACATCTTCACGCAATTTGTTTGCATAGATCCTGAGAAATCAGTACCCAGAACAACCACCACTGGCCGTAATAACGGCCTTGATACGCCTGGGCATTGAGTCAAACAGAGTTTGGATGGCGTGTACAGGTACAGATGGCCAAGCAGCTTCAACACGATACCACAGTTCATCAAGAGTAGTGACTGGCGTCTTGTGACGAGCCAGTTGCTCGGCCACCATTGACCAGACGCCAGACGCTTTCAGTTGGTGAGAGATCTGGAGGATGTGCTGGCCAGGGCAGCAGTCGAACATTTTCTGTATCCACAAAGGCCCGTACAGGACCTGCAACATGCCGTCGTGCATTATCCTGCTGAAATGTAGGTATTCGCAAAGATCGAATGAAGGGTAGTGCCACAGGTGGTAACACATCTGAAATGAAACGTCCACTCTTCAAAGTGCCGTCAATGCTAACAAGAGGTGACCGAGACGTGTAACCAATGGCACCCCATGCCATCACGCCGGGTGATACGCCAGTATGACGATGACGAATACACTCTTCCAATCTGCGTTCACCGGGATGTCACCAAACACGGATGCGACCATCATGATGCTGCAAACAGAACCTGGATTCATCCGAAAAAATGACGTTTTTCTATTCGTGCGCCCAGGTTCGTCGTTGAGTACAGCATCGCAGGCGCTCCTGTCTGTGATGCAGCGTCAAGGGTAACCGCAGTCATGGTCTCCGAGCTGATAGTAAATGCTGCTGCAAATGTCGTCGAATGGTTGTTGTCTTGCAAACATCCCCATCTGTTGGCTCAGGAATCGAGACGTGATTGCACGATCCGTTGCATCCATGCGGATAAGATGCCTGTCATCTCGACTGCTAGTGATACGAGGCCATTGGGATCCAGCACGGCGTTCCGTCTTACCCTCCTGAACCCAACGATTCCTGGATCTCGACCAACGCGAGCAGCAATGTCGCGATACGATAAACCGCAATAGCGATAGGCTACAATCCGACCTTTATCAAAGTCGGAAACGTGATGGTGCGCTTTTCTCCTCCTTATACGAGGTATCACAACAACGCTTCACCAGGCAACGTCGCTCAATTGCTGTTTGTGTATGAGCAATCGGTTGGAAGCTTTCCTCATGTTGTAGGTGTCGCCACCGGCGCCAGCCTTGTGTGAATGCTCTGAAAAGCTAATCATTTGCATATCACAGCATCTTCTTCCTGTCGGTTAGATTTCGGATCTGTAGCATTTTATCTTCGTGGTGTAGCAATTTTAATGACCAGTAGTGTATTTGCAAATTAACTGAGTTCGTTTGACGTCTTACAATTTTCCCTGTCTGGAAAATTGAAATTTAATGTTAGTTTCCAAAGCTTCTGTTTCAAATGTTTTTAACTTATAACTGATTTTTGATAATATTTCTCTGGTATCGTGACCTGACGAGTTCGAAGCCCACCAAAACGCATGGAATGTTAGGTGCGGGCACACCGCACGTGCCAACCTATAGTTGCCCATGGCGGCACAATAGAGCTAGCAGCGCAAGGGCCTGGACCTCAGCCCTGTTCTGTCTGCACGCTCGTATTGTTCATCTTCCTCAGCGTTCCCTGGCCCCAGATACTCCCACGTCTAGGCTGTCGATTTGGTTCACTTTCCGGACTTGTCATTCAGTCATGTTGTCTTTGTTGTTCGTTCATCACCGTACTAATACCCCCGTGGTTTTCGTCAACTCAGCACCCACTCAATGAGCCGACTGGCCACTGTCTCCTCTTCGTGCCAGTGCTGGTTATTGTAACTGGTGATGAGGAGAAAGGTTAGCAGTGTCTTACGGCCACAAACCTCGTGAACAGCAGTTGTAGCAGCAAGCAGGAAAATTAGCTGTTGTGAGAAAGTCTGTAGGTTTCAGCTGTGAGCGCTTCCGAGATGGAGTCCCGGCCACCAGCATTTCCGCCTTTTAGCAATACCAAAGAAAATTGAGACATGCATTTTCAGTGGCTGAAACAGTTCACCGCTTTTCCGATTTCTGATGATGCTCTCCAACTCTCCCTCTTCCTTTCTTGGGCGTCACTGGAGACGCGTTTCTCACTAAAGATGTAGGCTTCGACGTCAAGTCTAGCTGCACTCACATTGGAGATGTATTCGTTGATGTCGAACTACTATTCGCGACGATTCCACGTGGTCGCGTAGTGCCTTGAGTTCCATCAATACCACATGCCACCAGGTCAGTGGTAGTGCTTGTGGTTGATCTGCAAGAACTCACTCGAAATTATAATTTCACTAGCACAAACCCATCCTGTAAAACCTCATATGTGGGTTCCTAGATTCGAGGCATGGTGGGCCAATTGGCTCCCAATCCGGAAGTACACACTGCAGCCCTCGAGCTGGACGATCCTTCCTTGGCCGAAATTTAAAAAAATCTCGCACACTTTAGAGATCGCGCAGGCAGCAAATGAACGCTTAATGGCATGTCACCAGGTAGCTGTGGATCAACTGCCACCAAGGGATCCAGATTCTCGCAAGTCCTTTTTCCAACGGTGTTGTCGTGAATCGTCACTTTCGGCGTATAAATGGTCTCTGAGCAGCGAGTCTCACTACATCGGGTAAAGCAGAGGAGTCTCCCATCTTGTCCTGACTGTTTCAAGATGCTCCAATATGCAAACTGTCCAGATCGCTGGGTACACTACAACCATTTCGAAAGGGTTCGCATCTCAGAATTGTCTGCCATCAGGCACCGGTAGAGTCAGGCCCCACTCCACACTTGCGTCAAGGGACAATGCATGAACTCTAGTCCATTGTTCGCCAGGGCAACCTTCCCACCACCAAGTTTGTTTATTGATCTCACGATTGCACACTAGGACTTTCGTTTCCAAGTGGGCGAAGGAGTGAAGGTTTGCCGGATGAACCTCCCAACGTATGTTTCTTTGGGTTACCCATTGTTGGCCACGTCCTCTCACACGTTGGTTCCGTATTATGGCAGCTCCACTCCCCTCAGAGGTAATTTCACAACTACGGCAGCGTCCAAGAAGGCTACATTCCAGATTTCGCTGTTTGTCATCAATAGTCAGCTGGCAACATTTTTAGACTGGATACCTTCTCACTGTTTGGATTCTTCATCAAAGACTAATTACAGGTCGGCTCAGAGACGGTTCCCTTCCAGGAACTGGACAATCCCTGTTTCTCTTTTGCATCTCTGTTTGAACGTGGCCTCGGGTGCACCACCACTATTGAGGCAGCGCCGTGTTTCTGTCGGTTACGTCTGTTACCGATCTCCCTATGGTCGGTAGTTAAGATAGCCGGGGTAATTGCACCTGTCAAAACGAGTGCTTAGGCCACACCCCTCATAGTGGTTAAGAAACCAAATACTTCCCTCTGGCTTTGTGGAGATTTTAGGTCAATAATCAATGCCAAGGCACACCTGGGAATCTACCCTATACCACGCACAGAGTGGTCAGCGGTAGGTCGGTCCACGTGGAACTGTCTGTTTCAAGCGGCTGACAATTACATGACGTCACGCGGGTTTAACCCGTTCCAGCACACACCTTTAAGACAGTGCCTTATCCACGCTTACATTGATTACACGTAAACACAAATTAGTACGACAAAGTACGATACAGCAAATGAAAAAGGAGTTTGAGACGAATCAGGTGAGGTGCTGATACGATTTATAAGAATTGTATTTCAAAAGATATTAAATAAACAAATCTACAATATCTACAATTTGTTGAAAATTTATGATTTTTGAATTTATGCAGGTACAGAGCACAACGAGTGCTAATTTTAAAGGTCTCTTCGTAACCTAACGACTGATATACTTGTATAGCTTGCAGCATTAATATTTCTTTGGTAAATCATCAGCTCTGTTAATTTGTTTTTAAGAATTAATTAAAACAAATAATACGAGACCGATACACGAACAGAAATGCAGTGCATGATAGTGGGTGTCGACATAAACATTTCATCATTAATTGGTGATATTTGTAATTATTATGGTGTTATTTTGTTTATTAATAATTTTTGCATAGTTTTGCCCATATTTGTTTATTCTTTACAAATACGTAAATTCTGATCAGTGCATCAAAAAGAGCACTCCAAATCCGTATGGAAAGTCCAACTGTAAAGTTATTTGGTACCACAAATGGACAAAAACTGCTTTCTCATTCTGCAAAGATAATTGGACCACATTAAAACATTAATTCTGTTCAAACTATTGCAGCTATAAATTTGTGTAACATAGATTTTTGGCGAGAATTTGAGCATGCATATAATGGCGCAAACATAATTAAGATTGTTCTTCGATGTAATAAGTTACGCAAAAAACTAGTGATCAATGGAAAGTAGTTGCGTGACGTAGCTTGGGGAAATCTAGGGTATTTAAGCAGAGCTGACACAAAGCTCCAGAACAGAGTTCTGCGTACCTTTGCCGACGCCAGACCTGTGTTACGACACTCTGGTGATAGTTTTTGTGGCTCCAGAAGTGTTGAACTTAGTCGAAGTTCGCGTGTGCGCGCAAACGGAAGACAGAACGTTTCACGACGAATCCGGACTTAGGATATTTCCGGTGAGGAACACAGGAGGGACCTGTCTTTCTCACGGGTTGTGTCTTTTGGTGATTGTTTTTGCAAGCAAACGGGACTTTGCCGCAAAACCGTAGCTATGGGACTCTGTTTCCATTTGAGTGCCGTCACACCTAGCCACTGAAGCGCTGCTGTGGGGCTCTGTTTATCTTTGAGCATTCTGAAGTGTGTTTTGGGATGGCAACGGGTCTTAGTTTCTGATATGGACAGGTTGGACTCTAATTATTTTCACCACGTTTAGGTGGCTGATTCTGAAACAGTGCAACTGGACTTTAACTGTGTTTAAACCAGTCGATTCTCTGAATATTCTGTGGCACTTGGAACTCCGCTAGTGTCGAGTGAACATCAGATCATCGGGACTAGGCAGTGTAGTAGCTGACTGATCGATTTACTAAATGTTAATCGATGTTCTTCGGTATTCAACGACTTCTATGAAATTTTATAGCTTGTTCAGTATCGCTATCTGGGGCTCGAGCAATAATTAAAACGGCACGTAACTGTTTGGAAGATACCACCAGTGAACTGTACTTAGGTATGAGTAAAAACTTATGAACTTCAATGAACTTAACACAGGCATTCCATTCGTCATGTGACCTCGGCCTCCGGTTTAACATTTGTACTTATTGGTCAGCGGCATGAAGAGTATTCTAATTATGCACTTTAACAGGTGTTCAGCGCACCTGTCTGGCTGTAGAAAGGGTAGCAGATCACCACCTAGTTCGAAGATGAGAACAAGGGAACACACGTATTTGCAGCCCCATTCCATTCCCTGACCATCGCAATAGTCACAGGGTTATCGGCAAGACCACATGCACAACTCCTGCATACTCTTTACGATGTTGAAGGGCTTACGTACCACTTACATAAAAGCCCATTATTTCAGGAGAGAGCCAAATGCCATGGACAAAAGAGATAGGATTCAGTCCAATAACTGGCACGGTTATGGCTCTTGACCTCCTACGTCCCCAAGACCTACAGGAGCTGCAGGCCTTTTTGGGTAAAGTGAATTATTACTCTAGGTTCCTCCCAAAAGTAGCACACATTATGTAAGCATCCACTCAACCAGTTGTGGAAGAAGGGTGTTCAGTTCCGCTGGTTGGCTGCCCATGAGCATGCTTTCACCTACCTGACGTACATGTTATGCTCAGTGCCCTGGCTTACGCCTTTTTCGCCACCACATCCACTTGTTTTGGCGGCTGATGCTTCCCCCTGTGGCACTGGTCCAGTGCTGGTGCACCCTAACGATCATCGTAATGAAAAACCCAAAAGTTGATTCGCTCGCTCATCTACCTTCAGGACCAGACTAAACATCTGACCAACAGGAAATATCCTATTTTCGCGCTGATGTAGAATGACAACACACCTTGGATGGGTTTCCCATTACTGATACCCACATCACTGCAGACATGTGCTGATGACCCTATGTTATGGCATGTTACATACAATGTGCTACGTTGATGGCCCACTTATTTTTCAAAATCTGGTGATCCAGAACTCTGTGCCAGGGCTCGCCTTTCTCATCGTTTGCCTGTTGTGTCCAGTGTTCTCCAGCTGGATGCTGAGAAGAATACGCCCTTTTGTCATCGCAACTACCTTGTGCTGTCTTGTCTTGGAACTCCTCCTTTGTGGGCATTGAGGTACGTCTTGGATGAAAGCCGTTCGCAGACGACATGGCTACTGGCCAGAACTGAATAAAGATGTGGAGGCCGTGGTGTGCAGCAGTCCCGTGTGTGCCCAAAATCAATCTATTGTGCCTCAGTCTTTCGCCCCTTGGCCAATTCCCTGTCGCATGTATGACCTCATCTGGACTTTGGTGGTCCTTTCTGTGCTCTATGTGGCTCACTGTCGTGGACGCTTATTCCAGCTACCATATGTGGTTAGGATGGCGTCCAACACTACAGCCGCCACCTTCAATGTACTTGTACAGATTCTCACCATCGAAGGACTTGCCCACATCATCATGCCAGACAGTGGCCCTCAATTCATGGCATTGGCCTTTGAACAGTTCTTCAATGCCAATAACATTAAACACATGATTATCCTACCTCTTCATCCACCGTCCAAAGGCGAAGTGTAGCAGATGGTGCGGATGTTTAGACAGCAAATGCTGACAGCAGCGAGCATATACACTACTGCAGCCGCACTCACAATGTTCCTGAGCAATTATAGAACAAAACATATCCATGACCACAGGCCAGCAGGGCTGCTCCATACAGGGCAGCTGCATACTCTCCCGGACTTCCTAGCACCACAGCCCTCAGAACCTCGGATCCAACATGCTGGATGATATCCCCCTCCAGATTCAGAGATCTAGGCACTTTCATATGGCGCAAAACATCTGTGGATGCCAACTATGGTGGTGGCCACACATGGGCAGCACCTTACGACAGTTGTTAGTCCATGGCACTTGGAGCATCAGCACATCAGGCAACTTCATCCCCAACTACTGACTGCGCCACCATTGATGGGACACTCGAAACTCGGAGTAGGAATGCCCACCCTTGAAAGTCCCTCAACCAAACGAGTACAGTGTGCACTGCAGGGCAATGCCGGCAGTTCCAGTGGGTGCAGATAAGAAGATTGTTGAGACCTTACCACAGCATCGATCCACCCAACAGTCATCTCCCACACTGCCGTTCCCCAGTGTATTGATTGACGTCCCACGCACCTTCTTCGTGCTGGTGACCTCCTCCACCGGGACATAAATCGTTCTGGCAGTTCACTCGCCAAAGCATCGAGAACGTGCCCATTTCGGGAGCGGACGGGGGGGGGGGGGGATATGGTATCACAACACCAACAAGTTCAAAGCGCTCCAGAATGCATAGAAATGGCGCCCTCGCTGTTCTCTCGTATTGCTCATTGTACTCAGTGTTGCTTGGTTGCTGATGTTGCTACATTTAGGCTCCCGGTTTGGTTCGCTCTTGGAACTTGTCATTCTGTTGAGCTGTCTTCGTTGTTCGTTCACCACTGTTGTCTTTCTGTGATTTTCGCCGACTCTCTGAGGTACAATGTATCACATTCACTATTAAATGTCATATTGACAAGATTTTCTCAGTTGCAGCGCTTTAGACTTGAATACCAAATTTGTTTCTAGGTTCGCGACAAAATTGCATCTTGGAAGAATCTTTCAAATTTGAAATATCTTACTGTTCTGGAATAATTTTTGTAATTTTTAGAGAAGGACTGCAGCACACAAAAAGTGAATACTATCATTGTAAGATGGATTAAGAAAATAAGTTTGTATCACAGGCCGGGCTAGAGGCCAAAGTCTGAAAAGTGTTGCAAGGTAGAACGCTCTCCCCTACTAGTATGAAGCGTAGAAAATAGGAATTTACCACAGCTTCCTACATGCCGCTCCCATAGAGCGACTACAAAAAGAAGATTGATCTGATTACTTCGCACACAGAGGCATCCAAGTCACGGTGATTTTTGAGATTACGGACGTAGTCGCAGACGGAGACGTAGGATGTGCGGACGTACCTCCGTCTGCCACAGTGTTAAAGAGAGACCGGGGACATCTGACGTCGGGGTCGGGTCTCCTCCCGCCTCCAGGAGCAGGACACTCCAGCCGGGGTTCTCGGAGAGCCTGGCGGCCACCGCCGCCCCCGCAGACCCGGCGCCGACCACCACGAAGTCGTACTCCGGCAACGGGGGCGACGCGTCCCGCGGGAAGGCACTGCGGTCGGCGAGTGCGCACTGCGCATGCGTCAGGGAGGCGAGCAGCTGCCAGAACAAGGCGCCGACACTGCCGCCGCCGCCCGCAGCGCACGTCTGGACAGCGGCTGCAGCCGCGGGTGGACTCATCAGTGCAGGGCTGCCTCTGGACACACACCACATTTCGCTACTGTAACAGTTACATTCCTTCAAAATTTCGACATCTGCATATGATCTACATACTCCGCAAGCCGACGTATGGTGCATGGCAGTGTGTACCTTGTACCACTACCGGATTCCCGTCATGAAATGACCCCCCACTCAATGCAGTCCGTCGGTGCTAAGCGCTGTCATCGTCCCGCCTCGTCGCTTCCGTGTCGCCTGTACACTGTTAACGGTGCAGCTGGTCAGCGCCAGCTGAATATTCTGTCTCTCCATGCGATATCCCATATTCACGTGTGGTTTCCGTCTTTTGTGGGACAGTGCGTTGGTTTGTGCTTGGGTAGTGTGCGAAATGCTGAAGCAAGGGTCTACTTGTAGTGCTAATGCACCCGGTATACATAAAGAGCGAAATAAAGTAGAAAGTAGGAATTTACTACAGCTTCCAACATGCCGCTCCCATAGAGGTACTACAAAAACAAGATGGATCTGATTACTTCGCACACAGAAGAAATTTTGGTCTTATGTCAAAGCGGTAGGTGGATCAAAACAAAATGTCCAGACACTCTGTGACCAAAATGGTACTGAAACAGAGGATGACAGACTAAAGGCCGAAATACTAAAAGTCTTTTTCCAAAGCTGTTTCACAGAGGAAGACTGCACTGTAGCTCCTTCTCTAGATTGTCGCACAGATGACAAAATGGTAGATATCGAAATAGACGACAGAGAGATAGAGAAACAATTAAATCGCTCAAAAGAAGAAAGGTCGCTGGACCTGATGAAATACCAGTTCGATTTTACACAGAGTACGCGAAGGAACTTGCCTCCCTTCTTCCATCGGTGTACCATAGGTCTCTAGAAGAGCGTAGCGTTCCAAAGGATTGGAAAATGGCATAGGCCATACCCGTTTTCAAGAAGCGACGTCGAACAGATGCGCAGACCTATATCTCTAACGTCGATCAGTTGTAGAATTTTGGAACATGTATTATGTTTGAGTATAATAACTTTCCAGGAGACTAGAAATCTAGTCTGCAGGAATCAGCATGGGTTTCGAAAACGACGATCATGTGAAACGCAGCTCGCGCTATTCGCCCACGAGACTCAGAGGCCCATGGACACAGGTTCACAGGTAGATGCCGTGTTTCTTGACTTCCGCAAGGCGTTCGATACAGTTCCCCACAGTCGTTTAATGAACAAAGTAAGAGCATACGGACTATCAGACCAATTGTTCCTATAAAACGGAACGCAGCATGTCATTCTGAATGGAGAGAAGTCTTCCGAAGTAAGAGTGATTTCAGGTGTGCCGCAGAGGAGTGTCGTAGGACCGTTGCTATTCACAATATACATAAATGACCTTGTGGATAACATCGGAAGTTCACTGAGGATTTTTGCGGATGATGCTGCGGTACATCGAGAGGTTGTAACAATGGAAAATTGTACTGAAATGCAGGAGGATCTGCACCGAATTGACGCATGGTGCAGGGAATGGCAATTGAATCTCAGTGTAGACAAGTGTAATGTGATACGAATACAAAGAAAGATAGATCCTTTATCATTTAGCTACAATATAGCAGGTCAGCAACTGGGAGCAGCTAATTCCATAAATTATCTGGGAGTACGCATTAGGAGTGATTTAAAATGCAATGGTCATATAAAGTTGATCGTCTGTAAAGCAGATGCCACACTGAGATTCATTGGAAGAATCCTAAGGAAATGCAATCCGAAAACAAAGGAAGTAGGTTACAGTACACGTGTTCACCACTGCTTGAATACCACTCACCAGTGTGGGATCCGTGACAGATACGGTTGATAGAAGAGATAGAGAAGATCCAACGGAGAGCAGCACGCTTTGCTGCAGGATCAGTTACTAATCGCGAAAGCGTTAAGGAGATGATAGATAAACTCCAGCGGAAGACGGAGTAGCGACGCTCAGTAGCTCGATACGAGCTTTTGTTGAAATTTCGAGAACATAGCTTCACCGAGGAATCAAGAATTATATTGCTCCCTCCTACGTATATCTCGCGAAGAGACCATGAGGATAAAATCAGAGAGATTAGAGCCCATACAGAGGCATACCGACAATCTATCTTTCCGCGAACAACACGAGACTGGAATAGAAGGGAGAACCGATAGAGGTACTCAAGGTAAACTCCGCCACACACCGTCAGGTGGCTTGCGGAATATGGATGTAGATGTAGATGTAGACATACCGAAAACATTCAAATCCTGGCCGATAACGAAGAAGGCAGGAATAATATAAATAAAATGACAGCAAAATCTTTGATATTTTCGAAGCAGTGGCATTTTGCATTAATAGTTAAGTAACATCGGTAAAATCTCTAGATGCGAGCACGTGTTTTGAGTCTCCAAGAAAGATATTTAAATGAAAAAGGGAAATTGAGGAATTTGACGACTCTTACCAAAAATTAGAACTGTTCTTTAGTACTTCGACACGGGAGAGTATCTGACGGCTAGAAACGTACAGAGTAACCTCAGTGAAAAAAAAAAGAAATATTGTTATGGCTCAGAGACCTCCGTTCTTTGTTTTCTACCCTGACGTCGTTTTTGATTCAGAAAGTGCCATGATGGACAGAAATATGTAACGGACTGCACAGACACTGCAACAGCAAGAATGAAATTTTTTGTAAATTGCTCTTACTGCGTGTTGAGGACAATAGTCTTTCAGCATGCTTCGATGAAACTTGGGTTGCACAGAGGACAGAAAGAGAAATATTTTGCTTGACTTCAATGGAAATTTTGGCTTGAAAGTACCTACAGTTACTTTTAAATAGTTTAGATCGCCGATGTGGGTGTTGGGAGCAATAACGAATCGTCAGTAAGAGTTGCAAGTATAAAATTTGCTGGGCTGAGGAATATCTTCTGTTGTGTTAAGGCCAGCAGTCGGAACTGAAATCCTGGCGGGGGCATACAAGTACGAGCGCGCTGTCGCGCACGAGGCTCTCGTCAGTAAAACGCGTCCATACATCACACGTTACAGTAATAATGTCTCAGAAATTAATGCCATAGTCTTCTTAACAGCCTTCTCTCTGGAAGTTTCTGCAACGTCCAACAGAACGCATGTTCATCAGCGACAACATTTCTCATTACCACAGCGGAACTTTTTGACAGCTGTTACGGTATTTTATTTTTTAATTTGCAATACTTTTATCTTTTCACGATCAAATACGTATCAGATGCTTCTATAAACTTCGTGGATGTTCATACAGTATTTTCACTCCAAATGAGTGATTCTGTTTTTTCCACATGTTAAAATACAAAAAAATTTTCTCCAAAATTTCTTGTAACCGAAGTTTTTATTTATTTCTTTTTTCATTTTTCGTAGCAGCTGTCAAGACTTTTTATTTTTGGAAAGGACACCATCATATTTTAGACTAATAATAGAGACGTCTAATATTTTTATCCGGAATTTTTACCGACATTTGAAATCATCAGTAACTGTCAACGCTGTAGGACGGTGAGATGACCTTGAGGTGCCTACTTTTATGACAGTCGCTATAGTCATTTCCATCACAGTTCCACTCGCAAAAGAAGCGCTGACGCTGGCGCTGACGCTGGAATGACGAGCCTGTCCTTGGCTCGAGGTGGTGCAGTATAGACATACATATGTCGTACCTGCAGTTCCTGTAGGGGGGAGAAATATTAATTAACAGTCTAGTCGAATGGTCCTGTCTGGTTTTCCCTGAAAAAGAGAAAGACACACTCTGTTGAGGGATTAGTAAAAACTTAATCCCTCAGCAGGTCAGGCCAGCGCGTGGTTGGCCTGTGATGTGGTTGTTGGCCCAGTCCACGGATGAGCAGGTTGCGGGAGTGTTCCGTCCTCTCGTAGAACTTCCTGGCGATGGCGCGGAACCTTTCTCGGAGAGGCAGGATTCCGGTGTCCTCGTGGAGTTGGCACGTCGAAAAGCGCCTCGGAAGATGCATAGCAGTCTTCAGGGCGCGGTTCTGTATCCGTTGCAGAGTCACAATGTGAGCATCTGCGGCTTTCCCCCAGACCACGGCCGCATACTCTAACAGTGGGCGAACCAATTTAGGTAAAGCGTGATGCCGTGTTGCGGTGGCAATGTCGACTGCGGGTTTAGCAGTGGATACAGGGCGCGGAGGCGTCCAATTGCTCTCCCTTTCACATCACGGATGTGATGCTTCCAGGTGAGCCTGCGGTCTAGGGTAACCCCTAGGTATTTCGCCGTCCCACTCCATGGGATAGGTTCTCCCAGGATTTCGAGCGGCGTAAGCCCTGGCGGCAGAAGTCTTCGAGTGAAGACGACTGCCTGGCTCTTTGTGACGTTGAATTTCAACCGCCACTTTGTTGCCCATGAGCCCAAGGCGTCGCACCCGCGTTGGAGGATGTTTCTCAGCACCTGGGCATTCATGCTGCGCGTGAACAGGGCTGTATCATCAGCGTACAGCGCCAGTTCGACTCCTGCCACTTTCGGCGCGTCTGCAGTGTACAGGGAGTACAGCGAGGGGCCGAGAACAGACCCCTGCGGCACCCCTGCACGTATCTGCCGGTCTGTGGACGTAACGTCGTCAGCACTCACGTGGAAGGTTCGTTCGGACAGGTACGACCGCAGCAACGTCATGTGAGACGTCGGTATCCCTTGTTCAAAGAGTTTGAACTCGAGACCGTCGTGCCACACCGAGTCAAACGCCCGGGAGACGTCGAGGAACACTGCGCCAAGGAATTCCCTTGTTTCCAGTGCCCTCATGACCGGTTCTACCACCCGCAACAGCTGGTGGGAAGTGGCATGCTCTTCTCGGAATCCGAACTGCTCGTCCGGGATGATGCCCTCCTGGGTGACGTGTCGCATCAGTCTTCTCGCGTACAGCCTCTCGAAAACTTTCGAGAGGGACGGGAATAGGCTGATGGGTCGGTAGCTCGATGCCTGGCGTGGGTCCTTGCCGGATTTCAGGATGGCCACGACCTCCACGTGTTTCCACACAGAGGGGTAGTCACCCGATCGGAGAATCTCGTTGAAAACATCGGCAAGTTGCCGGTGTAGGCCCGGTGGAAGGTTCTTCAGCAGGAGGTTTGTGACGCCATCGCTGCCTCCGGCCTTCTTGGGGTTCAGTGAGCGAAGTTGCACAGCAACTTCCTCCTCCGTTATCGGCTCGATAACGTCGCCTTCCTCCCTTGCGCCGCGGAAGGTTGGTAGTTGCTCGTGGACTCGCCGTATGTGGTCGTCGTCGATGACGTCGGCCACCGGTGGCAAAAGAAGCGCAGGACAAACAACTGCCTATATGCTTTGCTAAGAGCTCTAGTTCATCTCATCTTGTCCTCGCGCTCCTTAAATGAAAAAGAAGCGCGGGACAAACAACTGCCTATATGCTTTGCTGAGAGCTCTAGTTCATCTCATCTTGTCCTCGCGCTCCTCAAATGAAATGTACATTTGCAGAAGTTGAACTGTTCTGCGGTCAGCAGCAAATGATGGTTCTCTAAATTTTCTCCTTGGTGTTTCGCGAAAAGAACATTCTCCCTCCAGAGATTCCCACTTGAGTACACAAACCATCTGTGTAATACTCGCTTACTGATCAGACATATCGGTAACAAATGTAACACCACGCCTCTGAATCACTTGATGTCTTCCTTTGATCCGTGCTGGTGGGGATCCCAAACACTCGATTATTTGCTCTCCCCACTGCTGTCCTTAGGTGCTCACTCCATTTCATATCACTTTGCCATGTTACACGAAGATATTTAATTGGCATGGCTGTGCCGACCTGCACACCGCTAATGCTGTATTCGAACATTACAAGATTCTTCTTCCCAGTCATCTGTAATAAGACACATTTTTCTGCGCTTTCAGCAAGGTGCCACTCATCTTGCCAAATAGAAATTATGTGTAATTCATCCGTTATCCTTCTGCAGTAGGGCTGTCCACTGCATGCGAGACCTTACACGTGCAGGGTGCATGGGCCTGTAACTCGGGTTTCCTCGGTAGTTCTCGGAAGTACCCGGAACAGCGTTGCGGTGCGGCATACTTCGGTCAGCACAACTCTCTGAGCTCGGCAGTATCGTGCTGTCAGTGCTGTTTAACCTTCACTATTTGTACGTGGTGCGAAGGAGGTTCACAGGTCCAGTGGTCGTTTGCATAAAAAGAGTCAGTCTAGCGATGTTGCTCGCAGTCATTTAAAATGAATGGGAATACCAGAAGAGGGGGAAGAGAAATCTCAATTGGCGCTCAATAAGAATCTAACGATTTAGTTGACAATGAAAGAGCAAAAAATTACAACAATCGACAGACGAGATTCAGTGTTCAGTACATCAATAAGCGCTATGTGCTAAATTTGCAGGTCTGCAGCACGTGAAGAAATTCGTGCTATGAATAGTAAAATTCATGAATTCCATGGTCAGTTGCAACAGTCTTAAATGGAACTGAACAAAGAGTATGGAGGCCACATAACTGATTTGCAAAGCACCTTGGTGCATGCCTGGAAATATTTTTCGGATTAAAACTCTCTATCGCTGAATTTATGAAGGGAAAAAGGAGTGCATACTTTCATTTCTGTGGACTTGACTACACGCTAGCAACAACAAGACGCTGTAAGATATCTTCTACTTAACTTGTTGGACATGCCTTTAGCAAGAAAATAGCGTTGTGGAAGGTACACATTCTAACAAACCATATCCCTAAGCTCACTGGCGAACTAGGACATACATATCGTGCGATACTTGTCGCACTTCTACGCTGTTGCTATCTTTTGAAGTGTGTGCACAATATTCTTCCTGAAGTCCGATGAGACAGTTCCAGTCATGTAGATTCTACAGACTAACTCGAAAAATGATCTGATAACAGCTTCCCCGTTAGATACACAAAATGTGGCAGGTATTATATCTGTTATTTCTATTTGTTTCATCATAAATCTTCCAAAGCTCTTTTACTGGCAGCCGTATGACCTGCGAATCGGCACCTAGCTCATCTTTACATCGCGTCAGCAAACGGTCCAACTTTATCGTAAGCCTCCCCAACGTACTTTTCCCACCCGCCCGCTTTCTTCTATACGTCTAACAGTGAAATTACTTTAATGTTGACACTTTTGCTTCTAATTGTGCTGAAGATTATTTTGACTTTTCTAAATCGTGAATCTGATTATACATATCTCACAACACAGCGAATTGCGATACTGATTTGTACAGACCTCAGGAAGAGAGCTGTCACCATTCCCTTTTCAATTATTCTGACAGCATTAGACGTCAGAGGGTACGTAATGGTGAACTGGTATTATTAAGCCTACATGCAAAACGGATGGACAATCACTAATTTCTTAGTATGTAGAATCTATGAGTAATGGAACTGTGTTTCGTCACTTTTACTTCATTTATTTCTGTAGTATCCTCACTCTCGCGGTGTACACAACTCGAATCCATAAATATTATCAAAACGAGTATAAATATTATAACAACGAGCAGACACAGAGAGCGTCCAACGTACGCGCTGGCGCAGCCCGGTCGGCAAATGGGCTGAGTCCTGATTGGGCAGTTCATAAGAAAGTGAGATGTGGAACACACACACACACACACACACACACACACACACACACACACACATACTGAGTCCTGATTGGGCAGTTCATAAGAAAGTGAGATGTGGAACACACACACACACACACATATATATATATATATATATATATATATATATATATATATATATATATATATATATATATGTGTGTGTGTGTGTGTGTGTTCCACATCTCCTTTTAAATCACTAGCATTATTTCAACCAAACTTGGACTTGGTACACATATCCGTTAAGTGAGGCAACAATCGCTGTGGGAGTAAGAACCACCTACACTTAGCACAGTTCAGGAGATATAACGTCAGAAACACTTGAAAGGTGGCTTTCATTTGTGACACTCATTTCGCAGATTATCCTGCATATTTGGAGTAAATAAACCCATATAATGGTTAATTAATCTTATTAGGTGGATTAGAAAGAGAGATATGATTAAACACATGTCTGAAATAAGACATGCTTTGGTAATAATAATATTTAGTTGTATGCTGTAGGTGTAAGCAAAGTAAATTTGCCAGTGGAGGCGAGGAGTGCTCGGGCACAGCTTGGGAGGCGAAGGCCGGAGAGCGCCGGAAGAGCGTTGTGCAGGGGCCGGAGGTCCCAGGGGATGCGGCCGCTGACCTGCAAGCATCAAAAGGATCGCCGCCAGGTGCCAGGTGAGGGGGAGAGAGGGGAAATGTCGAGCAGACAGAGTGCGTCCAACGTAAGCGCTGGCGCCGCCCGGTCGCGCGCTGTTTTAGCGGCAAATGGGCTGAGTCCTGATTGGGCAGTTCATAAGAAAGTGCGGGAAACGCTGAGGGCCAACGCCCGCTGTTTGAACAGAGAAATTTTTGGATAGGTGGAGAAATTGTATCACTCCACGAGGGAGATGTGGGAGGCCTTTGCAGCGTCGGGATTGGAAGATTAGAGTTTGGCGGCAAGATTATCGCAAGAGGATCGGCACAGAGCGACAGAATGGGAGCCTCCTGTGCCGTGAAAGCGGACAGTCGGAATGTTGGGTAGCTCTGAGATAGGGACTTAGATTCGGAATACTGTGCTGTGTATGATCTAGAGTCTGCAGGTACAGTAGGACATCAGCGTCCACGATTGACTACTAGTATACTTGCAGTTGATTCCGCCTTATAGGCTGGCAGTCACCACTGAACGTAGTCAACCAGTGCACAGAGCTATCATACTGGTATTGCACGTTAGTACATGACACACTGGGCTGCACCTTAAAGGTTGTTGAGCCAGTCTTGAAAGCGTTGTATACCATTTAGAGGAAATATAGGGCTTGTGGTATGAGCAGTTTCTGAGTAGTTTATTCTGCTCAAGATATTTGAGAGACTTATCTTAATTCAGCGACTTCAAAACTGCAGTCGTCGCCCCAGCAGTATCGACGGAGCCAGCACGTTGGTAGACGGTGTAGTAAAACTTGCAGCAGCGGCAGTAAAGTTCAGAAATAGCTGTTGGATCGTGTTCTTGCCATCCACTGAGCACCTATGCAGTTTTGCTTACGAGTCGTTATTTGTTGTTTGTCTTTTTGCATGTTGTTTGGTTTGTTTCTTGGTGGTGGTGTCCGAAGTGCGTATTATTTCCGACACAAGAGATTATCGGAACGCAGTCAGATCGCATTTACCATTTGCTTATCCAGGGGCATAATTAAATCTAACTTCGCATCAACTTAACATTGAGAGCCGAGAGCCAATCTTACCAGTGTAGTATATCTAAGAACAGTGTACAATTTGTTTAATTTGTTTTCATTCATGATTTGTTCAATATGATCTAATTTCTGTCGTGAGATAATTTACAATAAATACAAGTTATTTACAATATCGCTTTTGATTCAGTAGTAGGTGGTAGTTAGCCGTCACCGTCACAATAACATATTTTATTCAAGTTTAACAACGGCCAACACCCCAATAAGAAGACCCCTACACACTGAGATGCGTGAAAAATTGCCGCATCATCCTTGACGCTAAGTTTAATTACCTCTGTGCAACTAACTCTATCCCCTACGATATTCTGCAGACACTATCCACATTTTCCGCTGAATGCACCTACAAAATTATGTTATGGTACCATACTTAGTTCAGGACACATCGAAACATGACGTCATGGCCATTGATGATGTGCGTGGAAAACTGCCAAATTGCTCATAACATTTAAACTAATGACTTCTTTACTACTCACTCTATTCGCAGCACGTTTTGCATACAGTATAGACATATGCCGCTGAATGTACCTGCAAAATTATATCGTTGTATCACACATAGATCACAGCTATGACGTCATAAACACTTAGGTGCGTGAGAAACTGCGGCATCATGCACAACGTTTAAATTTATTACTTCTTTGCTACTAACTCTGTTCAAAACATGTGTTGCAGACAGTATCCACATACGCAGATGACTGTGTCTACGCAAATATGCCATTGTAAGATACATGGTTCAAGAGATATTACGTCAGAAAAACTGAGATACCTGGAAAAATGCTGCATTACGTATCAAGTTTTAATACGAGTGCATTTATTCTTTACTATTGATACACTCCTGTAGTCGAGTCAGCTTAAAAGAATCCTTGACATTTGGCAGCACTTTTGACAACTTACAGCTGGGAAGCTTAAGCATCTGTAGGCGAAAACAAAAGCCATGTGTTGTTGTTGTTGTGGTCTTCAGTCCTGAGACTGGTTTGATGCAGCTCTGCATGCTACTCTATCCTGTGCAAGCTTCTTCATCTCTCAGTACCTACTGCAACCTACATCCTTCTGAATCTGCTTAGTGTATTCATCTCTTGGTCTCCCTCTACGATTTTTACACTCCAAGCTGCCCTCCAATACTAAATTGGATGCCTCAGAACATGTCCTACCAACCGATCCCTTCTTCTGGTCAAGATGTGTCACAAACTTCCCTTCTAACAAATCCTATTCAATACTTCCCGATTAGTTAAGTGATCTACCCATCTAACCTTCAGCATTCTTCTGTAGCACCACATTTCGAAAACTTCTATTCTCTTCTTGTCCAAACTAGTTATCGTCCATGTTTCACTTCCATACATGGCTACACTCCATACAAATACTTTCAGAAATGACTTCCTGACACTTAAATCTATACTCGATGTTAACAAATTTCTCTTCTTCAGAAACGCTTTCCTTGCCATTGCCAGTCTACATTTTATATCCTCTGTACTTCGACCATCATCAGTGATTTTGCTCCCCAAATAGCAAAACTCCTTTAATACCTCAAGTGCCTCATTTCCTAATCTAATTCCCTCAGCATCACCCGACTTAATACGACTACATTCCATTATCCTCGTTTTGCTTTTGTTGATGTTCATCTTATATACTCCTTTCAAGACACTATCCATTCCATTCAACTGCTCTTCCAAGTCCTTCACTGTCTCTGACAGAATTACAATGTCATCGGCGAACCTCAAAGTTTTTATTTCTTCTCCATGGATTTTAATACCTACTCCGAATTTTTCTTTTGTTTCCTTTACTGCTTGCTCAGTATAGAGATTGAATAACATCGGGGAGAGGCCACAACCCTGTCTCACTCCCTTACCAACAACTGCTTCCTTTTCATATCCCTCGATTTTTATAACTGCCATCTGGTTTCTGTACAAATTGTAAATAGCCTTTCGCTCCCTGTATTTTACCCATGCCACCTTTAGAATTTGAAAGAGAGTATTCCAGTCAACATTGTCAAAAGCTTTCTCTAAGTCTACAAATGCTAAAAACGTAGGTTTGCCTTTCCTTAATCTTTCTTCTAAGATAAGTCGTAAGATCAGTATTGCCTCACGTGTTCCAGTATTTCTACGGAATCCAAAATGATCTTCCCCGAGGTCGGCTTCTACTACTTTTTCCATTCGTCTGTAAAGAATTCGCGTTAGTATTTTTCAGCCGTGACTTATTAAACTGATAGTTCGGTAATTTTCACATCTGTCAACACCTGATTTCTTTGGGATTCGAATTATTATATTCTTCTTGAAGTCTGAGGGTATTTCGCCTGTCTCATACATCTTGCTCACCAGATGGTAGAGTTTTGTCAGGACAGGCTCTCCCAAGGCTGTCAGTAGTTCTAATGGAAAGTTGTCTACTCCTGGAGCTTTGTTTCGACTCAGGTCTTTCGGTGCTCTGTCAAATTCTTCACGCAGTATCATATCTCCCATTTCATCTTCATCTACATCCTCTTCCATTTCCATAATATTGTCCTCAAGTACATCGCCCTTGTATAGACTCTCTATTTACTCCTTGCATCTTTCTGCATTCCCTTCTTTGCTTAGAACTGGGTTGCCATCTGAGCTCTTGATGTCCATACAAGTGGTTCTCTTATCTCCAAAGGTCTCTTTAATTTTCCTGTAGGCAGTATCTATCTTACCCCTAGTGATACTCGCTTCTACATCCTCACATTTGCCCTCTAGCCATCCCTGCTTAGCAGTTTTGCACTTCCTGTCGCTCACGTTTGTATTCCTTTTTGCCTGCTTCATTTACTGCATTTTTATATTTCCTCCTTTCATCAATTAATTTCAATATTTCTTCTGTTACCCAAGGATTTCTACTAGCCCTCGTCTTTTTACCTACTTGATCCTCTGCTGCCTTCACTACTTCATCCCTCAGAGCTACCCATTCTTCTTCTACTGTATTTCTTTCCCCCGTTCCGGTCAATTGTTCCCTTATGCTCTCCCTGAAACTCTGTACAACCTCTGGTTTAGTCAGTTTATCCAGGTCTCATCTCCTTAAGTTCCCTCCTTTTTGCAGTTTCTTCAGTTTTAATCCATAGGTCATAACCAATAGATTGTGGTCAGAGTCCACATCTGCCCCTGGAAATGTCTTACAATTTAAAACCTGGTTCCTAAATCTCTGTCTTACCATTATATAATCTATCTGAAACCTGTCAGCCATGTATAGAGCTATGAATATGCGTTGCCATAGAGACTTAGAAAATCGCGGTGTATACATGCAATGCAGCAGAACAAATTATACAGACACTGCTCAAGATCATCTCACATCCTGACTACTGCAGGGGAACACGTAAAGAAAATTTGCAATTAGAATACCTGGGCAACGTCGGATGTTTTAGCTGGTTAACAGATATAGCAAACATGTAGAAAGATAATTTACATTCATTATTTGACGTTTTTTACATTAATCTCAATCTTAGATTGATTTTCCGTAATATCTAGTCCCTTGAATTTAAGATCAAAGTCCAATTGTAAACTCACCTTCGACAATGCAGATCGAAACATGTATACGCTGATACAAGTTTAATATTGTCAACGCCTGATTCTCCACCCAAATGCCTAGTCCAACAAATAACACGCAATGTTTGCTTTTTCTCAGATCATATGTCGGAATGTAATAGACACATCTGGAAATCTAGTCCTATTGATGCGATGTTATTCTTGACCAGCACGTCGCTACCTACCTTTCCCCTGTGCTCCTTACGTGACACAACTGGAGGACGAATTTCGTCGGCGATTCGGTTTCTCACGTCTTGAGAAAGCTGAAGAAATTCAGGCAGAGGGAGACACCTCTCTGCGTTTGTTTCAGTAGCAGCACATCATTTCTTCAGCTGTGCCTGGGACATAATATCCAGTTTCCTATTACTCTCAGTTTCCGTTATCAACAGTGCTTGAAGTGTCACGTTTCGCCAGTTAAGTGCGCTGTCAATATCACTCTTGTGTCCTAAACAAAATAGTTTTGTGTCTTTTTCAGCGGTTGTTTTGTCTCTCATAAGCGCACTGTTCCTCTCAGGTCAAAACACATGACGCAGATTATTTGTAAGAAGTGTATTTGAACAGTGAGTCCTCTCGGACACAAAAAATAAAGTCTTTCAGAAAAAGTCTGTCGCTGGCGGTTTCAGTTTCTTACGAACCTACTTCTACTTGCCGCGAGTTCACCGTTCATTATTAAACACTTTTCCTAACATTACATTACCTTCTATGACACCTCTTCAAAGTGTTTTCCGCCTGGGAACTGCACAACGCGGGTTGATATCCTGAAAACGTCGCCGATCAAACAAATGGTTCAAATGGCTTTGAGCATTATGGGACTTAACATCTGAGGTCATCAGTCCCCTAGAACTTAGAACTACTTAAATCTAACTAACCTTAGGACATCACACACATCCATGCCCGAGGCAGGATTCGAACCTGCGACCGTAGCAGTCGCGCGGTTCCGGACTGAAGGCCTTTCAAATCATTGCTTCTAGTGCAAGAATAGGTAAGATATGGTGGTTGTGAGTCCTCGTACACCACATAATTTTCTAAATACTGGAAATGATGTATTCTTGCGGTAAGAATTCTAAACAAACTTGCTCTCAATTGAATCGTTTGTTTGGTTATTTGAGTAAATTACCGCAAAGGAATGTCGCATTATAAACGAAAACTGAGAACTGAGGAAGTTTACTAGCTGTCGTTTATGGACACATTCGAAAATACTGAATTTCGGTTGATTAAAGATTTTGAAATATATAGTCAAGTAGTGTTTTCTTTTATATAATAGGGAGTAAATGCTATGGCACTTTAAAATTTATAGTTTATTTTGTCTTCTCAGTTACACATTTCTTTTTATGATATAGTAAGTTTCACTCAAAGTTGGTCGTCGTCAGATATGAAAATGAAACATTGTAGGAAACTAAGTATGTGCTTTCCATTACTTTACAGTAAGTAGTGCACTTAGTGCAAAGAAATGGAAACTAGGTGTTATGACCTGACGAAACTACAATCGTCCGGCAGTAGCTGAGTGTTCTTTGATTCTTCTTGGAGTTGGCTGATCGGAACAGTATATTATGAAACACTAGTTCACTTTATTACATGAGTGATAAATAGGTTTACTTCACTCATACAATCTTGAAGTACAAATCCAACGTTTACAAGAGTACAGTTCGCTCTGAGATTTGAATAGCACTGATGTACTAACTAGACGATGTCGACTGCTTCGTTTGAGATCACGAAATGGAGCAGAATGAGTCTATGCACGGTCCTATATCGACCTCCGTATGATGGTATTGCAGTGTTGAGAGAGTGGACATTTCTTCAGGAGCGTCTTCCATTCGTCATTGCGGACTGCAGCGAGACATTTCCAATGTCTGTAGTGTCGATGTACCTTGACGACTTTGGTGCGGCACCATGATCTTTGGACGAGACCGCAGCAGGTCGTCAGTTTTCTGCTTTGTTGGATCTGAAGATGATCAACTTTGATCGAAACATGCCGTACATAAAAGTACATGTGCAACAGACAAGACAAAACAAATAACAAAAATTTTAAATATCAACGCAGTTGTATTTGTGCCTGGGTAGTTTTGCGATGGGCTGTAATGCTCCTGAAAAGCAAATTAAACTCGCTGAAATGAAACAAACAGATGAAAATAATTTAGTGAAAATGCAGTGGCGTGGAAAATCAGTGCAAAACGTTCAGCTATGCCGAATCTGCTACGTAATGAACACGTAGTGCTATTTGAATATCTTTTTATTTTTTTCTGGCTTCTGGTTTCATGACTGTACTGCACTCCATAGTTTGTACATATTAGAACTAGTCACTTTGTGTTGATACAATGATATAAACACACTAATAACACTATTACCCTCGTCTCTGAAGAAAAGGATATAATTTAATTGAAAAGTAATTAGTGTAATTTTCATAAATTTGAGGTATAACTAGATACTAGTTTATGTACTAAACAGTGTACTGTCGTGTGTGAAGTTCGAGTCCCTTCTACTGACGATGACCCACGTTTCGGCTGTTTCTCTCCTCAGGCAAATACGTCGGAGCGAACTCATTCACATGTGCTCTTGTATTGCAGGCCATCATCGTATCTTTCCCGATCCAAACAGTCTATTTGGCGATGTTTGCAGCAGAAAAACATATCTTCACTTACTCGCAAGATGGAAATTTTCTAGGTGCTGATGATGCGGACACTCTAAATTCCATGACAACTGTGTACGGAAGTTGTAATTTCGGACGTCTGTTAATACTAGCAAGAGTGTTAACGCAGACGTCGGGAGGGCGGGGGTGAGAGGGGTACTGAACTCCTTTAGACTTTCTTTTCGGGAACATCAGGGTTTCCTCTCCGCAAGCGCAGGAGAGAAGCTTATTTACCCAAACAGTACGACTTATCGGAAGTCCACAAAATTGTGATTCGTTTAGGAATCTCCTTCCGACCAAATATCTGGCTTTGTCAGCGCAACCATATATTCGGAACAGTTACAGTTATATTGCAAATTAAGCGAACTGCATTGAAAGAGTGAAAGACATGAACGTGAAACCGAGTGATATTCTTGCTATCTTCGACGTTGTATCCTTATTGACGACGATTCGGGTAACGAAGCTATTTCATATTATCTGATAAATGTTACGGGGGACATTATGTTTCGACATTAGCTTACTAGTGCGTAATTCTAGTACAGCTAGGAATTTTACTAGCAAATTTATACGGTAACATGGGCAGTTCAGGTAGTTCAGCTATTGCCAACTTGTTTATGTTGGTTATTTGAGCAATGGGCACTTCCCAATGCCAATAAGAGACCAGATAAGTGGTACTTGGTCCTCAGAATGAGCCCTCAAGTATGAAAAGAGATTGGATGTCTTCTTGGTTAAACTTAGTAGCATTAATCCAAAAATTGTTCTTATCCTGGAGATAGAGAACAGTGGGTACGTAACTTTCCTGGGCGTCACAGGGGTGAAAAGAGCCTTATTCTGTCTTATAAGATATACAGAAAGAAACACAAACAGATCGATACCTCCAGAAAGAATCTAACCATCATCCCAAACAAAAACGAGGTACAACAAAAACCTAAGTGAGTAGAGGAAGTGAAATGTGATAGACGCACATCCTACAAGAAGCACTCACTTAGAGTAGGATTTGAGGAAAAGTGGTTACCTGAAGTAAAGGGTGGAATGAGCACTTCAGCGCAGATGGGATAATTCCAAGGACAATGGAGCTCAAAGAGGGGAAGTGTCCCAATCTCCGTAACAAGACTAGTTGTCGCATCAGAGAAGCCTTGGTCATGCATGTAGTTTAAACGATTTTAAGCCAACTAGGGAAATAATTGAATCCTCAGAATTCCAAAGCATACACGTCTTCCACTACTGTTTATGAAACTAGTTGCTGTTGTGGCCGAATATACATTTTAATCACAAAAAGAAGTACTAACACTAGCTTAGCCGAAAACAAAAGGGAGTGACACATTGGAGAAGTAGATAACTCAACCATAGCGGAATATTCTTTAAATTTGAGGGACTATTGTTACGTGACCGTCTTCCCCAAACTGTCTTGCAACTGATGTAAAACGGAAATGAAACAAATCAAATCAGAATAAAATAGTCTCCTCCGGTAGATGAAACATGCACCGCTACCCGTGACTGCCAGAACCTAACAGTGTAGATTACAATTTCCTATATAGAATCACTTCTGCACCTAAACAAGAAGCTCTAATGAAAGCAAGCTGCACTTGGCTGTAGGCGTGGCGTCGTGCAAGTTGGTCATAAAAGCGGCAGGGGAAACAGTTCCCATCATAATTCGCAGATGGCCAGCTCGCACACGTGCAAGGGACAACTCCAGCGGTGAGACTGGACAGTGGTTTGAGGAAAGCCGCCTTGGCGCAGGACACCTCAAAGTCAGAATGAAGATCATGTGTCCAGGCTGTGCAGGGACAACGGAGATATTAGGAAGCTGTATGTGGTCGGGGGACGCGTACCGATTTGGCAGAAATCCAGATCTGCAGCTATTGTAGACAAAACTGCAAGAAGTCAGAATTCGTCGAACTACAGTGGCCATCAAGACATCTCAGAAAGTGGACTGCGAACAGCAGAGTTAGGGATCCTTTGACGATTGTGAAGTACAAATGCGTTATGTCAGGACCTTCCAACAGCAGATGGTCAAACA
Source organism: Schistocerca gregaria (assembly GCF_023897955.1). NCBI lineage: Eukaryota > Metazoa > Arthropoda > Insecta > Orthoptera > Acrididae > Schistocerca > Schistocerca gregaria. The sequence continues at coordinate 477,811,707 of NC_064926.1, forward strand.
CACCAGGGATCAAGCATTGCAACTGTTCCTCACCTGCTGTCTTTCGCATCCAGGACATGGACCATCGCCGGAGGAATTATTGCTTCACGGCTGCCGCCATCGGACACTGCTCCACCCTCCTCAGCATCGGCACCGAAAGAAGGCCGCAAGCATCGCTTCGAGCCGTGTGATATTGTGTTTTTCAGGATTTTTAGCGGTAGCAGACGGTGGGCAAGAGGCGTGATCCTTCGTCCACTTGGCGCGTGCATGGACCTTATTTCAGGCCCAGATGGATTGCAGTGTCGACATCACAAACAAATTTGTCAGTCATGTGCACGGTGGTCCTTCTGTTTCTCTTCACCCAGATTCAAGGATCCCGAGGACAGCGCGGCCTCAACAACTTCCAGAGGGTGTCATCACGACTCCGCGGGACCACCTTATGGAGATGAAGCCTTCGCCTCCTCCGCCTCCTCTCGTACTACTGATGGAGCTGGACCCACCCACGCCGCAGCGGCCGATACCTTCCACATCTTGGTATGGGCCTCAGGAGATAAACGCGTACCCTTCTGGGCGTTTACTGGGGGACGTTTCCACCAGAGAGAAGGCCGGATGGCGGGATGCGACAGGAAGTCTGCCGTTCCCTGCAGCCACAGCTTCCGGCGGTCCATCAAAGCATCCACGCTCCTGCATTCCTCCCCCTCCTCCCTTTGTATTACAAGAATTCTCAGATCAAAGTAAGTATTCGTACCTGTATTTTCTAATAAAACTCATTAATACGAGTGGTTTGTCTAGCGAACCGATTTTCCAGGATTCCTAAATTGGTTCAAATGGCTCTAAGCACTTTGGAACTTAACATCTGAGGTTATCAGTCCTCTAGACTTAGAACTACATAACACTAACGACATCACACACATCCATGCCCCAAGTAGGATTAGAACCTGCGACCGTAGCAGCAGGGCGGTTCCAGGCTGAAGGGTCTAGAACCACTTGGTCACAGCGGCCGGCTGCAGGATTCCTAGACACAACAATTATTTTCAGTGATGGTTACACAATTTATTTCGAATTTACGTGTAATAAACTTAGTTAATTCAGATCCTTGCTTAATTTGGTAGTGTAATTAACTCCTTTATGATTTCAATGATTTACTGATGTCAGATACACAAGGATATGTAAATATCTCCAGTTAAAGATAAAAATTAAATCACCTCCCACCCAGCAACAAGTTACACTGTGAGTTAAAAATCTCGTGTGTCTATGTCTTATCATACATGTTTGTGCAAAGGAGCCATAAAATTTATAAAAACTGTGATCGTTTTGACATAAGGGGAGGAGGAGTTAAATAAAATGCAGATGATTCTGTACCAAGATGGTTATTCTAATATCGTTTCCTTCTAACGAGATTGGCGTCAAATGTACGAGATAATCGTTTATTCACCATCTCATGACTAATGGTAATGTCCACCATACAACTCATAACGTACCCGTAATTTTGGGGACTCTTGAGCTTTCGTCTCAATTGTCAATTTTATCTTGGAAGATGTCTCTTTCAGATGAGGACGAAACGTCATTAAACAGTTTTACATATCGACCGTGGTCTCTTAGTCTGGAAGTTTTAACAGAAACGGTAGCTGGCGTTTGGCTGACACAGATAGGAACATGGCCTCACGGAGTTTTCCGCCCACTATATTGTCCGTCAGGCCCATGTAATATCGTCTTCGTTAAATAGCCAGTGGAAGGGCTCCACTTTCCTAGCTGTACAGTTGGGGCACGCATCAGCGCCTCGTTCACAAAAACAAAGGACCAGATGTGCTGATAAACTTGCACCTATGCAGTCTGTGAAAGGCCACACTGACTGCAGCACTTAATGGACGAATGGCTCGTGTTCAGCTACGGATAGACGTGTTAATTCAAGAAAATCCACAACGACAGGATAACACTGGAAAGCTACTCGTACGCTATTCTATTAAAGAACGCAAAAGCTGATATAACAAGAATTAAAGGATAAAGAACTAGTATTCGTAAAACATCCAGACTAATCAGTTTGATTATCACACTTGCAAAGGTTCAGGGAAGGCACCAGTGTCACAGGTTACATTAACACAGAGAGCTTCACAGACTTATCCAGTGACAGTTCAGTTTTAGAAAAGAGTAATGTATCGAATAACCATTTAACAAGGCGATCGAAACACTTGGCAAATGTAACAAAAAAATCACACTAACAATATTAATTGACATCACGGTAGCATTAGATAATTTATGGTGGCGTGGCACGCTTTATATACCAGGATGAGTGAACTACCAGTCCTGCAGTGTCTGCACTACGTGTTCACAGATTAATCGAAGGTTAGAGCTATAGATTGCTCAGTCGGCACACGAGAAGTAATAAAAAGAACTATGGATGGGTGCCCACAGGGGTCGATTTATGGACCAGTGTTTTGGGATTAGGCAGTCGAACCACTCTTGGGCCAACTGGGAGAAGATGACCACGCCGATGGGGTGGTAGTGTATGTCTATGATGTCCTGGTTGCGAGGTCGGGAACTTAAAAGCTCATTAGAAGGAGGTTGTGAATGTAGTCCTCTCCCGAATGCAGCGATAGTGCTTAAACAAAAAAAAGTTAACCATAGCCCCACATAAAACCACATACATATTCCTTAAAGGCCAACTGTTATTACGTAGGAATCCCACTGTTTAGTTAGAAAGCATTTCTGTAACCAGCCAAAGAGTCATACGATACCTTGAAGTCCAGCTGTAGAAGTGTAGCTTCACTCGACAGATTCAGACACTCACAAACAAAGCAAGTAACATTATGCACAAAATTGTCCCCGCCTCAATAGCAGAATAGGAGCTACCTTTGCTTGCAATGAGAACCTTTGAAGATGTCTTTTTCACGTCCGTCATACGTTTATGCAGTAAGTGTCTGGGTGCACAACCTTCCGTGAACACCGAACACTGCACTCTTGCGACGTTAACAGAGCACGTGCTCCTCAGGCTGACAGGGGTCCGTGGCACCACGGGAGCCGATGCTTTACTAGTGATACTCCGAATCTACCCAGTAGACATTACGGTAAGACGTCTTGCAGCCTCATAATGGTCACGTCAAGGTGATTTGACCTTGTCCAGCAAATCGCAGACCAAAGGTTAACAACGAAGACCCAACTTCTGAACTGGAAAGTGAGTACACGGCAGAACGACTGAGGCAACAGTGAAATGTGTCAGAGAGTTTACCAAATACTCCCGCGTATTCGAGAACACCTAGCGTTTGTCTATGCTTAATTTCACTCAGGGCAACGTACATTATCCAACAGGACACGGCCGATGTACAGTTAGCCTGTAAGGGTTTTACAGAAGAGACAATATGCCTGTCAGTGTGGTCATACGGCAACACAAGACTACATTATCGTTAGCTGTGACGTCTGTAATGGAATTAGAGAACCAGTAGAGACTAACTAATCATCATACGAACTTAGAGGAAATAAAAGATAATGGACAACAATAGGAAATATTTCTAACAGTGTCCCCGGACATGAAAAGGACAAATTTTGCAGCGTACGGAAATAACAAAAGCCCTCCCATTATGCGTGCGCATCTCCATATGAGCGTCAACGTGTATGCATGTTGTGGAAGATGTGAATACGAGTGCTGTGCCATAGAATGAGCGTGTGGGACCACCATCACAGCAACTCACGAGGCGGATCCCGCAGTACCACACCAACTCCACGTCGGCGCAGCTTCCAGTTCCACCTCAGCGATGGAGACGGGGAGATGCACGTCGAAGGGACATGTACAACACAGGAAGTGTAATGCAATTCCGTAAACAGACCCTATGTTTTTCCAAGGCTGTCTGGTGTTTTATTTTCTTTTTTTTTATTTAAATAGGTAACATGCTCTGGTGACATTCCAGAGGATATTCACATTTATACACCTTTGAACATAGCCCTAATCTTTAGAACTCAGTCTGAAATGGCTCTTACTATTGAATATCGTCTGTCCAGTATTCATTTATCTTATTGAACTTTTACTCTTTAGTCAATACAAAACCATATAGTCTCTCAACTAATATTGGTACTCATATATAATACGTTCACACACACACACACACACACACACACACACACACACACACATACACATATTACACAGGGTGGTCCATTGATAGTGGCCGGGCCAAATATCTCAGGACATAAGTATCAAACGAAAAAACTCCCAAGAACGAAACTCATCTAGCTTAAAAGGGGAAACTAGATGGCGCTATGGTAGACCCGCTAGATCGCGCTGCCATAGGTCAAACGGATATCAACTGCGTTTTTTAGATAGGAACCCCCATTTTTTAATTACACATTCGTGTAGTACGTAAAAAAATATGAATGTTTTAGTTGGACCACTTTTTTCGCTTTGTGAAAGATGACGCTGTAATAGTCACAAACGTGTTAAGTACGCGGAACCACGTAACATTCCTCAGTGCGGACGGTATTTGCTTCGTGATACATTACCCGTGTTAGAATGAACCGTTTACCAATTGCGGTAAAGGTCAATATCGTGGTGATGTACGGCTATTGTGATCAAAATGCCCAACGGGCGTGTGCTATGTATGCTGCTCGGTATCCTGGACGACATCATCCAAGTGTCCGGACCGTTCGCCGGATAGTTACGTTATTTACGGAAGCAGGAAGTGTTCAGCCACATGTGAAACGTCAACCACGCCCTGCAACAAATGATGATGCCCAAGTAGGTGTTTTAGCTGCTGTCGTGGCTAATCCGCACATCAGTAGCAGACAAATTGCGCGAGAATCGGGAATCTCAAAAACGTCGGTGTTGAGAATGCTACATCAACATCGACTGCACCCGTACCATATTTCTATGCACCAGGAATTGCATGAAGACGACTTTGAATATCGTGTACAATTTTGCCACTGGCACAAGAGAATAACGGGACGATGACAGATTTTTTGCACGCGTTCTATTTACCGACGAAGCGTCATTCACCAACAGCGGTAACGTAAATCGGCATAATATGCGCTACTGGGCAACGGAAAATCCACGATGGCTGCGACAAGTGGAACATCGGCGACCTTGGCGGGTTAATGTATGGTGCGGCATTGTGGGAGGAAGGATAATTGGCCCCCATTTTATCGATGGCAGTCTAAATGATGCAATGTATGCTGATTTCCTACGTAATGTTCTACCAACGTCACTATAAGATATTTCACTGCATGACAGAAAAGCGATGTACTTCGAACATGATGGATATCCGGCACATAGCTCGCGTGCGGTTGAAGCGGTATTGAATAGCATTTTCATGACAGGTGGACTGGTCGTCGACCGGATCTGACGTCCCCGGATTTCTTTCTGTGTGGAATATTGAAGGATATTTGCTATCGTGATCCATCAACAACGCCTGACAACATGCGTCAGCGCCTTGTCAGTGCATGTGTGAACATTACAGAAGCGAACTAATCGCTGTTGGGAGGAATGTCGTTACACGTATTGCCAAATGCATTGAGGTTGACGCACGTAATTTTGTGCATTTATTGCATTAATTTGGTATTTACAGGTAATCACACTGTAACAGCATGCATTCTCAGAAACGATATGTTCACAAAGGTACATGTATCACATTGGAACAGCCGAAATAAAAAGTTCAAATGTACTGTATTTTAATTTAAAAAACCTACCTGTTACCAACTGTTCGTCTAAAATTGTGAGCCATTTGTTTGTGACTATTAGAGCGCCATCTATCACAAAGCGAAAAAAGTGGTCCAAATTAAACATTCATATTTCTTTACGTACTATACGAATATGTAATGAAAATAGGGTTTCCTATTTGAAACAACGCAGTTAATATCAGTTTGACCTATGGCAGCGCCATCTAGCTTGCCAACCATAGCGCCATCTGGTTTCCCCCTTTAAGCTAGACAAGTTTCGTTCTTTGTAGTTTTTTTGTTTGACCCTTATTTCGTGAGACATTTGGCCCGGTGAAATGTGAAATGATTTGGGTGAAGGTCACGGTGAAAGCAGGCTCAGACATGGTAATTGGATGTATCTATAGGCCCCCGGGCTCAGCAGCTGTTGTGGCTGAGCACCTGAAGGATAATTTGGAAAATATTTCGAGTAGATTTCCCCACTATGTTATAGTTCTGGGTGGAGATTTTTATTTGCCGGATATGGACTGGGAGACTCAAACGTTCATAACTGGTGGCAGGGACAAAGAATCCAGTGGAATATTTTGAAGTGCTTTATCTGAAAAGTACCTTGTGCAGTTAAACAGAGAACCGACTCGTGGCGATAACATATTAGACCCTCTGGTGACAAACAGACCCGAACTATTTGAAACAGTTAACGCAGAACAGGGAATCAGCCATCATAAAGCGGTTACTGCATCGATGATTTCAGCCTTAAATAGAAATATTTAAAAAGGTAGGAAGATTTTTCTGTTTAGAAAAAATGACTAAAACCAGATTACAGAGTACCTGACGGCTCAACACAAAAGCTTTGTCTCAAGTACAGATAGTGTTGAGGATCAGTGGACAAAGTTCAAAACCATCGCACAATATGTGTTAGATGAGTATGTGCCAAGCAAGATCATAAGAGATGGAAAAGAGCCACCGTGGTACAACAACCGAGTTAGAGAACTGCTGCGGAAGTAAAGGGAACTTCACAGCAAACATACACATAGCCAAAGCCTAGCAAACAAACACAAATTACGCGAAGCGAAATGTAGTGTGGGGAGGGCTATGCGAGAGGCGTTCAATGAAATCGAAAGTAAAGTTCTATGTACTGACTTGGCAGAAAATCCTAAGAACTTTGGTCTTATGACAAAGCGGTAGGTGGATCAAAACAAAATGTCCAGACACCCTGTGACCAAAATGTTACTGAAACAGAGGATGACAGACTAAAGGCCGAAATACTAAATGTCTTTTTCCAAAGCTGTTTCACAGAGAAAGACTGCACTGTAGTTCCTTCTCTAGACTGTCGCACAGATGACAAAAGTGGTAGATATCGAAATAGACGACAGAGGGATAGAGAAACAATTAAAATCGCTCAAAAGAGGAAAAGCCGCTGGTCCTGATGGGATACCAGTTCGATTTTACTCAGAGTAAGCGAAGTAACTTGCCCCCCTTCTTGCAGCGGTGTACCGTAGGTCTCTAGAAGAGCGAAGCGTTCCAAAGGATTGGAAAAGGGCACAGTTCATCGCCGATTTCAAGAAGGGACGTCGAACAGATGTGCAGAACTATAGACCAAAAATCTCTAACGTCGATCAGTTGTAGAATTTTGGAACATGTATTATGTTCGAGTATAATGACTTTTCTGGAGACTAGAAATCTAGTCTGCAGGAATCAGCATGGGTTTCGAAAAAGACGATCATGTGAAACGCAGCTCGCGCTATTCGCCCACGAGACTCAGTGGGCCATAGACACGGGTTCACAGGTAGATGCCGTGTTTCTTGACTTCCGCAAGGCGTTCGATACAGTTCCCCACAATCGTTTAATGAACAAAGTAAGAGCATATAGACTATCAGACCAATTGTGTGATTGGATTGAGGAGTTCCTAGATAATAGAACGCAGCATGTCTTTCTCAATGGAGAGAAGTCTTCCGAAGTAAGAGTGATTTCATGTGTGCCGCAGGGGAGTGTCATAGAACCGTTACTATTTACAGTATACATAAGTGACCTGGTGGGTGACATCTGAAGTTCACTGAGGCTTTTTGCAGATGATGCTGTGGTGTATCGAGACGTTGTAACAATGGAACATTGTACTGAAATGCAGGAGGATCTGCAGCGCATTGACGCATTGTGCAGGGAATGGCAATTGAATCTCAATGTAGACAAGTGTAATGTGTTGCGAATACATAGAAAGATAAATCCCTTATCATTTAGCTACAAAATAGCAGGTCAGCAACTGGAAGCAGTTAATTCCATAAATTATCTGGGAGTACGCATTAGGAGTGATTTAAAATGGAATGATCATATAAAGTTGATCGTCGGTAAGGCAGATACCAGACTGAGATTCATTGGAAGAATCCTAAGGAAATGCAATCCGAAAACAAAGGAAGTAGGTTACAGTACGCTTGTTCGCCCAGTGCTTGAATACTGCTCAGGAGTGTGGGATCCGTACCAGATAGGGTTGATAGAAGAGATAGAGAAGAGCCAACGGAGAGCAGCGCGCTTCGTTACAGGATCATTTAGTAATCGCGAAAGCGTTACAGAGATGATAGATAAACTCCAGTGGAAGACTCTGCAAGAGAGACGCTCAGTAGCTCGGTACGGGTTTTCGTTCAGAGTAGAGCAATTATCTTTTGTGTTCCTTGCCCGCATCTCGTGGCCGTGCGGTAGCGTTCTCGCTTCCCACGCCCGGGTTCGATTCCCGGCGGGGTCAGGGATTTTCTCTGCCTCGTGATGGCTGAGTGTTGTGTGATGTCCTTAGGTTAGTTAGGTTTAAGTAGTTCTAAGTTCTAGGAGACTGATGACCATAGATGTTAAGTCCCATAGTGCTCAGAGCCATATGAACCATTTTTTTTGTATTCCTCTTCCAAATGAAGTGCGGGAAAACAGCTCTGTATATGCCTCTGTTAGAGTCATAATTTCTCTTATTTTTCCTCACCAGCCTTAAGCGAAATTTATTTATTTCTCCCCCTCATCCTTTTTTTAGATTTACTCTTTATTGACATACGGTACCTAGAATTCACAAATTATGTTAGAAACTATTGAAAATCCAATCTCGACTACATTATATTATCATTTTGTTAATGTATATGCAATATGCAATGCTATGTTTCAACAAGCACTTTGATAATGATTCATTTCTTTCTGCTTTCTCTCACTGTTATTTAGTATGGCCTGGTGGCCATGTTTGTTACTTTGCACATAACGTCATATGTTCTCACTCTATTGTACTCTGACTGTGGTAATAATACCAAACCTTTCAGTACATTCATTTTAATTTATATTTTTCCAAACTTCTGTCAATTAAAAAAAAAGCAATTTTCTTCATGACTTTCGTAATCTCCAAATATGTCAATAAAGCTGAGTTGCTGAACATCAAGTGGCTAAATTTTTGTCTAGCGACCAGTGTGTAAAATAGTTTCATTTCTCAATAGCGTTTCGCCAAAAGAACGTTGAGAGTTCACCATCTGTAGCATCGTTGACAGTCCCGACTGCGGCCTTTGATGCAGAGCCGGATGGAGGGTCAGAATCAGAGGCTCAGACGGTTTTGTGACTGTGTTGGCTGCAGATTCCTTGACTTGCGCCATACGGTGAAGGGGTTCCGGTTTCCGCTGAATAGATCAGGAGTTCACTACACTCAGCCGGCGGCTACACGAGTAGCGGAGGCTGTGTGGAGCGGACTGGGCTGTTTTTTAGGTTAGAAGCCGTCGGGAAAGCACGGGGTGGGCTGCAATCTAAAAGGGTACATGGCAAATACAGGACGTGCTTGGATCAAGGAACAGTCGGAATTGTAGCTGTAAATTGTTGTAGTTGTGCTGGGAAAGTCCCTGAGCTTCAAGCGCTAATAGAAAGCACAGAAGATGAAATCGTTATAGGTACAGAAAGCTGGCTAAAGCCTGAAATAAGTTCTATGGAAATTTTTACAAAGTCTCAGACGGTGTTCAGGAAAGATAGATTAGGCAGAATTGGTGGTGGAGTGTTTGGGTCTGTCAGTAGCGGTTTATCTTGTAGTGAAGTCGAAGTAGATACTCCATGCGAATTGGTATAGGTGGAGGTTGTACTTAACAGCCGAACTAAGTTAATAATTGGCTCCTTCTACCGACCCCCAGACTCCGATGATATAGTTGCGGAACAGTTCAGAGAAAATTTGAGTCACGTAACAAATAAATACCCCACTCATATGGTTATAGTTCGTGGGGACTTCAACCTTCCCTCGATTTGTTGGCAAAAATACTTGTTCAAAGCCGGTGGTAGGAGAAAACTTCTTCCGAGATTGTCCTAAATGCTTTCTCCGAAAATTATTTCGTGCAGTTAGTCCACGAACGCACGCGAATTGTAAATGGTTGCGAAAACACACTTGACCTCTTAGCCACAAACAATCCAGAGCTGATAGAGAGCACCATGACTGATACATAGATTAGTAATCACAAGCTCGTTATAGGTAGGCTCAATACCGTTTCTTCCAAATCCACCAGAAACAAATGCAAAATAATTTTACTTACATATTTAAATAAGTGGATAAAGTGTCACTAGAAGCCTTCCTAAGAGACAATCTCCATTCCTTCCGAACTGACTATGCAAATGTAGACGAGATGTGGCTCAAATTCAAAGATATAGTAGCAACAGCAATTGCGAGATTCATACCTCATAAATTGGTAAGAGATGGAACTGTTCCCCCATGGTACACAAAACAGGTTCGAACGCTGTTGCAGACGCAACGGTAAAAGCATGCGAAGTTCGGAAGAACGCGAAATCCCGAAGATTGGCTAAAATTTACAGACGCGCGAAATTTGGCACGGACTTCAATGCGAGATGCCTTTAATAGGTTCCACAACGAAACATTGTCTCGAAATTTGGTAGAAAATTCGAAGAAATTCTGGTCGTATGTAAAGTACACAAGCGGCAAGACGCAGTCAATACCTTCGCTGCGCAGTGCCGATGGTACTGTTACCAACGACTGTGTCGTTAAAGCGGAGTTATTGAACACAGTTTTCCGAAATTCCTTCACCAAGGAAGACGAATGGAATATTCCAGAATTTGAAACACGAACAGCTGCTAGCATGAGTTTCTTAGAAGTAGATACCTTAGGGGTTGCGAAGCAACTCAAATTGCTTGATACAGGCAAGTCTTCAGGTCCAGATTGTATACCGATTAGGTTCCTTTCAGATTACGCTGATACAATAGCTCCCTACGTAGCAATCACATACAACCGCTCGCTCACCGATAGATCTGTACCTGCAGATTGGAAAATTGCGCAGGCCCCACCAGTGTTTAAGAAGGGTAGTAGGAGTAATCCATCGAACTACAGACCTATATCATTGACGTCGGTTTGCACTAGAGTTTTGGAGCGTATACTGTATTCATTATGAATCACCTCGAAGGGAACGATCTATTGATACGTAATCAGCATGGTTTCAGAAAACATCGTTCTTGTGCAACGCAGCTAGCTTTTTATTCGCACGAAGTAATGGCTACTATCGACAGGGGATCTCAAGTGGATTCCGTATTTCTAGATTTCCGGAAAGCTTTTGACACCGTTCCTCACAAGCGACTTCTAATCAAGCTGCGGGCCTATGGGGTATCGTCTCAGTTGTGCGACTGGATTCGTGATTTCCTGTAGGGAAGGTCGCAGTTCGTAGTAATAGACGGCGAATCATCGAGCAAAACTGAAGTGATATCAGGTGTTCCCCAGGGAAGCGTCCTGGGACCTCTGCTGTTCCTGATCTATATAAATGACCTGGGTGACAATCTGAGCAGTTCTCTTAGGTTGTTCGCAGATGATGCTGTAATTTACCATCTAGTAAGATCATCCGAAGACCAGTATCAGTTGCAAAGCGATTTAGAAAAGATTGCTGTATGGTGTGGCAGGTGGCAGTTGACGATAAATAACGAAAAGTGTGAGGTGATCCACATGAGTTCCAAAAGAAATCCGTTGGAATTCGATTACTCGATAAATAGTACAATTCTCAAGGCTGTCAATTCAACTAAGTACCTGGGTGTAAAAATTACGAACAACTTCAGTTGGAAAGACCACATAGATAATAATGTGAGGAAGGCAAGCCAAAGGTTGCGTTTCATTGGCAGGACACTTAGAAGATGCAACAAGTCCACTAAAGAGACAGCTTACACTACACTCGTTCGTCCTTTGTTAGGATATTGCTGTGCGGTGTGGGATCCTTACCAGGTGGGATTGGCGGAGGACATCGAAAGGGTGCAAAAAAGGGCAGCTCGTTTTGTATTATCACGTTATAGGGGAGAGAGTGTGGCAGATATGATACGCGAATTGGGATGGAAGTCATTACAGCAAAGACGTTTTTCGTCGCGGCGAGATCTATTTACGAAATTTCAGTCACCAACTTTCTCTTCCGAATGCGAAAATATTTTGTTGATCCCAACCTACATAGGTAGGAATGATCATCAAAATAAAATAAGAGAAATCAGAGCTCGAACAGAAAGGTTTAGGTGTTCGTTTCTCCCGCGCGCTGTTCGGGAGTGGAATGGTAGGGAGATAGTATGAATGTGGTTCGATAAACCCTCTGCCAAGCACTTAAATGTGAATTGCAGAGTAATCATGTAGATGTAGACTTTCCTCCAGTGATTCCCATTTGAGTCACAAAGCAACTCCGTAACACTCACATGTTAATCGAACCTGCCAGTAAGGAATACAGCACTTACTTCTGAACTGCCCAAATGGGGAGACCAAACACTTGAACACTACACAAGAATATACCACACTAGTGTTTTATACCGTTGTTTCGAATGTTGACGAGCTACACTTTTCTGGAATTCTCCCAGTATATTGAAGTCGAACATTCTGCTTCCCTGCTAATGTCATAACGTGCTTGTACAACTTCATACCACTTTGCAGAGTTACACATGGATTTTTCATCGATGTGACTGTATCAAGCAAAACTCCACTAATACTGTATTCCACCATTACAGGATTAGATTTCCCACCCATCTGAAGTAACTGTGCAGAACAACCAAGATAGTAGTGTGGTCAACACCGATAGGTCGTGAACTTAAAGGTAATAAGGTGAAGTCGTCTCTTACATTAAAGTGTTTTATTTGAAAAAGCGATGCTGAGACGCTATATAGTGGGGTTGACAGTCTCTCTGAGCAGCTTGAGAAGCCCGCCATAGGTATAAGTTGCCTGACCTGGTTGGGGGAAGCTCATTGATTATTGGGAAGTGCCGTACCTTCAGCACTAGTGGTACAGATCGTGAACCCTGGCTGCACTGCCCCACCCCAGCGGAAGGATCGAAAATATCGAGACTGTAGCAATTCTTAGTAATAACTACCCGTAACAGGTCACACTTTGCTCTGGCTCAATCTGCTTGAATGGAAAAAAATAAAAGCTCATGTTTCTATTATGTATGGGAATTGGATATATGTCCTAATGACTAGTGTGTATGTCCTAATCTCCTTCATATCTGTCCACCTCCCCCCTCCCACCTTTCTTTATCCATCTCCTCTTCCTTCCTCCTCTCTCTGTCCACCTCCTCCTTGCCGTTTTCTATGTCCATATCCTCCCACCCCTCTGTCCATCTCCTCTTCCCCCGCCCTTTCTTTGACCTTGAGACTTATTTTATAGTTATTGCAAATAAGAATTCTGCAGTAGCATCCTAATCATAAATCGATAAGCCATAAATACTACTTGCTATCGACGTTTCGCCACTGTATGTGAAATTCAGATGATAAACGGGTATTCATTGGACAAATATATTATACTAGAACGGCCATGTGATTACAATTTCACCCAACGCTAGTGAATAGATCCTGAGAAATCAGTACCCACAACATCCACCTCTGGCCGTAATAACGGCCTTGATGCGCCTGGGCATTGAGTCAAACAGAGCTTGGATGGCGTGCACAGGCACAGCTGACCAGGCAGCTTCAACACGATAGCACAGTTCATCAAGAGTAGTGACTGGCGTATTGTGACGACCCAGTTGCTCGGCCACCATTGACCAGACGTTTTCAATTGGTGAGAGATCTCGAGAATGTGCTGGCCAGGGCAGCAGTCGAACCTTTTCTGTTTCCAGAAAGGCCTCTACAGGACCTGCAACATGCGATTGTGCATTATCCTGCTGAAATGTAGGTTATCTCAGGGAATGAATGAAGGGTAGAGCCACGGGTCGTAACACATCTGAAATGTAACTCCCACTGTTCAAAGTGCCGTCAATGCGAACAAGCGGTGACCGAGAGGTGTAATCAATGGCACCCCATACCATCACGCCAGGTGATACACCAGTATGGCGATGAGGAATACACTCTTCCAATCTGCGTTCACCGCGATGTCGCCAAACACGGATAAGACCATCATGATGATGTAAACATAACCTGGAATCATACAAAAAAATGACGTTTTGCCATTCGTGCACTCAGGTTCGTCGTTGAGTACACCATCGCAGGCGCTCCTGTCTATGACGCAGCGTCAAGGGTAACCGCAGACACGATCTCCGGGCTGATAGTCATGCTGCTGCAAACGTCGTCGAACTGTTCGTGCAGATGGTTGTTGTCTTACAAACGTACCCATCCGTTGACTCAGGGATCGAGACGTGGCTGCACGATGCGTTACAGCTATGCGGATAAGATGCCTGTCATCTCGACTGCAAGTGATACGAGGCCGTTGGGATCCAGCACGGCGTTCCGTATTACCCTCCTGAACCCATCGATTCCATATTGTGCTAACTGTCATTGGATCTCGACCAATGCGAGCAGCAATGTCGCGTTACGATAAACCGCAATCGCGATAGGCTACAATCCGTCCTTTATCAAAGTCGGAAATGTGATGGCACCCATTTCTCCTCCTTAGACGAGGCATCGTAACAACGTTTCACCAGGCAACGCCGGTCAACTGATGTTTGTGTATGAGAAATCGAATGGAAACTTTCCTCATGTCAGCACGTTGTAGGTGTCGCCACCGGCGCCAGCCTTGTGAGAATGCTCTGAAAAGCTAATCATTTGCATATCATAGCATCTTCTTCCAGTCGGTTAAATTTCGAGTCTGTAGCACGTCATCTTCGTGGTATAGCAATTTTAATGGCCAGCAGTGTACATATGTTTGTTCATGTATTACATACATTAAAAATATACATATATTGAAGAATTAGGTGCCTAAAAACACGCCCGTATTAGAATTTAACGTTGTGTAAAACGTTCAAAGCAATCGGTAAAGAACTTTTGTACATTAACGATTTTGAACTAACCAACATTTACATTTTCACAACTTTTCCTTTTTTATTACATATATACCAGATGGCGTTCCCGTAGGTACATAAAAACACGTGACTATTAGAATGCATTGGTGTCAAAATTTCAAAGCGATCCGTGAAGAACTTTGGGCGATTTGAGTTTTTGAGGAAACAAACAGCTACGTTCGTTCTTATATAGAAACTGTAATTGCTCCTAATCGAAAATCTCTGAAAGTTTGTGCCTTTTGCTTGAAATTTTGACACAAAGTTGCACTGGAATACGAATGTTGGTTATATATACCTATTTTTAAATACAGGTAGTGTATAATTTTTTTAAAAATTAATAATAGGGAAACGTTGTTATGAAAAATCTCAAAATATTATATATATATATATATATATATATATATATATATATATATATATATATATGTTGCACTAGAATGCAATATTTTTTCAAACTTCAAAGCAATCGGTCAAAAACTTTCCGAGATTAATAGTTTGGAACAAAGGAACATTCGAACATTTACCTTTTTATTTATATAGAAATTTATGCATTGTACTCTATTCCTGTCCCAAAAGATTCACTTGAGTAGGTGATTTTGCGCTGATTGAGACTTACAACTGCCGGCCTGAGTGTCCGTGCGGTTCTAGGCGCTACAGTCTAGAACCGCGCGACCGTTACGGTAGCAGGTTCGAATCCTGCTTCGGGCATGGATGTGTGTGTGATGTCTTTAGGTTAGTTAGGTTTAATTAGTTCTAAGTTCTAGACGACTGATGACCTCAGAAGTTAAGTCGCATTGTGCTCAGAGCCATTTGAACTATTTGAGACTTAGAACTAATGACACAGTGTGCACTCTGCTAAGGTCATGAAAATACCAGTAACAATAGGATTTATGTGACTGGCCTGCGGGTGAAGAATTCGAGAAAGGAGTGATCGTCGTAAGGACTGATTCGGTATACACAAAAGTCACAACAAATTATATTAAATTAAAAGCAAAGGTGGTAAAATTAAGACTGCGATGATTATTCCACTTTCAAACACAGAGGGAAGAGCAGAAAGATGGAAAAAGTACATTGAAGGTCTTTTTCCGCCCGCGTTGATGCATATACACAAGTATCCACTGTAGGAGGAAGTATTTTTTCTTGTGCAATAATTAAAGTTTTTCACTTTATTTATTTCTGTAGGATCCTTGTTGCCCCGTAAGATATGAGCGCAATTAATGCATGTACCAAATATGTGGAAACATAGGTTAGCATAAAGTATTTTTTATTTCTTTTACGTTGATCTCAAGTCTAGATTGATTTTCCTTAATGTCTTGTTCTTTCAGTTTAGCATACAGGTCAATCGTAATCTCACCGCCATTAATGAAGACTGGAACATCTATGTTCTGATACGACAATTGTAAATCTCTCCATGGCTAAATCTCCATCCATGCACCTCGTGCGACAAACGATGGGGGGCTGTTTGCTTTTTCTCAGATCCTAGATGGCAATATAATGAAAACATCTGGCATTTCAGCTCTACTGATATCAGATTACCAGTGTCCAGCACGTGTCTACCTACCTTTCTACGTCCTCTTCACGTCACGCTGTTGGAGGCCGATTGCTCACTCCTTGAGAACGCTGAAGAAATCACACAGATGGAGGACAGCTCTCTGCGCTTGTTTCAGACACAGCACCTCATTTCTTCAGCTGAGTCAAGAAAACAATCTCAAGTTTTGCCACTAGTACCGGGTTCCATTGTCACCCCTGCCTGCAGTGTCACGTTTCGTCAGTAAAACTCGCTGTTAACGTTATATTCCTTGTAAGTGAAGTCGTATTGTGTGTTTATCAGTCGCTGTTTCGTCCCCCGCAGACGCTTTGTACCTCCCATGTTAACAAACATGTCACAGATTTGCTGTAACACACTGCTGGTCCACTCATTCATGAAATAGTAACATTTACCTCGGAGAAGGTTAATTGCTTGCTGTTTTAGTTACTTACAAGCGCAGTTGTTTTTCCTCGTATTTGCCGTTCACTGATAAATACTATGCTTTTCTAACGTTACACTAGCTATATAGCTCCTCCGCATAGAGGCCCTATACCTAGGAACTAGGTCACTCATTCATAAAACAATAAAATATCTTACGGAAAAGGTTATTTGCTTGGTGTTTTAGGTTCTGACAAACGTAATTGTTTTTACACACAATCGCCATTCACTGCTAAATACACACGTCAAAAAAAGTTTTGCATCACCTCGGTTACAAGAGTTTCGGAACCTGTGAAGCAAATTGGAATAGAGATCAACATAAACATCATTTCTGCCCTCTTTATTGCTCATGAAAATCACACATTGCATGTTGTACCACCATATAGCGAGACCTTTAGAGGACCAGATTGCTGTATACACCAATACCCATAATACGCAAAAGTACGCCTCTTACATTGATGCATGCCTGTCCATAAGTTCAGCAAGGCACTGTTGGTCCAACTTGTTCCACTCCTCAACGGCAATTCGGCGTAGATCAAATGGCTCTAACCACTATGGGACTTAACATCTGAGGTCATTAGTCCCCTAGACATAGAACTATTTAAACCTAACTAACCTAAGGACATCACACAGATCCATGCTCGTGGCAGGATTCGAACCTGCGACCGTAGCAGGAGCGCGGTTCCGGACTGAAGGTCCTAGAGCCGCTCGGCCACAGCGGCCGGCACAGAATAGATCCCTCAGAGTGGTTCGTGGGCGATGTCGTCCATAAAGAGCCCCTTCACCTAAGTCAGCCATGTTCGATAGGGTTCATGTATGGAGAACATGCTCGTCACTCTAGTCGAGTTAAGTCGTTATGCTGAAGGAAGTCATTCATAAGATGTGCATGATGGGGGCGCGAACTATCGTCCATGAAGACGAATGCCTCGTCAGTATGATGCCGATGTGGTAGCACTACCTTCCGGAGGATGGCATTTACGTATCGTACAGCCGTTACGGCGCCTTCCATGTCCACCAGCGCCGTAGGTCGGCCCCACACAATGCCACCCCAAAACTGCAGGAAACCTCCGCCTTGCTGCACTCCCTGGAAAGTGTGTCTAAGGCGTTCAGCCCGGCCGGGTTGCCTCCAAACACGTCTCCGACGATTGTCTGGTTGAAAGCATATGCGACACTCATCGGTGAAGAGAACGTGATGCCAGTCCTGAGCGGTCCATGCGGCATGTTGTTGGGACCATCTGTACCGCGCTGCGTGGTATCGTGATTGTAAAGATGGACGTCGAGAGTGAAGTTGCGCATCATGCAGCCTACTGCGCACAGTTTGAGTCGTAACTCGACGTCCTGTGGCTGCACGGAAAGGATTATTCAACACGGGGGCGTTGCTGTCAGGATTCCTCCGAGCCTTAATCCGTAGGTAGCGGTCATCCACTGCCCTTGGGCGGCCTGTGCGAGGCATGTCATCGACATTTCCTGTCTCTCTGTGTCTACTCTATGTCCGAACAACATCGCTTTGATTCACTCCGAGACGCCTGGATACTTCCCATGTTGATAGCCCTTCCTGGCAGAAATTAACATTACGGACGCGATCGAACCGCGGTATTGGCCGTCTAGGCATGGTTGAACTACAGACAACACGAGCCGTGTACCTTCCTCCCGCTGGAATGACTGGAACTGATCGGCTGTCGGACCCCCTCCCTCTAAGAGGCGCTGCTCATGCATGGTTGTTTACATCTTTGTGCGGATTTAGTGACATCTCTGAACAGTCAAAGGGACTGTGTTTGTGATACAATATCCACAGTCAACGTCATTCTTCAGGAGTTCTGGGAAAAAGGGTGATGCAGAACATTTTTTGATGTGTGTACTGTGTTTTCGTTATGTTACGCTAGCTACACAGCTCCTCGGCATAGAGGTTCTATACTTCTGAACTAAACCAGTTGACAACGGCAATTTCGAGTTTGTGGGAATATCGACCTCTATAAGAGACTCGAAAGTCTCTGGCCAGCGTTGAGTGGGTGATCTTTGGACAGAGTGTGCGTTTTTGAGTGGTGTTCGAGACAGATGTTTGTAAACGTTGCTCTCTAGAATGAAATGTTCGTGATATCAGCCGTATCACGTATGACTGAAAGTGGTTCCTTTAGTACCGAAGTCCACTCCTTCCTACAAGTTCCTCGACATCATGAAAGCGTAGCCTTTGAAGACATTGTTTTAAGTGCAAGGAGAGGTAATACTCGCTGGCTGTAAATTCGAGACCTCATATTCCAAATAATATGTTGTAATTTATTTAAATGATTTATTCCTTCGGTAAAAATCATGGACACACTTGTTCTCAACTGAATCATTTGATTCGTCATCTGAGTAAATTACGAACCGTAACTCGCATTAGAAATGTAAACCAGTTGTTAAAATGGCGTTAGGAGGCAGACTAGTTGCTGTGTACGAACATATGGAAAAGTACAGTGAGTTGTTGATTAAACCTACTCAAATACACTGTCAAACAGTGTTTCCTTTGGACATGTAAAACGGATAACTACTATGGTACTTTGCAATTTATTGCTTTTTTTGCCATCTAAGTCGCTCATTTTTTTTATGATGCAACAAGTTCCGATGAAAATTGATCGTCTTGAGATTTAAAAACGAAACATTCTACAATTCTAAGAGCCTACTTTCTGTTTCTTTACACAATGTACAGTAGCTAGTATGAAGAACGGAAAGTAGACATTCAGTCTTCTACTTTGTTTTATATTTAGTTCTGAAAATGATCAACTTTGAATGAAACTTATCACGTTGTTATAATTAACGTGCAACGGAGACGTTATGGAACGTCTCGCGATGTGGCAGTTTGGTGACAGCGGTTGTGCTTCCGAAGCAAAAATTCATGCACTCTTGTAAAATGTACGGGTTGATGCAAATTAAATCAGTGAAGATGGAAGGGTGTGGAATGATATCAGTGCAAACTGTTGAGTTATTCTGAACCTGCTGCGTACTGAATATGTAATAACTTTTGAATACGTATGATTTGTTTCTCAATGGCTCTGGATTCGCTATTACACAGCCATCTATAATTGGTACACATTAGCAAGAATTTAAATGCAATGGTACGTACACAATAGTAACACTGTTACTGCAATGACAGAAGAAAAAAAATGTTCGAAAAATAATTAGTATAATTTTTATACATTTGTAGCATAATTAGATATTTGTGTACATACTGCAGCGTGTGTGTCGATTCCACGTGCTATCAGATTGTGCATGTTGAGACAGTATTGTTGGCGACCTCTTCGTTTCCGCTGTTTCCCTCCTCACGTAGAGGCATTAGAGCAAACGAATTCACATTTGGTCACGTATCGCTGGCCTTCTTCGGCTCATTCGTCGTCCAAAACGTGTTTCTGGCAATGTTTCTAGATCTAAATTCACAGGATCTAAATTTTCCAGTGGCGTATTGTATTGGTACTCCTAACTACAGGAGAACTGTGTACAGAGGTTAATAATCTCTGACATCTCTTGCTTAGTGTTTGGTCTGTCATGTCTTTCGTCTCTGGCGATTCAAATAGTATACAGGGTGAGTCAGTTACTCATAATGCTGCTTTTTTGCAGTCTGCGGATTCTTAAAATACCACATACAAGGTTTTCATACTCTCTCGCTGACTATGTGCAAACTATTAGTCTTACAGATAAAATTAACAGGACCTTTTTGTAGGAAATTTAATAGAGTTAAATTTTCTGCTTGAATGCGTTTCCACTGAATACCACGGTTTTAGAGTTATTCAAGAAAAACGCATTTGAAGATAACTTTTGCACATTTTTCTTGAATAAGTCGAAAACTACAGCTTCTATCGAAAACGCCCGCAGTACAGAATTTACCTACATTAAATTTCGTACAAAAATGTATGTTTATTTTTTCTGCAGACCTAATAGTTTGTACGTAAAGAGCGAGAGAATATGAGAATCATGCACAGGGTATATGAAGACGTTGCTGGTTGCATAAAACCCAAAAGCTAGCGGCAGCTGAACCAGTCAGCATAGTTAATATCGTTTTCGTCCCTACCTGCACAGAGTAGAAACTTATCCACTCAAATTCTACGACTTACCGAAAGTCCGTGTACTTTAGATTTCTTTCAGAGTCTCCTAGACACGAGATGGCCAAATATCTAGCCTCGATATTATAATCCTGCCTTGCTAAAACGCACAGTTATGTTAACGTTTAACGCATTTTATTGTGGGACTGAAAGGCTTGAGGTTGAGCTGATTGACATACTTCTTAGCTTTGATGCTGTATCCTTATTCATGATGATTCGGGTGAAAGGAGCTCCTTCAAATACGGTAGATATTTCCTCTGGTGGATCAGTAGCTTCGTTTAGACATTGTCCTACTAGTACCCGCTCGCAGTAAGGAAACGAATTTTTGGAGGAAATTCGCGGGGTTTCGTAATTAACACCTTTATTCCACTTGTTTATGGCGGTTATTTGACCTGTTGGAGTAAAGCAAGTAGAAGAGCAGCTAAGTGGATCCGCTAAGTGAGTGGTACTTACATAGTATGAATCCGTGCCGAAGAGACCAGGCGTCTTCTTCGCACATCTTCGTAATGTTAACTCAGAAGTTCTACAGGGTGTTACAAAAAGGTACGGCCAAACTTTCAGGAGACATTCCTCACATACAAATAAAGAAAATATGTTATGTGGACACGTGTCCGGAAACGCTTAATTTCCATTTGAGCTCATTTTAGTTTCGTCCAGCTGCACTCAATGGAGCTCGTTATCATGATTTCGTACGGGATACTCTACCTGGGGTGTTAGAACATTGTGCCTTTACAAGTACGACACAACATGCGGTTCATGCACGATGGGGCTCCTGCACATTTCAGTCGAAGTGTTCGTACGCTTCTCAACAACAGATTCGGTGACCGACGGATTGGTAGAGGCGGACCAATTCCATGGCCTCCACGCTCTCCTGACCTCAACCCTCTTGACTTTCATTTATGGGTGCATTTGAAAGCTCTTGTCTACGCAACCCCGGTACCAAATGTAGAGACTCTTCGTGCTCGTATTGCGGACGGCTGTGATACAATACGCCATTCTCCAGGGCTGCATCAGTGCATCAGGGATTCCATGCGACGGAGGGTGGATGCATGTATCCTCGCTAACGGAGGACATTTTGAACATTTCCTGTAACAAAGTGTTTGAAGGCATGCTGGTACGTTTTGTTGCTGTGTGTGTCCATTCCATGATTAACGTGATTTGAAGAGAAGTAATAAAATGAGCTCTAACATGAAAAATAAGCATTTCCGGACACATGTGCACATAACATATTTTCTTTCTTTGTGTGTGAGGAATGTTTCCTGAAAGTTTGACCGTACCTTTTTGTAACACCCTGTACATACGTCGAAGAAAGAGACCAGTAGACAGTTAAATTTCATAGACGTAACGGCGGTCAAAAGGATGGAACATTGAGTCATGAAATATACAGGAAAGCAACGACACAGATGGTATATCCGTAAGGTCCCTAACCACCACCGAAACAAAAATGAGGTATATTTAATGACTTAGTGAATAGGAGAAGTGCTAGCCAGTTTAGTTAGAAGCAGGACTCAATTTCGTAGAGTCGCCTTTTAAGAAAAATTGGTACCTGAGTTGTAAAGTAGGGCTAGCACTAGTGACAAGAAGAGATAAGTCCAGAAACAACGGCAGCCAAAGGAGAAACTTATCACCGCTTTCATTAACAAGATTACTGATCGCACCGATAAAGTTTTGGCCATTTGGTTTAAACAGTTTTCGTCCACGAGCATAACGATTCCACCGCACTTCAAAGATATCCATTATAAAATTCTCTGCTGTTGTGGCCAAGTACATGTTGTAACCACAAAAAAGTACTAACACTCGCTTAGCTGAAAATAAGAGAAGCTGTCGCTTTGGACAAAGTGATAAGTCGGCGATAGGGAATGTTCTTTACATGGTGGACACCGTGGATTACAATTTAGTGAGAATAGCGCTTTAGTGACGACAACGCATTATCATATGTGCATATACAGAAAGTCAATGATAATTTAAAAACGCTGTGATTAGTTTAACAGATAAGAAGATGAAGTTAAACACAATAAAATGCGGATGACAGCAGGACAGTAATTCAAATGAACACTCGCTTCTAACGAAAATGGCATCACCTGTCACATACAATCATGCATTTCTCATCATGTGACCAATGGTAATACTATCTATAGAGCTTATAATACGCCCATGAATTCAGTGGCTTTGGTATCGTCGATACTGTTGCCAGTTCTAGCCCTGAAGATCCCTCCCGCATATGGGCTCGAAACAATATTGAACAGTTTTGTACATCGAACACTGCCTTTCATACCGGGAGTTATAACAGAAACGGTTGCTGGCTTTTGTCTGCTACGGACGGTAGCGTGGCCTTATGGAGGTTTTCCTCAGCTACGCTATCCCTGGGGCCCTGATAACATCTTCTTGGTTAATTAGCCGGTCGATGGACTCCGCTTTCCGAGTTGGACAGCTGAAGACACGCATCGGCGCCTCGCTCACACCAAGCTCGTATCAGATCTGCTGGTAAACTTGTGCCGACGCCTTCCATTAGAGGCCACACTGAATGCAGCATTCAGTGGACGAAGGAGTCATGTTCGGCAACGGATACACGTGTTTGTTGGAGAAAATCAACACTGACGGCATAACACTTGGAAGCGTCTCGTACAGTATGACATTAAAGTGACTCATGTTTTCATTCATGAGCGTCGACAACTAACACGATAGCGTCGCTTTGCTCTCTGTTTTTATTTTCGTACTCCTATTATTCTTATAAAAAGAGAAAAGAGTCCAAAACCAGACCCTCACTTCGATTCTCATTTTTAAAAAAAGTAGTAAACAGATAAGTGTTCATAGAATGTAATATTTGCATTATAATGTTACGCACCATTTACATTTCACTCTTGACAAAATAATGAAAAGTTATTAGGATAAAAATTGTTTTTTTCAAAAACTTAACATTTAACTATTTTGAAAAATAGCTGCGAGTATCGGACGCTTAATAAAAATAATGAAGATAACACAAAACAACATTAGCAAATATTATTAAATAAGGAAAAGCATAATCCGGTTGCAAAGGAGGTATAATGTAACATCTTCCCATCTTACAGAATGTTATACAATTTCTCTTTGTTTTCTTCACTGAACCCAAGAACCTTGCTATAGAATATTCCTGTACACTTTATTTCTAACAGTTCATATTTGCAGCATTTTGAAGAAAGACTAAACGACTTTTTCCCATAAATTTCGTCTCTCACAGGAAGTTCAATGTTATTTCTCTCTTTCAAGTGTACGGCCTTTCATCACGAGTCTTTACGAATAAGCTCAGAGGAAGAAGCTTCAACAGCAAGAGAATACTAAGATCTTTGTCGAAAATTGTGGGTCTGCTTCTTTTTGTGTTTGCTGCTTCCTCAGCGTAGGTACTGTACTTCATGTTGAACAACCTTGTAAGTATTGTTTTTCGAACAATGAACTGTTTACTGGCCGTCTTCCAGTCCATCTTCTGTTTCGGAACTGTATCTTTAGCTTTAGTCATTTTAGACGAACTCCACTTTCTTTGATAAGCCGTCCCCGTTACCCTCTTGGAAACTGCAAGAGAGTAAGTGTATGTAGTAATACAGGCAGACTTGAAATATGAGAAAGTAAGGGGTTCAGTTTAAGCAAGTGAAGGGGGGCCAGTTTATGTGACTAGAGCCTACAGTTTGTAAACAGACTAAATTTTTGACCAAACGTCTAAATGGAACAGTCTGATCATAAGAAAAATTAAGTACTATTGAAGAGCACAAATAAGTTGAAAGTCTTACCTGTCACTGTCTAAAAGAAATAGGAAAAATTTGGCACAATGTAAAAAGTTTTTCCATTGTCAAAAAATTTAATGGTTAATTGTTAAGTAAAAAGTGAAGTAGCTAACTTGTGTATCTCACTATAGGACGTTTGATGCCTAAACTACTATGTAGACTTGGTCTCACAAGAACGCTCACGAGAGAGTGGATCCAAGATACCAAGAGACCAGCGGCGATGTGGGGAGTCCTCTATGTCTCGTGCGTAGCTGCTCTTCGTCTCTAGCATTATTGATACGATGTGCTGCAATAAAGTAATGAGACTGATTTTCTTTGGAAGATGTGGCAACCCTGGAGGCTTGCGTAGGCACAATATCTTTGACCTTGGTCTACAAGCTGCTTCTAGTCCAAGCGGCACATCGATGTAACTGCTCAGTCGTGAGTTTTGCTGTAATAAGTTAACACATGTTTGTGTCTCTCCTCACGGAAATGGAACTGCATAATATTGTGCAACGGTATGCCATCAATCAAGAATTGTTGAGTCATATTATCACTGGTGATGAAAGTTGGTTTTTTCAGTACGATCTAGACACCAAACGCCAAAGTTCGGAATGGTGCTCAAAGGTATCACCCAGGCCAAAAAAAGCTCGAATGTCAAAGTCAAAAGTGAAGTGCATGCTTGTGTGCTTCTTTGATTCCAAGGGAATTGTTAATAAAGAGTGGTTGCTTCCTAAACAAACAGTTAACCAATATTACTACGAAGACATTTTTGAAAGACTTCATAAAAGAGTTCTTCGTGTCCGTGCCAACATCGCTGATAATTGGATTCTGCATCACGATAATGCGCCATCCCACACTGCTCTGTCAGTACAGCAATTTTTAACGTCAAAACAAATTTCAGTACTACCACAGCCACCTTATTCACCAGATATCGCTCCGTGGGACTTTTTTCTATTTCCAAGAGTCAAAAAGGCAGTCAAGGGACACCATTTTCAAACAACACAAGATGTCCAAAAAGCTGTGACGAGGATCTTGGAGGATATTACAGAAGATGAGTTCCAGAAATGTTACCATCATTTGCAGAAGCACTGGAAAAAGTGTGTGCAATCAGAAGGGGACTACTTTGAAGGAGAAAACACTAAACTTGACTGAAACGGTAAGCAACATTTTTTCCACATCAGTCTCATTACTTTATTGTCGCACCTTCTATATGCCATCTCAACACACAATATTTCACACAATTTTCAACCGCGATACACACGCTGACAAAAGGCATTAAAGAATCCTGAAGAGAAGGAGGAAATGAAATGAAAGTTCATGGTTTCAGAGGGTTTGTCATGTTATTTCAGTGATTTCAGTGATTAAAAATTCGACTCATGTTAATAATAGACGTGGCAATACGTGACTAATCAGCGTCCCGTCTGGCCTGGATGTATGCACTGATTGGACTGGGAAGGATGTCATAAAACAGTTGTATTTTCTCCTGTCGCTAGCTGGCCCACAGCTTTTCCTTGATATCCTGTGCATCGGCTTTGGGACAGAGTCAATAGCTGAGATGGCCCACCACATGTTTCATCGGTGACAGGTCAGGGGCTCTTGCTGGCTACAGGAGTATCTCAACATCATGGAGACAGTTCATAGAGATACTTGCCATGTGTGACAAGCATTGTCCTCTTCATGAAGTCCACAACGCCACTGCTGCATGAGAGATAACCCCTGAGGATGCATGATGTCTGTTGTGTCATCGGAAGCTGCACTACAAGCCGTAACCGATTTCTCCACGCACCATGGCACCAGGATTAACACAGCTGTGCGTCTCCAAATCACTGAAACCTCTCCCCATGCCGCCGCCGCAGACGCCGACGATGGTCATCCAGTTCAGTGTAGCACTGCGATTCATTGCTGAACACAGTGTAACGCCATTCATCAGCAGGCGATTGTCCTACCCTCGGTAGCTGAATGGCCAGCGTGACGGATTGTCAATTCTCTGGGCCCGGGTTCGATTCCCGGCTGGGTCGAGGAATTTTCTCCACCCAGAAACTGGGTACTGTGCTGTCCTCCTCATCATTATATCATCCTCATCGACTGCAGGTCGCCGAAGTGGCCTCAAATTGATAGACCGTCACCCGGCGAATGGTCTGCCCGACGGAGGGCCATAGCCATGACGAATAAATAAATAAAAAAAAAACAGTGGATGCTTTCCTGTCACGGTATCAAACGACGCAGCCGTTTCCATTGTGGTGTTAACGGCAGGCTGCGCATAGGACAGTTCCCTGGCAAGGCTGCTCCTAGTCTCCAACTAATCTTAAGGGATGATAAAGAATGTTGCAGGGAGTCCGTTACTTATTATTGGATGGTAGGCGCTGATGCGAATGGGTTACTATGTGATATGTGCACAGTAAGGTTTAAATGGCTCTGAGCACTATGTGACTCAACTGCTGTGGTTATCAGTCCACTAGAACTTAGAACTACTTAAACCTAACTAAGGACATCACATACACCCATGCCCGAGGCTGGATTCGAACCTGTGACCGTAGCAACAGCGCGGCTCCGGACTGGAGCGCCTAGAACCGCACGGCCACCGCGGCCGGCCTGCACAATAAGGCCATCGTCCCTTCTGGTAGTCAGACATGTCAACTGGAACCTTAACGGCGGAGTTCCAACAATGGGTCACTGTCACCTTGGAAGCCCCATGCATCTGGATACTGCACGATTCTATCAGCATACCAAATGGAGACCAACAATTTGGCTGTTTTCAAACTCTCTCAAGTGCTGACAACGTGGTCTCATAAGAGGACGTGGCATCACGGTGTTCTTCACTGTTATCACTCAATATTTGACTCTGTTCACGCCTCTTGGACACCAGTTTTCGTAACAACACTAAATACGAACAACAGTAAGGCACCCGGTGGCCGTTCTACTTGTTGTAGAGAATTGGAAGGCACATGATTTACGTACCCGCCGACGATGTCTATATGTAAGTATCAGCATTCATATCCAATCCTGTCTTGTGGATGCTCACTGTTTCTGTCGAGCAATAAATTACGTTTAATTTTTCTGTAGTGCAGCTAACTGTAGAACTTGGTCTGTATGCTGCGTTTAGAGAAGAACAGCTTGAATAGTAGACACGTAAACACACACATAGATATACACTAACATACAAGAGGACTAATAAAATAGTTAGTGATTATGAAAGTTTCACAATCGAACTGTTCCCTGTAAGTACACTGTCAAAATATGCAAGTTATGGAGGAAGTATGTCTTAATAAAACGGAAACAGGAAGAGGTACACCATGGACATCTTTACCGAACGCAATCCAACTCATACTCCAGTATTTGCATACCGATGGGATATGTTGATTACAACTTCCTTCTTATTTGAGGTAATTTTCAGAAGAGGAACAAGCCTTCACTCCAGATGATCACTGGTGTGAGTAACTGTAGAAAACTATTGTGTGTGGAGATCGCACCTAGATGACGTCCAAGTCAGTCTCATCTCCTTGTGAAACACACTGACGGAAAAAGTAGGAACAAAAAATAATTAATGTAGAGTAATGAAATCTGGGGAATGTATTTGTCTAGGTAAAGTGATTAGCAATGCCGGATCGCGGCTTAACGTAAGCGCTAGGTCAGTCTTTGCAAATGGGAAACGGTGGTACATTAGAAACCGCTATAATCGCCGGACTGTTGAATGCAAGTCGGATACGAAATTTCCTTTCTCTCAGGAGTGCTAGTTTTGCATGGTTCGCAGGAGAGCTTCTGTAAAGTTTGGATGGTAGGAGACGAGGTACTGACAGAAGTAAAGCTGTGAGGAGGGGGGACGAGTCGTGCTTGAGGTGCTCAGTTGGTAGAACACTTGCCCGATTTCAAAGTTCCCGATTTCGAGTCTCGGTCCGGCATACAGTTTTAATCTGAAAGGAAGTATTATATCAGCGCACACTCCGCTACAGAGTGAAAATCTCATTCTTGAAACATCGCCCTTGTATAGACCCTCTAAACACTCCTTCCAACTTTCTGCTTTTTGCTTAGAACTGGTATTCCATCTGAGCTCTTGATATTCATAAAAGTGGTTCTCTTTTCTCCAAAGGTCTCTTTAATTTTCCTGTAGGCAGTATCTATCTTACTCCTAGTGATATGCGTATGCCTCTACATTCTTACATTTGTCCTCTAACCGTCCCTGATTTGCCATTTTGCACTTCCTTTCGATCTCATTTTTGAGACGTTTGTATTCCTTTTTGCCTGCTTCATTTACTGCATTTTTATATTTTCTCCTGTCATCAATTAAATTCAATATCTCTTCTGTTACCCAAGGATCTCTACTAGCCCTTGGATTTTTACGTACTTGATCTTTTGCTGCCTTCACTATTTCATCCCTCAAAGATATCCTTCATTCTTCAACCGTATTTCTTTCACCTGTTCCTGTCAATCGTTCCCTGATGCTCTCTCTGAAACTCTCTAAAACCTCTGGTTCGTTGAATTTATCCAGGTCCCATATTCTTAAATTCCCACCTCTTTGCAGTTTCTTCAGTTTTACTAGACAGTTCATAACGAATAGATTGTGTTCAGTGTTCACATCTGCCCCTGGAAATGTCTTACAATTTAAAACATTGTTCCTACATCTCTGTCTTACCATTATATATTGTATCTGAAACCTTCCAGTGTCTCCAGGCCTCCGCATATACAACCGTCTTTCATGATTCTCAAAACAAGTGTTAGATATGATCAAGATATGCTCTGTGCAAAATTCTACCATTCGGCTTCCTCTTTCATTCCTTAGCCCCATTGTATATTCACCTACTAGTTTTCCTTTTCTTCCTTTTCCTACTATCATTCCAGTCCCCCATGACTATTAAATTTTCTTCTCCCTTCGCTGTCTGAGTAATTTCTTTTATCGCATCATACATTTCTTCAATCTCTTCATCATCTGCGGAGCTAGTTGGCACATAAACTTGTACTACTGTGGTCGGTTTGGGCTTCGTGTCTATCTTGGCTACAATAATGCGTTCACTTTGCTGTTAGTAGTAGCTGACCAATGCTCCTATTTTTCTATTCATTATTAAACCTACTCCTGTATTACCCATATTTGATTTTGTATTTATAACCCTGTATTCACCTGACCAGAAGACTTGTTCCTCCTGCCACCGAACTTCACTAATTCCCACTATATCTAACTTTAATCTAGCCACATCCCTTTTTATATTTTCTAACCTAACTTCCCGATTAAGGGATTTGACATTTGACGCACCGATCCGTAGAACGCCAGTTTTTTTTCTCCTGATAACGACATCCTCCTGAGTAGTCCCCGCCCGGAGATCCGAATGGGGGACTATTTTACCTCCGGAATATTTTACCCAAGAGGATACCATCATCATTTAACCATACAGTGAAGCAGCATGCCCTCGATAAGCATTACGACTGTAGTTTCCCCTTGCTTTCAGCCGTTCGCAGTTCCAGCACAGCAAGGCTGTTTTGGTTAATGTTACAACGCCAGGTCAGTCAATCATCCAAACTGTTGCCCTGCAACTACTGAAAAGGCTGCTGCCCCTCTTCAGTAACCACACGTTTGTCTGGCCTGTCAACAGATACCCCTCCGTTGTGGTTGCACCTATGGTACGGCTATTTGTATCACTGAGGCACACAAGCCTCCCCACCAACGGCAAGGTCCATGGTTCATTGACAATTAAGTCAAGCAAAAATAGGTATTCAGAACGTTTGAAATCAATACTATTTTGTATGTATATATGGGCATGATGGAAATAAAAGGTCCAAGTTAGTTCAGAAGATATTTTCACCTTTAATCGTCTTTGTGTTTTGAAAAATGCGACGACGGATCTCTTCTTTTGTTTGCCGTTTCATCACCCTCCCTAACAATAACCCAGCAGTAGTAACCCATCGTGGAAGAGT
The DNA here is from genome assembly GCF_023897955.1 of Schistocerca gregaria. Taxonomy (NCBI): domain Eukaryota; kingdom Metazoa; phylum Arthropoda; class Insecta; order Orthoptera; family Acrididae; genus Schistocerca; species Schistocerca gregaria. The sequence continues at coordinate 477,842,230 of NC_064926.1, forward strand.
TCCAATGGCCTTCGTATTCCATGATAAGAATGTCTTGGTTAAAGCGTTCACCATCTTCAACTCTTACGGCTCTCAAATTTCCCGGTAAGAAATCAAAGTGAGAATGTAAAAAGTGAATTTTAAAAGACATTCTACACGCCATGTTCTTATAGTTGTCCAACTGATCATTCACATTGGTAACATAGTTTTTGTCTTTTCTGTTACCCAATAAGCTCTTCACAACTGCTTTAAAAGAAGAGCGAGCAGCTAATTGGATATCTGCGAGTTTGGTATCAAAGGCTGGATCTTTCAGCAGTTTTCTTATTTGTGGTCCAACAAATATACCCTCTTTCAGCTTTGCCTCACTTCATTTGGGAATTTTTTTTTAAAATGATTGAAGGCCTCAACATCTTTATCCAGAGCTTTTCCATAATTCTTGATAAGGCCCAAGTTGACATGAAGGAGAATCAAAATGATTTAATCGGGCTCAACCAATGGGGTGTTGTTCACATTTATGTTTCCAGGTACATATGACGTCATTATGGGCCATTCCCTGCCTGTATGTGGTTCTGGGTGTCACGGCTATCCTAAATGCACAAAAAGCAGCAGTATTTTGTGAATACAGCCTGTAAACCTGCAAGGAGTGCAACAATTTTTACATCACAACAAAGCTGCCATTCATGATCTTTATATTTTATTGCCTCTAGCGTCTAAGCCATGGTTTCATAAGAGGCAATAAGCAACAAGGCATAAGCCAAAGGTACCGATGGAAATGCATTGCCATTAATCAGTAGTACTGCTTTCGAGCTTATTTTACTGGAGTCAATATATGGCAGATTATGTTGTACACCTAGGTGAATCATCAGAACATTGACATCTCTACATACACACATTGAATTCAGCATATCGAAATACTGAGCGAAGGAAGCACCTCTTGATCTGAAACAGTAAATTTTTGTCCCTGGAGCTAGAAGGTACCGTTGTTGCAGTATCGACCCCAAGAGTTCAGCGTCCTGTTTCGAAAATTTTAGATCACGAACCAAATCGTTCAGTTCCTTTGATTAAAGAGCTGAGGCGAAGTGTCAGATATTGAGGACAGTACTCTTCTATATGTCCAATACTTTCTGATTCTCTTGGCATGGTGCCTGGTTCCATGGCTTTCAAGTTACAGACAGGAACAGACAACCCCTCATCATGGGGTACAGGCAAATGCACTGAAGATACATTTGGATACTTTATATTACGTCTAATTTTGCTTGAATGTCCCGAAATATTTGTAAGACAGAAGTAACAGTCTGAATAATGGTCTTTAGGCTCACACCACACCATCGGAACAGTGAATGGCATGGCTCGGCGTTTTCCTTTCAGCCACTCGGTTAAGGTTGTAGTGAGGTGCAACATTTTTATCTTGATCACCAACGGGACAATGAAAATACAATTTATATGACTTCTTAACCAAATCAGTTATTAGAATTACAACGAAATTAGAATTATGTTAGTACCTTCAGCTGCTGAGGGCGTTGATATATATCAACGGGGACAGGTGAAAATGTGTGCCCCGATCGGGACTCGAACCCGGGATTTTCTGCTTACATGGGAGCCGCTCTGTCCAGCTGAGCCACCGAGGGCAGAGGGGATAGGACGACTGCAGGGACTATCTCGCAAACTCCTCCCGCGAGACCCACCTTCTCACCTTGTATGTCCACACACTACACTCGTAGTGTCGCACCTCAAATCACCCACTACTCGTGGAAGACTTTCTTACCAAGTCCCGTAAGAGTTCGGCGGATATGTGTGCACCCGCACAGAAGAAGAATGTCATGGCCGGTATTGCCACAACTATATTCTTATATGGACAGACACCATATCCATGTAAGTATAAATCAGTTATTGGTTTTCTTTTAAGGTGAATTTCCCATACACATAACAAAATTTGTTGGGGTGTTTTGGACAGCAACGAGATTTGCTAGTTGCCATTTTTCTTAGTGCAAGTTTCAAACACAAAACATTTGCACAATCTTTCACAGGAAACACTCACTGAGTATCTTTTTCATGCCACAGGATTACCACACCAACCATTTACTAATGATTTGCTGATCTTCTAGCTCTCCTCTGCAGATCAAAAACAAGAAATTAAACATCAAAACAGAAGAAAACTAATAAGTGAAATACTGAATACGAAAAATAAAAAAACCTTTAAAACTCAAAAAAGGTACGTGCTAGATCATTTTGAAATTTATATTCGGATTCTACACACCAAAATACATACTAGTTGATGTGTCATATCCCAGATGCCAAATAGCTGTTGATTAGTGTAATCATGCGAATGCCATTTTCAATTAGGAACGGACAACAAAAGTGAAAAGAAGCTATGGCATCTCAAATTTTGAATGGAATGAATGTTTAAGCATTTAACACTAGTTACGCGATGAACAAGTGGTTTAAATGGCTCTGAGCACTATGGGACTCAACTTCTGAGGTCATCAGTCCCCTAGAACTTAGAATTACTTGAACCTAACTAACCTAAGGACATCACACACATCCACGCCAGAGGCAGGATTCGAACCTGCGACCGTAGCGGTGGCGCGGTTCCGGACTGCAGCGCCTAGAACCGCACGGCCACTTCGGCCTGCCGTGATGAACATTTCCACTAGCTTTGGAAACCATTGGTCGGGAGATTTGTGGAGTAATGCATAATATTTCCGTCCGTGTAGAATACGTCACTGTCGTGACACAAGATATCTAGGTTCCAAGTGTTACCCACAACTTAAGGGAAGTGTCCTCTTACACACCACATTAGTGTAAGCCGCGACGGCTCTAAATGTTATTTCTAGAACCCCTAGTGTTTATGAACAATTTCTATTCAGACACACTGCAGCGGCCAGACTAACGATGTGTTCTCGCTGCAGTTAATTAAGTAAAAGTAAACGCGCTGCGTAGCCGCGGCCTGACGCAGGCAGCGCTCTGGTTTCCTGTCGCTGGCGCCATTAGGCGGCTGCTGCGGGCTCTTCATCTGCGTCACAGCTCGCGACAGCCAGGTATCAACATTTCCAGAGTTATTTTAATGAAGAACGACGCGGCGGAAGCCGGGGCTATTTTGATCGAGCGACCCGGTCCGCTGCTGACGGAGACCGTCCTAAAAGGCGGCGGCCATCCAGCACGCGACGTAATTTGTCTCTCCGAAGCGCCAGTGATTAATAGGCCGGCGGTCGACATCAGCGCCTCAAAAACCGAGTACATCGGGTTCACCCTGGTCCGATCACGGCCAGTTAAGTGCCTCGGACACGCAAATGTAGTCTGTAGCGATACGGCAGGAGATTACGTGAAGCAAAGGTGTGGGAATGTACTCTCCGCGTTCTCAGCGAGAGTCATGAAGTGCCGCGGGGTTTAAGTTATTATTTCGTAGCATCAAACGCAGTAAGGTGAATAAGATTTGTGTGCTGCGGCCAGATGAAAGTGGTAAATATTTTCACATTTACCGCTTCGTCTCATCTGATTAAAATGGTTCCACTGGCTCTGAGCACTATGGGACTCAACTGCTGTGGTTATCAATCCCCTAGAACTTAGAACTACTTAAACCTAACTAACCTAAGGACATCTCACACATCCATGCCCGAGGCAGGATTCGAACCTGCGACCGTAGCAGTCGCACCGTCTCATCTGATCGCAGTATTTGTGACACAGTAGTTAAATGGAGCAAAGCGTAAACATCAAGTTTTGCTGCGAACTGCCAGAAACGGTGAGTGACACACATATATGAGAGATACCAGCGAACACTCGTAAAAAGTCGAATTCAATGATTTTGCCTGCCAAGAGGTCAATGAGTGAAGCCTTCAAAGCTACCGTAGCAGACTGTTACCGAAAAATCTCTTACAGAATTCAAAGAAATTCTGGCTATGTGTAAAGGCTCTTCGTGGTTAGTGTGTAGACATTCAAGGACAAGAACGAAACAGAAACTGAGGATAGCGAAGGAAAAGCAGAAATGCTGACTGTTTTCAAATGTTGAAATGCTAAACTCTGTTTTCATATGTTCCTTTACAAAAGGTAATTCAGGGGTTTGGTCCTGACTTAACTCTCGCACCATTGCAAAGATAAATGAGTAGATATTAGTGCCATTGTCGATGAAATACAGATGAAATCGATAGAACTGAACCGAAATGGATAGCTAGACGGAATAGATATTAGATTCTGTACCGGATTTGCGGCTGAGTGAGACCCTCTTTTAACCACGACATATCGCAAATCCCTCGAGCATAAGGCCGTGCCCCGTAGTTGGACGAAGGCACAGCCCACATCCATCTACAAGAAAGGTATGAGGAATGATCCACAAACTTACTGTCTAATATCCTTGACATCTATTTTTTGTAGAATCTTAGAATATGTTCTGAGCTCAAACATAGTGAATAATTAGATAACTTTAACAGAATGACCTCCTCCTCCAGGACAACCAAATCGATTCTGAAAACGTGGATCATCTGAGTCCCGACTGCGCGCTTTCTTCACGGGACTTCCTGAAAACCTTGGATAAGGGCAGTCAGGTAGATACAGTATTTATTGACTTACAAAAGCATTTGAATCAGTACCTCACCTATCCTTATTATCGAAAGCACGATCGTAGGTGTTATTAAGCGAAATTTGTAAGTGGATTGAGGTTTTTCCTGGTAGGGAGAACGCAGAATGTTATCTTGGCCAAATCAAATGGCTCTAAGCACTATAGGACTTAACATCTGAGGCCATCAGTCCCCTAGAACTTAGTACTACCTAAACCTAACTAACCTAAGGACATCAAACTTCCATGCCTGAGGCAGGATTCGAGCCTGCGGCCGTAACGGTCGCGCAGTTCCAGACTGAAGCGCCTAGAGCCGCTCGGTCACACCGGCCGGCTTATCTTGGCTGGATGACTCCATGTAATGATGCAGAAGTATTTTCAGGTGTGTCCCACGGAGATGTGTTGAATCTCTTGTAGTTCATACTGTGTATTAATAACCTTATAGATATTACCAGTTTCAGACTCTGAGTTTTCGCAAGATGAAGCTGCTACGTACTCTAACAAAGAAGTGAAGGAACCTGAAGAGTAGGAAGAAATGAAATGAAACCTTACCAATTGAAATTGTATCTGATGTTATTTCAGTGATTTCAAAATCGAGTACAATTTACAGAGAACTTGACGGTAGGAGTGCACACATCAGAAGGACGTCAAGCGCCCTCTTGTGACGTCGCGAGTTAATGCGCGATAACAATAATTGCAGTAGCCTACATTGCAGTACAGCCTGCAGTATTGGAGCCAGAGGCTGTGAAGGAGGCAGCAACTTGTGTCCTAGCAATGAGTCGTGTGCACCTGTTGCTACTGCAGCATGTGAACACCCCAAGAGTGTCACTTAACAGAAGCTTATATTCATGCCACTTATGAACCTAAATAAACTATGTTAAATATAAAACTTCCTGGCAGATTAAAACTGTGTGCCGGACCGAGACTCGAGCTCGGGACCTTTGCCTTTCGCGGGCAAATATTCTACCAACAGCGCTACCCAAGTACGACTCACGTGCCGTACTCACAGCTATACTTCTGCCTGTGAGTACGGGGCGAGAGTCGTGCTTGGGTAGCTCTGCTGGTAGAACACTTGCCCATGAAAGGCAAAGGTCCCGAGTTCGAGTCTCGGTCCGGCACACAGTTTTAATGTGCCAGGAAGTTTCATATCAGCGCACGCTCCGCTGCAGAGTGAAAATCTCATTCTATGTTAAATATAATTCAATCTTGTTCAAAATCGGTAAGCTAGTTTTTGTTATTCAAGAGAAGATTGTATAAAAAATTCAGCCTTTTATATGTCATAGTTTCGGAGATAGAGAAAATTACCTAAAAAGTAATAAAACCGACACTTATGGGATTAAATTCAGTTAGGAACTAAAACAATTTATCTTTTGGTATCATTTGAAAACGTAACCAGAACTGTCAGTGGGCAGCATTATTTAATTAAGGTTTACTTACAAAACTTTGATTATTTTTCACTTTCGTAATACAAAAATCACACTAAATTATTATTGTTTGTGGATATTTTGTCACGAAGAATTACCGGTGTGTACAGCAATCTGGACCACCGCCTCTGAAGGTCTCGCTGTATGGTGGTACAACATGCAGTGTGTGGTTTTCATGAGCAATAAAAAGGGCGGAAATGATGTTTATGTTGATCTCTCTTCCAATTTTCTTTACAGGGTCCGGAACACTCGGAACCGAGGTAATGCAAAACTGTTTTTGATGTGTGTATAAAATCATTGTTTAGTGTTTGTCTCCACATACGTAAATCAGAGGGAATGATGTGACTGCAAATAAAGGTAGTATTTGGCGAACTGTGGTGTCTGATATCATGCTATCAAAAACCATGTGCAGTGAGGATACACGCCATTGTTAGAGAGGCGCTCTTCACGGGTCGAACGGGACGGATGCGCGGCAAGTCACGCTCTGTCTTAACGGCACAATTGACTTTGTGTGGGACATAATGTGCTAGTAACGTCATCTAAGTAAAGTCACTCAGACAGTGAACTTTAGTAATATATTTACAGTATATTTCTGCTGGGGACAAACGGCAAAGGCTTAGACGTCAATAGTCTATGAACAAAGCTTATGGTGTGTCCGTCGCAGCGCTCCCATGTGTGAAGACAGATTGGCACTGCGTACTGGTGAACTGTTCTCTACTCTAGTTTTGTCGTGTTGTCGTCGCCGATGACTTGTCACATCTCGCAATCTGTGAGAATTGATGTATTGGATAATATCAGATTCTGTATTTACTGCTTTCGCCGCGCGGGATTAGCGAGCGGTCTCAGGCGCTGCAGTCATGGACTGTTCGGCTGGTCCCGGCGGAGGTTCGAGTCCTCCCTCTGGCATGGGTGTGTGTGTTTGTCCTTAGGATAATTTAGGTTAAGTGGTGTGTAAGCTTAGGGACTGATGACCTTAGCAGTTAAGTCCCGTAAGATTTCACACACATTTGAAAATTTCTTACTGCTTTCCTGGCTATCAAGGCCAGATGTGTGAGGTCTCGTGTGGCAAAGAATATTAACGGTGTCTTCTCAAAGCAGATCAGCTGTGTTATGGTATTTATAAAGCATAAATTCTTACGCGAGTGAAGATTCGTGTGTGGTTTTTGTACCACTGGTGACGGCACACTCATCTTTGAGCGAGCTCTTAAGACATCATATTCGCCATTGAATGTATAAAATATTAATTGTTACTACTGCAATTTCGGCCTTATGCCCATTTTCAAGTAACACTGCAAAGTTACATTCTGCCAGAATACAAAATTATCCGACATGAGTACATATCGTCGTCACAATGCAGCCTTTTGACTGTCAAGAGCCTGCATTGTGACGACGACATGTACTCATGTCGGATAGTTTTGTATTCTGGCAGAATGTAACTTTGCAGTGTTACTTGAAATTGCAATAGTAATAATAAATATTTTATACAGTCAATGGCGACTATGATGACTTTTAAGAAATATTATATGACTGGAATCCCAACCATGAGAAGTTAATTCTCTGAATGTGTTTCGATGTAATGACGAATGCACAGCTCTACAATCTAGTTTAGTTTTACCAGAATTAGTTTCCCTTTATTGGTAGTTCTATTCAAAATGCCCAAGCGTGGTCGTGTTGAAAGATTCAGTGGGCAGAATTAACATTTTGGAGCGCAGTGTACGAATAACTACACTCCTGGAAATGGAAAAAAGAACACATTGACACCGGTGTGTCAGACCCACCATACTTGCTCCGGACACTGCGAGAGGGCTGTACAAGCAATGATCACACGCACGGCACAGCGGACACACCAGGAACCGCGGTGTTGGCCGTCGAATGGCGCTAGCTGCGCAGCATTTGTGCACCGCCGCCGTCAGTGTCAGCCAGTTTGCCGTGGCATACGGAGCTCCATTGCAGTCTTTAACACTGGTAGCATGCCGCGACAGCGTGGACGTGAACCGTATGTGCAGTTGACGGACTTTGAGCGAGGGCGTATAGTGGGCATGCGGGAGGCCGGGTGGACATACCGCCGAATTGCTCAACACGTGGGGCGTGAGGTCTCCACAGTACATCGATGTTGTCGCCAGTGGTCGGCGGAAGGTACACGTGCCCGTCGACCTGGGACCGGACCGCAGCGACACACGGATGCACGCTAAGACCGTAGGATCCTACGCAGTGCCGTAGGGGACTGCACCGCCATTTCCCAGCAAATTAGGGACACTGTTGCTCCTGGGGTATCGGCGTGGACCATTCGCAACCGTCTCCATGAAGCTGGGCTACGGTCCCGCACACCATCAGGCCGTCTTCCGCTCACGCCCCAACATCGTGCAGCCCACCTCCAGTGGTGTCGCGACAGGCGTGAATGGAGGGACGAATGGAGACGTGTCGTCTTCAGCGATGAGAGTCGCTTCTGCCTTGGTGCCAATGATGGTCGTATGCGTGTTTGGCGCCGTGCAGGTGAGCGCCACAATCTGGACTGCATACGACCGAGGCACACAGGGCCAACACCCGGCGTCATGGTGTGGGGAGCGATCTCCTACACTGGCCGTACACCTCTGGTGATCGTCGAGGGGACACTGAATAGTGCACGGTACATTCAAACCGTCATCGAACCCATCGTTCTACCATTCCTAGACCGGCAAGGGAACTTGCTGTTCCAACAGGACAATGCACGTCCGCATGTATCCCGTGCCATCCAACGTGCTCTAGAAGGTGTAAGTCAACTACCCTGGCCAGCAAGATCTCCGGATCTGAGCATGTTTGGGACTGGATGAAGCGTCGTCTCACGCGGTCTGCACGTGCAGCACGAACGCTGGTCCAACTGAGGCGCCAGGTGGAAATGGCATGGCAAGCCGTTCCACAGGACTACATCCAGCATCTCTACGATCGTCTCCATGGGAGAATAGCAGCCTGCATTGCTGCGAAAGGTGGATATACACTGTACTAGTGCCGACATTGTGCATGCTCTGTTGCCTGTGTCTATGTGCCTGTGGTTCTGTCAGTGTGATCATGTGATGTATCTGACCCCAGGAATGTGTCAATAAAGTTTCCTCTTCCTGGGACAATGAATTCACGGTGTTCTTATTTCAATTTCCAGGAGTGTATTTGACAGTTAAGGCAGATGAGTTTCACTGATTGGTGCTGAGCGGTTGGTCGGCAGGGAGGTATTACTAACACGCAGATCAGTGCCATGCACCCGCCTCAACTGCCAACTACTGTAACAGTGAGTTGTGTTCAAAAAATTACTCTAAGTACTATAGGACTTAACATCTGAGGTCATCAGTCCCCTAGACTTAGAACTAAATAAACCTAGCTAACCTAAGTACATCACACACATCCATGCCGGAAGCAGGATTCGAACCTGCGACCGTAGCAGTCACGTGGTTGTGGACTGATGCGTCTAGAACCGCTCGGCCACAGTGGCCGGCAGTGAGCTGCGTCCTGGAGTACGTTGTCGAGAAGGGTTTGTCATTCCATATTCTCTCACAGTCGGCCAATATAATTTCGTAGTTTTCTGCACCAACATAACTATTAGATTCACATTGAGAATTAATCAGACTGCGAAACGATATCGAGAAAGCTTCACGTTTTTTGCCCACATGTGAGTCCAGTGTGCTAAAGACTGTGCCACCTCGCTCGGGGTATGTTTACAGGAGGAAGTTCTAAAAAGAAATGTAACTTTAAGGTAACTTACGAGCTGCAATAGTTTACATGTTTTAGGTCTTGCACGATCTGTTTGAGAATGACTCATATTTTACACAATTAAGTTCGTGCACTCGACTCTCATTGCTCATCTTACCCAGACATTCCTAGAAGTAGATTTCGGTATATTTAATGATCGCACAACTGTGCACGTTCCTCCTGTGTCGTAAAGCAGCAAATTTATGCAAGATAAAAACTGCTGTAGGAGAACAGGATCTGATAAATACACACTCATCTTAATTTCACCTTCAAGTTCTGAATTCCTCCACTTTCAGTGTTTTTCATCGCTTTTGTCATATTCGTCTCGCTAGCTTCCTCGCCTACGGGAGACGGCAGACGTAAATCTCGCACTTCAATGTTTTTGAGTGCGTTTCCGCAGTCAGACGTTTATGATCAAGCGTGGAAATTCGCAGCCAGCGGGGAGCAGGCGAAGGGGCGGGAAACAAATGCGTGGCGTTCGCTTTCCATTTGCCCTGGCGTGCCTACTTTTTGCGTGGAACTTGCAAAGAACACTCGTTCTCTCTAGAGTGAACAACCCGTTTATTCTCAGATAGGAAGCTGGAACGATCCCCACTACAAATGAAAACGTCGACATTCAAGAACGGAAAACAACGAACGGCAGTAGGAGGACATCTGAAGCACAGAAAGGACGGAAAAGAAATACAGCAGAGCTTGTGCTGTTTGCAATCGTCAGCTATCACAACGTATGCAGTACAGATTAAGAGGCAAGTTCAGACCGGGTGGATAATACCCTTGGCACCTCTTGCCTTATGTTTAAATGTCATATGGAAGCAGGATGTCAGTGTTTCGAGATTCTCGGAGAAACGTTTGCTTTTTACTTATTTACTTATTTACTTTTACGGAAATTCTGATAGGTAAACATGAATTTAAACTACACTGTTGTCCTTACATGAAGAAGAATAGAGAAAAAAGAACAAAATGGAAAAAGAAAGGCCAGCCATCACTGTAAACAAGGGTCATGAATTCTCCATAAACTCGAATCATGTTATATGCGTAGAAAAGGAGCAATGAGAGTTCAGTATTGGCATGTGATCCAACCAACAGAAGGATGGAGGAATGTTCTTTTTTTTCTTATGAACCATCTTGACTCTATCCTTAAGTCATATGGGGAAAAGGTACTGAGACCGCCTGTGACGTTTCAAAGTTGCAGTTGTCCTAGATTATTACTTCACGACCGATGCCACGCATCCAGCTGCTGTGGCTGATAAATATCTCGAAGCTGAAAGTGTCCACCACAAGAACTATAAGTAATATGTCTTATTCTGAACACAATCACACCTCATCACTCTACTCAAGAATATAAACAGATACATGCAATATAGACGCATCCACCCACCCATCCACACATCCAAAAACACACACACACACACACACACACACACACACACACACACACAGATGTAGAGATACCCAACCATCCATATACACATGTGTAGCTACATACACACATCAAAAATTTAATTATTGTATTGGACAACATCTTCCTTGAAATTGTAACGTACCACGATTTGGTGGGCAATGTTAAGGACAAGCTTGTCGCCTCAACTCATTAAAAAATAATTTACAGACTAATGTATAGCTAAAACTGCGATTGTTCTAAAATATTTTATTATGCTGCGTATACTTTGTTGCAGAGAGCTGGAGGGAATAAAAGAACGATACTACCTCTGTTGTAAGGTGGGTTCCAGACAAGCAACATCCGGTACGGCAAAGATCGTACTTACCGCCGCAGTTGGCAGCTGTTAGAGGTCACGACTGCCTACAACTACAATCTCTAAATTGTTAAAAGTGTAAACAGCGCGCAGTCCGGGGTAGCTGCGCGGTCTTGGGCGTCTTGCCATGGTTCGCGCAGCTAACCCCGTCAGACGTTCGAGTCCTCCCTTCAGCATGGGCGTATGTGTTGTCTCTAGCGTTAGTTAGTTTAAGTTGGATTAAGTAGTGTGTAAGCCTAGGGACCGATGACCTCAGCATTTTGGTCCCACTGGAACTTACTACACTTTAGAATTTTTAGTACATAGCGCTGTTAGTTTATTCATTTTAATGGCTCCTAGTGGTTTTACATGCGGTTAATAGTCAGTACAGTTTTGATCGGGGTACGGCTTGGATCAGGCAGGAGGTAGTTTATGTCTCCATACTTGAACTTCATGTTCGAAGCAATAAGTCAGCGAGAATGTTGTACGTCCAATTCACGTCATGTTGACTGAGGTATTTGAGGCTGATTTTGCAGTGATTAGTCAAGGAACCGGACTGTAACTTTCGACGTTATGATTCGGCTACCATATGGTATTAAGAAGTGCATGGAATCTTGCATAGTGCGTTAGCAACACCAGGGCGTGAATAAATAGCCGAATTCTAGGAGATTGTGTTTCGATTTTACTGTGTGTCAATGATTCAGTTGTTGTTTGAGGGAAGTGATGGGTGAGAAATTATTGGTGTGGAGTCTGGTATTGTATTCCATTATATTGGAAAAGCGGTCCGGCACAGGAAACACTCACGCTGAAGAATAATTTCTGCGCAGATTATAGGGACTGGTTGTTTGGAAATCACAGTAAGTGCTTAATCTGCACTATATAGTTCTATTACTGGACTATAGATTGAATGTACAGTGCACTGGCCTTGAACCTCGACAACATCTTTTCCAGTTTTCTTGTTTTCGTTTTCAAGGGAAGGAACCGTTAAAGCGACTAACCATCAGGTACAAATAAACAAATCTGGGGAGTGTGGTGGTTGTAGGTGGTACCAAAATTTGCAAGCTCCATCAATCAAACAAATCAGACGCAACTTTTTGCGTATGTGCCATGCATTGTGCTGTAGAATGATGGGTGTGCAGAAAGAGTCGCAGATTCTTTCTCAAAGCTGGTCACAGGGTGTGTTCCAAAAATGAACGGTTCAGAGAAAGAAGCTGCGACACCTTCTACAAGACCTGTCCATTATTTTCCAGGAAAATGTATCGATGGGGCTGAGCCCTTGTACTTTCAGCTTGATTCGTAAATTGAAGGCGCTCGCTTCAGAACTTTTATGGAGATTCGTCAGGCAATAGACCACACCACTCGAACTACTATCCTATGATTTTCACATCTCTGTCAATGAGTTATACAAAACGCTGGTAACTACTTTGAAGGACAGAAAAGTTTAAATATTTTGTTTAAGTTGTAAATAAATAGTTGCCACTACTGATGTTCTAAATCGCCTACATATATATAGCAATATCCCAGTATGTGGTGAAACGTCCCCTTAGAACAATTTATACACGACTGTACTTAAACTGACACAGATTTTTTTTTTTTTTTTTTTTTTTTTGCGCAACGCAATCTGACTTCCAAAAATCCCTACAAACGAATGGCCCGGACTAACATTAATCTATACCTTTCACAAATCACTTACCTCACAAAAATCTTCGTTACTCGAACTACTGCAATACGGGGAGCGCGACTACTGCCAGCTAACTAAAAGATTCAAACTACGAAAGTCACTAACTACTGATAGGTATAGTTAGCAAATGAGAGATTTTAATAGAGAACAAACAATGTATTTACCTTAGTAGTCATTATATATATATATATATATATATATATATATATATATATATATATATATATATCATTTCATGACACCAATTCTTACAAATTTCAAAACTAAGCCATCTCTCTCCCCACGTCCACCACTGCTGGTGGCTCACCTCCAACTGCGCTGCGCAACGCTACGCGCTGTTAGCATCCAGCTGCCGCTGCCCGACACTACAATGGCAGACAACAATGCAAACTAGCCACAGACTGCGCACAGCACAGCCAGTGATTTTTCATACAGAGCGCTACGTGGCGTTACCAATAAGAAAATGTAAACAGCCTACTTGCAGTGAAAGTTGGAAATTATATAGATAAAGCAGAGTGGAAGTATATATGCCCAGAATCTCTTCAAAATCCCTCGATCGATTCACACAAATTTGCCAAGCAATCAGCAAACTTCATGAGTGTCAGCACTGTGGGTTTTATAATCTTCTAGCTCAAAGAAGATGGAGAGGGGTAGGATGAGATGGACTCAGAGGGGGCAGGAGGAAATGCTCAGAGAGGGTGGAAAGAGGAGGTAGGCAGAGAGTTGGGGAGGAATATATGGCACAGAGAAACAGGAGAGAGGAGACAGGTAGGGAGTGGGAAGAGGAGGAGATTGGAAGCTACAAGAGTGAGGAGATGGAAAGAGTGGGCGAGACATAGAAATTGGTGGGCTGGAGCCGGGGGCGGGGGGGGGGGGGGGGGAGAGAGGAGGTGATCAGAGAGAGAGCAAGGTGAAGATGGTCCAAAGAGGAAGACGAGCAGATAGGCACAGGCAGAGAGAAGGAGATGGGCCAAGAGGTGGACCAAGAGAGGAGGAAGGAAGAGATGTGTGAAATATATGTGCCAAACATATGAACAGGGAGCTGAGTGTATGTATAAGGGATATTCAAAAAGAAACGAGCCAGTGTCTGGTATGTGGAAACCAGTGACAGGAAGGTAATATCATAGCGTGTGTAACGAGATATGGTTCCGACCAGAACTTGGAAGTTCACAGCCCATTGCTAGAGGACACACGTGCATGTCACTCCACTGTACAGAGCTAGCAGCAGCATGCATCAATCATCCAACACTGACAGTCGCATTGCAAACAGAGACATGGAGGCGTCAAAAAAAGAGCAAAGAGGTGTTGTTCGTTTTCTGACAGCGGAAAGAGTGGGAGGAATGGACATTCATCAAATAATGTCACAAGTGTATGACGATTACTGCATGTCCATTGTAAGGGTCAAAGCATGGCACAAGTGCTTCAGGGAAGGACGGGTATCATTAGCCACTGATGCATGGTTAGGAGCACCACACTGCATTATCAATAACAATGTCCAGCCATGCGATACATTCATTACCCAGGACCGCCAAGTGACAGTGAAAGCCATAGCTGCCATGGTAGGATTGAGTGTTGGAAGTCTTCCCACCATCATGAAGGATAATTTTGGAAATTTGTGCTAAGGTCTTAAGGGACCAAACTACTTAGGTCATCGGTCCCAAAACCTACACACTACTCAACCTAACTTGAACTAACTTACGCTATGGACAACACACACACACATGACTGAGGGAGGACTCGAACCTCTGTTGGGGGAGCTGCACGGACCATGACAAGGTGCCTCAGACAGCACAGCTACCATGTGCGGCGCTCATGAAGGAATCACTGCACATGCGCAAAGAGTGTGCCCCACAGTCCTCAATCATACCGGAAAGCATGCCAAAAGGCCCACTGCCTTGCTCATCTGTAGCACTATGCTCGGGTAGGGAATGCTTTCCTGGCACAAGTGGTAGCTGCAGATGAGTCATGGTGTCATCACTTCGAATCTGAATCAAAATGACAGTCTCCAGAAGAAGCATCCAGGGTCGCCACCAACAAAAAAAGCCAAGGCCATCCACACGAGTGCAGGAAAGATAATGCTGACGTTCTACTTTGACCAAGATGGCCCCCTTCTGATTCACTTCCTGCAGCACAGGACAACAGTGAATGCTGGGCATTACTCACAAACCTTGACCACCCTTCCCAAAGGGATCAAAGCAAAACGACCCGGCAGTCTGACCGATAGGGTCATTCTGCTCCATGACAATGCAAAGCCTCATATGGCCAACACAGTAGCGGCAATCCTGCAGAAATTCCAATGGGAGGTTCTCGGCCACCCTCAATACATTCTGGACCTCTTTCTCTGTTATTAAACCATTTTTGGTCCCCTTGAAAAGGCTCTGAGGGGCAAACGCACCTCAGACGACGACGTCCATCTGTATGTAAGGAACTGGTTAACATAGCAGCCTCAGTAATTTTATGAGACAGCCATTCACTGCCTTGTATCACAGTGGGACAAGTGTCTCAACAGCTGGAGTCAATACTTCTAACATACAGGTACTGCTTTCTGTAATTATGCCTCTGGCTCATTTCTTTTTGAACGCCTCTTATATGTATACATGTATAAGCTGGAACTCCTCCTAGGTCCCTGGACCAAAGTGTGCCACATCTGGCAAACAAACTTCTTGCCCTTAGAGAAACAACATAGGGGTTTCATAATACTCTCGCTCTAATATTCACAGCCATATGGACAAGTGTGTTTCTTAAGTCCCTACTGCAAAGGACGCCATGCACAACAGGTGTGTCATGTAGGTATAATATTGACCTGCCTTATTGATCGGCTTTGCAGGGCAGCCTGTGCATCAGGGGCAAGAAACGGTTTTCCTGTCCCAATGTGTAGGCGGCCCAGCCACAACACATAGGCTGCCCAGCACAAGAGGCATGCTGTTTCGGAGTAGTATCAACCAGCTTTATTGGTCTGCTTTAAATGCAGCCTATACATAATGTGGAAAATACGTATCCATGACCTTGGCAAGAGGAGATGTGAGAACAGGGAGAGGGGGGCGGAGAAGATGGACATAAACAGTGGAGGAAAGTGGACATGGGCTGAGATGGTGGTAGGGAAGATGGACAGATTGTGGGACAAGGAGGTGATGGGCAGTGACAGAGAAGAGAGAGAAGGAGGAAATATACCAAGAAGTGTGTGCATTAAATGTGAAGCTATGGGGAAAAAGCTAGCATGTATATAAATCAGATGATATGTGTTCGGAAATTCCTGTTACATACTTCTAACACCTGTAGAGAGGAGTGAGTACATAATGTTTTGATCAGGAAACCATTTCCAAAAATGTACTGCTTCCATTCTATGATTGTTTCAATTCAGATGGTTAACTCACCCACATCTACTTGAGAAACTAGGTGTGTTGCAGTACAGTTATTAGGTAACACTTCGAAAGGCAACATAATAAAATATCCATTTATCACTTAAGCACATGTGTTTGTATTAACACTTGAACATTATGTGTCTAGGTTATTTCAAAACATACAGAATAATACTGATGCTTTACAACAGCTCCTTGATATGGCACAATTAATATTGTTACAGACATAGCACCCATGAAGCATGTTCTGGTACATACTCTCGATCCTATTTGGCATCTCTAATTTCTATTGGAGCAGCCACAATGTGCGCCAGCAAATCTTTTTCTGTCTCTAGAGGAGTCTCATAAAATAAACTTTGCAAGACAGATGTTAAGTGACATCAGGCGACTATCTGAGATAGTACACACCATCCTCTCTATCCTATTGCATTTTAGGACAAGCAACTCTGAGATTTTTCTCTTTCCCTCAGCAGCCAATGACATGTTACATGTCTGAACTCAAACAATTATAGAACAGAAATGGCACATATCTGTACATTGGTTTCTGTTCAAAATACCATGGACTCAGTAGCCTCTACAAGTCCTAGAAAATTTTAACGGGGATTTCTGAACATGCTGTATATGTCCGGCAACTCTTCACAAACCACTAAATCGATTTCAATAAAATTTGATACACTGACAGCAAATTTTATAGGTCCCATCAGAATGGTTTTCATGGTGTTTATAGGCTCCCAGCTGCAATGTGGCAAATACGAATATTTTCAGCATGACAAGAATGTTGTATGTGAATGGTATCAGCCTGCTTCATCGATCTGCTTTGAAGGGAAACCTACACATCAGGAGCAAGAAACTAATTTCTAGCTCTTGACATGTAGGCTGCATGACATGATAAGCATATTGTGGCAGCAGTATCGGTCTGCTATATTGAACTATTTTTCAGGGGCTACATGTGTGGATGGGTATGAGTGGAGAAACTATGGATGGATAGATGAGGGGATGGATGCAAAAGTAAACTTTAGTTGTGAAAAAGGTACATACCTTAAAGAAATGCTTGATATAGCACTGAATGCAGTATACCTTCAAGTTTTATTTACAAATTTTCAATGTTGCTACCTTTTGTAACATGACAAATGTCCCATACGTAATCAATTTCCTGCCAAATCCTATTAAGCAAATTTAGATGTATCGTGATAACTGTTTGTGTTATCTAGTTCTTAACGTATCTACGTTTACCAGGAGTGGAGGAATAAGCACTCTGTCTTTAGTGTAACCCCATACAGAGAAGTCCATTGGAGTTAGATTAGGTGATCTTGGTGGCCAGGATATTGTTCCTCCACGTCCACTTCAAGTCGACACATTCCTACGAGGATACACAACAACTTCATGGTGATAATATGCTGGGCAACAACGCGTTGGAAAAAACTTCTGTGCCCTTATCCTGTTGTAATTGAGGCATTAGATAATGCATGTCCAGGTACGATACGGCAGTCTCTTGGGCGACTCTGAATGGCGTAGTATATAATACGAAGCCAGATTCTATGAAACGATTGTACTTGTTAATAACAGTTTGTCTTTGAGTTGGTGGCTTGTGATATTTATTCCTGAATTGTTTCTGAACTGCAGCAGCGGACGTGAATTCACGAAACCGTAAACAACACTGTGCGTGCCCTGCACCTTTATAGTACTCCACGATGAGTGTTGGAATAACTAAATCGCGTGTGCCTCCTTGCGGGAACATCAGGAGGGAATAAAACCTGAAGATATACTACATTCAGTGCATTTCCACCCTTTTCACAAATAAAAGTTAGTTTTTTTATAACTAATTCATAAACACAACGGATGTAACGCATACACGAACGGAGCCGTTGGGGAAAGGCTAGTAATGAAATAAGTTAGACATAACAAGATTAATAACGGAGAAACATTGGCACTGTTCGAGATTTTAGAACGGGTATTGTCTTCCAACTGTTTCAAATTTAGCATTTAGTATTTGTAAGTTTTACGATGCTACTTATTCTGCAACATCTGGTGATAGTAGAAAATCGGTTATTAGGCACGTAAGACAGACTACCCAAAATCTATCCACAAAAACTAAAGGTTTTCATTAACTTATGGTGGACAATGAGACGAATCTTAGGACGAGCACAAAGAAGTTTTAACCCTTTATAACTACCGAATTGTGAGACAATCAAAATTTTTAACAGAACCATAAACTCTTTTCGTTGCATTTCATTCCACCTTTGCAGAAGGCTTCATTGGTACAACATGTGTGGTACTAGATCAAATAGTAAAAACATAACACCTGCAGCACATGCTAGAGTACCTTATCATTGAATGGGAAGTGCGAGACATGCCTTGTGCAAGTAGCCTCAAATCCGACGCGAGCCAGCCAATAGAAATGCCTGGGGTGCAGGATTAGTTACCGAGGGCCGCGTGGTCAGTGGACAATGCGACACACGGGGTTCTTCCGTCTAGTGCTGTTTACGATGCGTTCTATCGTAATGAAGAAATGCAATCGTTTGAGAGGGGAAAAGAAAAAGTCCTGTCATTGGTGAACGGGCTATGACGTCTGACTTAAGCCCCACCTGTTGGGCAGGAAAACCCGATACAGAAGTGGAATTGAAGTTAAATTAATACGGAGTTGACGGAGGGAGTAAGAGAGACATTATAAATTTTTACTATTGCCCACCATTGGCAGGAAATCCAAAAATGGAACAGAAATTTAAAGAGGCGCGAAACAGAGAGGTTAAATCAAGGGAAATGCTGAGCAGAACAGATTAACGGCCAGATTGTGGGTGCCTAGATCAGCAGAGCACACACACACACACACACACACACACACACACACACACACACACACACACACGTATGCACACACATACACACACGAAGGGCAGTGAGGGGGAGCCACGTCGAGTTCTGCGGTTCGGTGGGGTCGACGCAACTCACGGGAAGAACACATAGAGCCAGTCGCGTGCTCTGGATAGATAGGCACAACGATTCGTTTTTTCGGTTAGAAGCGCTGGCCTCCAGAATGGTCATTCTGTTCCAATAGTAACATTACCTTCTTCGCTGTCAATTCATCGCCGCGCAATTACTAATTAGCAACCAGACAACTTCGCGTGTCTCTATATATGATAAGGTAGCAGCATATCGTGCTTCTTATCCTTACTCGTCTGCAAAACTTGCCAACACATACCGATGTTCGTTACTGTGAACTGCTGTACGTTAATTTAGATGAAATTGTGAATGATAATTGTTAATCCTGATAAACTGCAACGTTATTTGTGAAATACCTCCTGGATAGTGAAATATATGACTTTAATTTCAAACCTATTAAATCCATGACATGCTAAAGAGTTAGATCAGATTAAAGGGACTCCACTCAGGATACATTGCTTTACAACACATAACGGTATTCAGATTTTGTTGCGGAAATGGTTCAAATGGCTCTGAGCACTATGGGACTTAACATCTGATGTCATCAGTCCCCTAGAACTTAGAACTACTTAAACCTAAGTAACCTAAGGACATCACATACATCCATGCCTGAGGCATGACTCGAACCTGCGACTGACTGAAGCGCCTAGAACTGTTCGGATACACCGGCCGGCAACTGTATGTGAAACATGATAATCTGTATTTGTTTTTTAACAATATAAAATTTGGATTCTTGCGGACATATTTTTCACTACTCTGAGCTTCATTCAAATCTTTACATGTGTTTACTTAAGCACCTAGAAGGAACTATATTCACTGCATCAGTTCCAGGTGCTTCTTCTATTCGTCGCAATACTCATTCCTCAACAACTGGAGCACGAATAGTGCAAAGTCTGCCTCGACCCGTCTTTGTTGGAGTCTGCTAATCACTGTAAGAGACGACTGAACAATTATGCATATGGTACACTGCGTTCTGAATATTTTGCAGCTTCCAGTACACGATCGCTTTCATTTACTAGACCATAACAGGAAATCACGTCTGCCAATTTCCCAGTATGCTGCTAACTGCAAAGATAAAACTACTGGGTGGTTATAACTAAAGTAAAGCTATCCACGGAGGCCCAGTATGGGCTGCAATTATCACAGGGCAGTGCCAATTTGTAGATATGCTAATGCGTTGATGCGGATCCGATTTATGCTGAAAAAAAACTTATTTTCAGTTTTGGCCATCACGTACAAACATGGCGTTGACAGGATGTAGTCGACGTCTCCGGGGCTCAAACTGAACAAATTGTGTAAGTGACGGTTAACAATATAAGCGAGAACATGCTTTCTCACTTGTTTGACCTTTTGTGCCTACGCCCTGTTCTTAATCCATTGTATATGGAAACATTTCTATACTTCTTTCTTGATTTGGCAGTGCCACTTTTACTGATTGTTGCCAAAACTGAAACTAATTTATTTCCAGCGTAAATCGGTACCACGTTGGCGCATTAAAATGTCGCCGCGAGAGTGGCCGCGTGGTCTAGGGCGCCCTGTCAAGGACTGTGCGGCCCCTCCCGCAGAAGGTTCGAGTCCTCCCTCGGGCATGGGTGTGTGTGGCGTTCTTAGCTAAGTTACGTTAAGTAGTGTGTAAGTATAGGGGCCGATGACCTCAGCACTTTGGTCCCTTAGGAACTGACACACATTAAAATGTCTACCAATTTTCACTGCTATACGATAATTACGCAACAGTACGGACCTCTGTGAGCGGCACTTATAACGAACCTGTGCAATGTAGAAGCGTTTCATCAAGTTATGGCAAAACAAACTTGTTCCATTAGAACTAGTGTACGGATCGCAGTTACACAGAATTGTGATTACGGTTTACAGTAACAACCTTAGCAGATGTTTACTGTTTGCTGTATTCATTGACAGTAACACAGGAATGTGTCGACATTTGCTTACTGCATTGTGTAGGTCGTTCATAACAGCAAAGGATTTGCAGTAGAAGAGCTGTGTTTCGTAGTAGTGAAAATGAACGTGTGGTCATAGCTCTTCAGATATGCATTTTAGCGTCCATGTTTACTGGATCTTTTCGTCTTTTTTGGTACATACTACGACATCTCAAAACATGGAAAAAAATTTTAACACCACGTATATGGGAGGCACGTTCAGAAAGTGAGTGTGCCATGACGACAATGGGCAGTGGAATTTTGGTATTTGAGAGTTGCTAACACTGACTGGTAGAGGGTGGGAAAGGGAGGGTTCCCCTGATCAGAGCGAGCATCGCAGGAACACGCTCGCACGTAAACTCAGGTCGCAATGCCGAGTTGCGTGAGAGATGTCGGGAAGAAATCCCACTAAGTGCGAGCCACATTCTGTGATCCGCTTCCTACTCGCGGAAGGAATAACACATGTCAAATTTTTTTTGCGAATCAAGACGGTTTGCGCAAACCTCTTATGAACAGAATTAGTGTCTTTAAGTGGTGTTGGGAGTTTAGTGGAGAATAGTAGCAAATGTTCATGACGAAGAGAGAAGTGGAAGATCTTTCATTCTGGTTGATTAGCTGGTGCAAAAAACTGAGGAAACTGTTGGTAAAGACCACATATTGACAGGATTAGAAATTTCCGCAATGTTTCCACAACTCTCCAGAAGTCTCTTATACGAGATACTCACAGAAACGCTGGGATGCCGGAAACTGTGGGCAAGATTGGTCCCAAAACAGCTGACAGAGCAGCAGAAAGTGTCTTGTGTCTCTTGAGTTGGAAGGACATGATTTTTTTAGCTCTGTTGTGTCTGGAGATGAAATGTGGGTGCCTCATTACACACCAGAGACAAACGGATAGTCGTCATCGTGGCGTCACACCAATTCCCATTTGCCAAAAAACTCAAAACCACGATTTCAGTCAAAAATTGTGGTGTCAGTATTTTAGGATCGACAAGGCGTCTGCCCCTGGAGGAGACCATGTAAAATGGCTTTTTTTAAATAAAATTAATATTTATATATGTGTTTGGAGAGAGAGAGATTGATTTTTGACTGAGATTTTTACTTTAAGTCGTAACTGGTACCTGAATTTTGGTTGTTGCCTCCTTGAATAATTAGCTTCTGCACCAGTTGTTGACGTATTGCAATTTGGAGGAAGTTATTGTTCTTTTAGGTTTAAAATACGACTCTGTTAGTTACTTGGCCGTATTGCGGGTAGCTTTGAGCCCAAGTTTTCGTAGCTTTTCATACCTAAGGGACCACTGTTGTAAGTAAGTAAGATCAAACAGCAATCTGCTTTTTGTGGGAGAAGGAGATTGCTTGGCACACAAACTTCCTTCAAACTACACGTCCTGCTTCATCAAAATATGTCAGTGGAGTTCAGCACCATACAATTGTACAAGAACATAATCCAATTACTGTAATTAAGAATTATGAGAGGTTGTTACTTATTGAATGAAAAGTATAGAGAATACATTTCTTTTCCTGTATTTTAGTGAACGTTGTACACTTAAAACTCTGTCAATTGATAGGCGGCGACGACAATGAAGTTCACCTCCTTACCCAAAAACAAGATATTTCTGGTCTTCACTTCCGGAAAATTTGTAGACATAAATGTTTGGCAACTCTTACACAAACTTCACTCGGTTTTATCACTAAAATATCAATTTTCATTAAATTTAACAATACGTTCTGCGCGACGGCCTAGCAAAACGTCCTCTTTCCACAAGATACAGATTAACAGTCCTTTTTTTTTTAATAAAATCAATTGCCTCTTTTTTTAGAGTCCATACTCAAAGATTCTCTAATACTATCGTTGTGGGGATTGCGCGCTAAAGACTTTCTTGCTGTCCAGCTGCACTTCACTTCACTTCTAGTACTTTTTGTATCAAATTTACATTTTCGATTTTTAAATACATTACTGAGCTTCTCAGAATAAAATCAGGCACAGATTAGTTAAAGAAAAAAAAGCAGTAAGGCACACATAACATTACAACCATTACTGAAAAACGATATTGTGGGACCGAAAAAAGCTCAAAAGGGACATTAAAAAAAGGTGGGGGAATACTGACAACAGTGTGCTTGTCGCACGTCATCACATAGCCTTTCCCACCAATGCGCTCTTTGACTCGTTTGGCTGGGATTCTGTAACCCAGTCCCCTATTTCTATGATTTGAGGCTTTCACATTACCATCTTTTCACCTCCCCGAATCCACACATGAGAGGAATTAAATTTTCAACCGCCTAGCACGTGCAGAAAGACATTTCGAAGTGGAGAAAGGAGCTGTCGGGGGAAAACTTCGAGGAGGACATAAATAAGCGTGTGCTATGGCTCACTAGATACAATGAACGGGATGGTGATTATGCGGAAACGTAATCAACAAATGGATCAACAATATCCTGTAAGTTTCTTTCAAATACACTTTTTCTCAAAACTATAAAATTCTAGTATACTTACAATCTGATCCTGCCTCATAAGAGCGGCACGAAATGTTAGTTTTACAGGGTCGCCACGCGATTACTTCCTACGGTTATCACTCTCCTTCAGAACGTGACCTTACTATTACATCACTTTGAGTGGGCCATTACATCACTCTGCGAGGGCGGGTGGGAAGGGCGCTCTCTTGCCGCCTCGCATGCGTGCCGCTTTGATCCTCAGCAGGTGCTGACAGGCCGGGGGCCACGCCCTCGTACATCACAGACCACGGACCCGCTATTTGGAGGGCCGCCAGGGTCGCCGGCATAACGGCCGATTCCCCCCGCGGTCCTGGCGACACAATAAAGTGGGGGTCCTCCTTCCCCCGTCGCGGTATCTCGGGCGTGTATTTATAGGCGCCGCTCGCGAGACCCCCAATTGTCGCCGCCGTTTCCGAATCTGGCGCCGCGCGTACATCTCGCCGCCCCCGACTTTCTCTCTTTCTGCGCCGGAGCACCCCTTCTGAGCTCCCCGCCTCCACCGGACGTAAACATCGTCGCTGGCGCCGCCGCCAATTTCGCCGCAGACGCATATCCCCGGCCTGCAGCCTTCGCGTGCCTTCTAGCGGACGGACGGCGCTCCGTCTCCTTGTCACTGCACTCCGTCTAAACGCGGGCGGATATTTACTTTCTGCGCTGTCTGCTACGTCTCCCGGTGCTATCTTCGCGGATACGCGGATGTTGTGATGTGGCGCCTCTTCCGCCTTCCTACGCTATTGTATTCCGCTCGGCGGAGCTTGCGGGCGGTGAGAGATTTCGTCGTAAAAGCGAAACGTGTTTTGTATACAACCTCCTGCACCGGCGTACTTTTGTTTTCGCTACGCGTCTGACGTCTCTTTTCGCACAGGCTTCCTGTCTGTCCTCCCCTGCCCTATCTAACTGGATGTCTCCTCCTGGAGTAAACTGCCACGTGCGTGTTTACGTCTCTCTGTCTGCTTGGCTGTTTACCGTTCGTTGGTCGGGTGGAAAGATTCGGCATGCGAATCTATCGGAATAGTCGAGCTGAAGTTGACAGACCGACTGTTGATGGAACTGCCATTTACTCTTCAGTCAAATCACAATCGGAAGAACTGGCACAAAAACAAGGCCATCGTCGGAAACGATGCAATCTTGGAGCAGTTGGCATCCGTTCGGGGAACCGGATTCCAATGCTGGCCCGACAAATCTGAATTACATCTCCCACAGTTTCAACTGACAGATACGGTTTCTCTCAATAATATAGGATAGGCTGTACCATATAAATTTTCTCTTAAAAAATAAAAAAGGAAACAACAACTTAGTTGTAAACCTTCTACAGGTTAAACCCAGATGCCAGACAAATAATGTCAGTGATTATTCAAGAATATATTCCAAGTGCTTCATTGTTTTTTTATTAGGAAATCGTGGTGTCCAGTGACTCGTCGCACACTAATTCCATTTGCGTTTGTTTATTTCCCATATTTTTATTTATTCGAAGGGACGTCTCAAAGGAAGTTACACGTTATTATGACGAGTCAAGTAACTTTTACTGAATTCTACAGACCACTGCAGATGGACAAAGATAACTGGCACTATTTATCAACATAGTCACCGAATCTCTCCAAACAACCGTTGGAACTTGCTACCGTCGTTCAGTTCCTCGGCGAGATCCACTCGCTCATTGATCACGGACTCTTTCTAAAAGCGCTGTGTGAATAACCGCATCGTTGGGTCATCCCTTACCCCCCTCCTCCCTTTTTTGTTCTCCAATTCTTTGAAGACTGTCCTTTGTGGTCGACGTCGATGGTCTTTCTTCCGTATGAACATCAGCCGCCTCTGTGGTTACTTGAAATTGTTGGCGCCATTTCACTAAACCTGGACCCATTTGGTCTATATGCGGCCACGGCAAATCTGTGTGCAGTTTAGACTTTTCGCCCACAAAAATTGTACTGTCACTCATCCTTCAGCTCTGGATTACGTTTCCAGTTTCCATGAAATTTCGCTCCCACTGTGCTGCGCTTCTTATCCGTATCGCAGCAGAAACGTGTACTTTTTTCTAGCCGAGTCAAATGGCGCTTTTCGTGTAGCAAAATTATGGAAATTTTCTTCTCAGTTGATGTATGTGCTTTTTTTTCGGGTGCTGAACCCGAGTATCATTTTGGTTTTCTTGTAGTAGGTCAGATTAATCTACAAATATTTAACTACTTTTCTACAGAGCTTCCGAAATTTTGTAGGTACTTGTCATAGCGTGGCACAAGTTTTTGTATGCCTTCTTCATAGAAGGTTTTCGCCTATGTATTCAACCATGTAGTAACATGTTCTTTCAGCCCGACTTCATCGTTGAAGTGTTGAGCACCAACGACAGATTTTGGGTGTAACAGGAGATGAAAGTGGCTAGGAGCGGGCTGTAGGGAGGAAGATCAAACGCGTCCCAGCGAAATTCCCGTATTAGTTGTTTGCTCACATTCGCCGTATGAGGTTGGGCATTCACGTGAGAAATAAACAACACCTTTTGATAGTAATCCTCGCTGCTTGTTCTGTATTGCGCGGCGCCATTTCTTAATGGTCTCGCAGTAAACCATGTGCATTGATTGTTTGGCCTCGTGGAAAGAAATCAATCAGCAAAATACCTTTTCTGTCCCAAAAAACGCTGCACATGACTTTTCGAGGTGTCAAGATTTCCATCGTTGGGAATGAAGTGTGCCTCCATTCTGCTGATTGTCGTTTTGTTTCACGGATGTAGTACGATACCCAAGTTTCATCCCCCGTGACTACCCGAGGAAGAAAACCATCGTCTTCTTTATTGTAGCGTCTCAAAAACTGAAGTGAACTGCCCATCCGTTGTTTTTAGCGTTGTTCAGTAAGAATTTTGGTTACCCAACGTGAGCAAAGTTTTCGAAATTTCAGTTTTTCAGTAACAATTTCATGAATTAGTGATCGTGAGATTTTCGGAACTTCCGTAGCAAGGGCACTAAATGGAAACTTACGGTTGTGCTTAATCTTCTCTTCAACAGTGCTAACGTTCGCATCTCGTGGTCGTGCGGTAGCGTTCTCGTTTCCCACGCCCGGGTTCCCAGGTTCGATTCCCGGCGTAGTCAGGGATTTTCTCTGCCTCGTGATGGCTGGGTGTTGTGTGATGTCCTTAGGTTAGTTAGGTTTAAGTAGTTCTTAGTTCTAGGGGACTGATGACCATAGATGTTAAGTCCCATAGTGCTCAGAGCCATTTGAACCATTTTTTTGAATAGTGTGAACCAGTTCATCAGTAACCACAGACGGGCGTCCATTCGTTCATCATCGTGCACTTGATCACGTCCTTGATCGAACAGTCTGACCCATCTTCTAAGCATTGAATCACTCATAGCATTTTCTCCGTAAACCTCGCAGATTAACCGGGGAATTTCCTTTGGTTTAACTTTCTTTGCGTTTAGAAAACGAATCACAGATCTGATTTCCCCTATGGCGGCGTTTTAAATTACGGCTGACATTATAAAGAAGCACTACAAAGCACATGTCGGTAGCAGCGATCTGAAAATGGCGTACGTGTCTTCTCCTTGAATCAGAGTAACTGCCGTACATGCTCGTAACTGCGATTGTAGCGCTGCAGCGGATTGAAATAGAGATGGAACTTACTTTGGGGACGACCCTCGTACGTTTTTCAAAGATGACATAATTTCCTCCAAAATGTACCAGTCAAGTCTGATTTTCTGATGAGCGCTATAGGCGCAAGATGGCAATGGAGAGTGGTATTTTTTGGTCCTTTCGAGAAAACGCCAAAAATGTCCACTTCCACCCCCTGCAGCTAGAGAAATAATCAGGTGAAGGACGGCAACCTCTCACAGTTCGGCCGAGACGTACCACGTCCCCTGACGCCAGTAAAACACGCGACATTCCATTAAATTTCCTACAAGAGATGACCCGAACGTGGATGGAGCAGGGCGAAAATTAGAAAAAATGTCTTGTGCTTCTTACAGCAGCCAAACGACATTTCCCATGTGTCTATCTTTCATCGGCGATGTACTTTCTATGTATTGCGCTTAAAAGAAGTTGCTTTAAATTAACTGATGGGAAGCATGTATGTTGAAAACATCAGCAAATTATATTTTCAACATATTAGGTACATGACACTGAATAGCAAAATCAGTAAGCGATTTGTGTGTAGTAACGTACATACGTGATGAAATGAGTGAATACCGACGGCAGGATTGGGTTCTCACATCGAGTAGGTAGTCTGTCTGCGAAAAACGAAGGCATTTACCGATGGAATATGGATACGAAACACAGATGAACTGTGAAATGAATTATCGATGTATAAAAAAATACTTGTACTGGCATCGTGTGCGCAGTTACTTTACTCGTCTCCGTTTGGCTGTGGTAGCCCAGGAGATGTTTCTTGGGCACCAGACGGTCCAGGTAAAGCTTCAGGGGACGTGGTATATCCTGGCCGAACTGTGAGAGGTTGCCGTCCTTCAACTGAAAGAAAATGTAAATGAATGATTAATTTTATGATAGAGGAAATTTATTTAATAAAGATGGATGATGATTAAAATATTAATACCTGCTGTCGCGTCAGCTGCTTCGGACAGTGGTATTGCATGGAGCTCGTTCATATCGTCTTTATCTTCTATACCAAAATTGTCGTCATTGTTGGAACAAGGCCGATCACATTGCTGGCACAGTTTCATACAAAAGGGTTGTGCTCACCTAAAAGCACATCCACGATGGCAACCTGTCTTGCGTTTGCAACATATAATATGAAGAAGCCTCTCAGGAGCCGAGCGTTCAAGTGTGGTAATGGGAGTCCACCACTTCCACCCCAACCGCTCTAAATCCTTTTAGTATAGAATATGTGACTGATGGGAACTTTCTGTTGCACAGATTTGTATGATCGGGTGGGTGTACCTTCGAACAAATCTGCTGCTCATACGGCAATGCGCTACTCTTGCGAAGCAATTGTCTTAGCATGGGACGACATGTGTAACTTCCTTCTGAAGTCTCTACGTATTTATAATGCACTAGAAACATCTGCACAACAGTGCGGTAAGAGTAGTGTGTTTTGTCTGGAAAGAAATTAATTCCATTCACTAGCCGTTATGAGTTAACGAGCATTTCGCTCTCATTTAAGTATATGGCCGAAAGAGTCAGCCTTCAGGAATTGTGAAACGAACCCTGTCGTCCAGGACCAGATGCCACAAAGGGCGCAGATTCACCACGATATGGGGAAACTTACAGGCGTTTACTGTCTATTCAGGGTTAAGCGCTGCAGTGTGCGAGTGAGACAGACAAGAATCTACGTCATAGGGAAATCCTGCAGAAGGCAAGGAGACGTATCAGTGTTAAATATGGTGGACCTAAGAACGGCCATAAAGGGAAACATTTATGAAAACTATTTAATTCTGCAGTAGTGCTTGGAATCAAGCCACAGTAATTTTAATATGCCATCCTCCATAAATTTCCATGGTGATCCCAATAAAACTTGAATATTGGTCATATCTATAATAGTGTAGGATTTACTGTTAAAATGAAATTAATAAGTTTTATAAGAAAGACCTGAATGCTAAAATCTGAACGCTTGGATCGATCTTAAGGATCGACATTTCATATAGAAACGCATAATTAAAATGAAAAACATTGTAAATATCAACTCTGTATCTTTATTTGTTTAAAAGATGTAGTAAATTCAAATTATCAGTATTTACAGTTAAGTATCAGATCCTCATTTCCTAGACACAAAACACATTGAACGATGACATCATGACACCTTATTGAATCATTAGGTAATATAACATTTGTTGTAAAGTTTAGTGCACAATAGTTATTTTTTTGTTCATTTATTTATCAAAAAGCACACTGGTGCAAGGCTACTGGCCGTGACATTCAAAATTAAGAAGGAAATTCTATTGGTTTTATGTAAAGAATTACATTATTATGTAATGGATATTATTGTTACTTTATTTAGAATGTTAAAATAGTCAAGCTTTGATGATTTAAATATGTTAAAACGTAAAATAATGTAGAATAAGCAGTAGCCAACCAGATGGACGGCTTCAGGAAAGGGAACTGACCTAGTCAGTCGAGCGAGGATATTCGACGCGCGGGAAACGCTGCCGGGGACAGGCAGAGACTGTGCTGGTCCAGACACCAAAGTGGATAGTTCGGATAGAGACGCAAAAACAGACAGTTTGGCTGGAGACGTCAAAGCGTTAATGTCCGGATTGAGACGTGGAAGCTGACAGTCGGTCTTTATGCAGCTAGGAAGAGAAACGACTTAGAAAATTTCGCGATGTGTGGTATTGCGGGACTAAGTCTCTGAGCGGTGAGCAGCCGCGCGCCTATTGTGAACTCTTAACTTTTCGAATAGTTAACGAGGTGGAGTATTGGACTTGTATTTCGCGATGAGACTGTCAGTGATCGAACTGAGTCAAATGGATATGCGCAATAGTAATTCTACACTACTTGCCATTAAAATTGCTACACCAAGAAGAAATGCAGAAGATAAACGGGTATTCATCTAACTAAGGAAACGACCAAATAAATCGCAAATACATTGTTACTCTGGAACGAGCCACAGGAGACCACTGGCCCATGATACCAAAATAGTCAGGAAACATCCGAAAAAAATATTAAAAATTATGTTGTTAGAATTTGGTTTCAGCTACAGAGAGGGACAAAATATAGGAACACCAAAAGCGCAATACATTATTATGCCTAATTCGGCGTACAACAGCTTCCAGCAGTTTCAGAATAAATTTAGTTGCTGCATCGTTTTCAAGAGAATCTTATACCATTCTTCCCGCAAAATAGTGACAAGTCCAGATATCGATTATGAAGATGAATAGCGATCGCGTGAAATTCTCCCTAAAGTGGACGACAAAAGCTCAATAACATTGAGCACTGGTGAATTTGATGGCCAGGAGAAGCGCGAAAATTATCGCCGTGCTCACGAAACCTGTTCTGAACAATGCGAGCTGTGTGAACAGCGACCCTGGCGCCTTGGAATACAGAATTATCGCTGGGAGACGAAAATTGTGCCATGGAATAGGCCTGATCAGCCAAAGTGGTCAGTGATGACCTTGCAGAATAACCATGTGGCCCACGTAGTATCACGATGTGGCTGCGCAGATCATCACCGAACTCCCGCTATGTTTCACTCTTGGGACGTGAACTAGGCTAAAAGTTCGAAACAGAGTGCAACAAGACTCATGTGACCAAATTACTTTCTTCCATCGCCAGACAGTCCAGGTTTTATGGTTTTGGGCACCACTTTTTCCATCGCTGATGAGCAATTTGGAAATTCCTACTCGCCCTGCATTTCCCTTGGAGATGCTTCGGTGGTGACAGGGACTGCGAACGCAACAATTATTTCAGCAATAACTTCTGGAGCTGTCGTTCTCTTATTTTTCGTCACAAATGGCCATCTGTCACCATCACTCAGCACACACCTTCAACCTCGTTGTAACTTAGCGGATGAGGATTTCTCGTTTTTCCTGTATGCGGTATCGACGTTCGATAAGGCACCTCTTCAAACACCAAACACGTCGGCTACCTTGATTACGGAAACACTCACCATACGAACACCAACAATTTCCGAACGTTCGAGTTCACTTAGCTGCGACATAACGCACTCACATCTACACAGGACACTTTTTTGGCCAGAAATGACACTTACTACTTGTAGACGAAGTATTGGGAATTGCACATATGTTCTCCGCTCCACGGCTAGGTGCCTTGGTCACTACATCAGTGGCGCTTTCGTTTAATAACGGCAATCGGAAAAATTTTTTTCCTCGACTGCTAGAAAAATACGCGTTCTGTACACCATACATTTTAATGAATAGTGCTCGGTTTTAATCTATCAGTCCCGCCAGTCAATTCCGCGTCATGAATTTTAGGGGTAATTTTTTCTAAAATAGGTTGATGTTGAGCAAAAAAATCTTATGACGTTTCATTTTCGATTGTACATAAACGACTTACCAAATAAGAGGAGAATGGATTAGCCGCGTCTCAGGGCTTCCGCTTTTAGAGAGACACCAGGAACAGCCAGGAACAGCCACCAGCTGCGCAAAGGAGTTTGTCGGGTTGTCTGTCACTAGGAGCCTCGCTCAAGATACATTAACATTCCGGTTAACCGAACTAGGGTCAACCGAAACTCGGGTTATCCGAAGATAACCAAAATCGAAAAAATAAAAATATTAGAAATGTATACTGCACGAAATTATTCAAGGGCGAGAATGTGCTCGGCTACAGCTAGTGGGAAGAAGTGAGCGCCTGACCTTGAGTTACTTCGCCAGTCACCGACCACCAACCTACTGCCAGCAATACTCCATTCAAGCGGTTGTTTGTTTCAGTTGCAAGTGTATCTCTGTGTTGCTGTGACTAAGCAGAAACGTCTTGCGAATACTTTCACTAGTAAATTAGTTACTAATAAAGATGTTGGAAAATGAATTTTATTTAAAAAAATGTTATGACTAAATATGGAGTTGGTATTTCTACCGTTTCAGAAAGGGTGAAGTCTGTATCAAAACTTCTTCAGTAAACTGTGAAATATTCTCATAGTACAACACTGAAAGCACTTGACTTTGAAAAAATAGGTGAAGCTATTTAACAACGAGAAAAGTCATGTTTTTGACAGCCTCGATACTCTAAGAAAAAGTTAAAGTGTTAGCCTAGTTGTTACGTGATGAAGGAAAAGACATTGTTTTCAAGTGTCCCAGGACACAAAATGAAAAAAAAACCGATTGTCTGCTCTTTGGATACTAATCACTTTTGGCACACATTAACTGCCCTAACGTGTGTCGGTAGAAAGAACTCTGCCCTTGAAGGATGTGGCCTGAAACATACTACTAGTTTTTTAAAGAGCTGAAGGAAGTTCTTTCATATCTTCTGAAACTTCTTGCCGAATGGTTTAGTAATCAGTTTGTACCGAAAGCCGTGAAGCTTTTCACTCAAAAAAGTATGCGTAAAAAGTAATCTCATTTAGTGACAATGCTCATAAGCATCTTGTTGGTTAAGTAGTAGTGATATCATTGTGCATTTCCTTCCGCCTAGCTCGCCTACTGGTTAGGGCATAATACCGACATTTAATCGTCACCACTGAGGGCTGTTTTTGAGAACCACTGTGAAAAATAGTGACAAGCAAAACAAAAGTTATAAATGAGTGCTAAAAGCAGTAAATGGGAAACATGTAACGTATTGATTTATGCAAACCTGGTATAATGTGAAAGCAGAGACTGTTCAGAGGTGTTGGAGAAAACTGTATGGTATGTTCTGCTTGGAGTGAGGGATCATTAATTCTTCTTGCTCTTATGTATTTTATAATTGTAACATTTATATCGTTCCATACATGCCACATTCATTATTGCCCTTATTATTAGGTGCAGATATGTATTACTGGTCAGTGGTTTTAAATATTTGACGCTTTTTGGTAAAGGTTTTAAAAAGTGCTCCTGTAGTTTTCTGTACGGTTTCACATTTAATGGTTTTTTTGTGCCAACACGGCATCCAATTTTGTAATAAACGCCGTATGTGGAGCTGCTGTGTACTACTGATCTGTGATTTTTGAGTATTCGACTCTTTGTGGTAAATATTTTGAAAGGTTTTAATTTTGTCGTGGACTTGTACCGTTACTGTATGAATTGTTATATTCTTGATGGTTGGAGAAGATTTTATTAAATAGTATACGAGGCGTCGCAGCTAGGGCGCGATCGCCAGTTTGTCTATTAAAGCTTTTTTCTAGAAAATGTATGTGGGCTCAAGTGTAAGCAGTCAGACTCTTATACGATCTGCATCGGGCGGGCTGTGTTCTGCAGACGTGCGTCATGACCATATGGCGTGACTGCAGCGCGTGAAAGTAGCGCAGAGGAGCTTACGGAGTAGTTACATTCTCTGGAACTATAAAAATTAATAACTGATCTAGAAATAGCCTGAGGAACTTCATATTACGTACATAACCTTCTGTTGTATAAAGGAAACTGTGAATATTTGAAAATACATGATAACACCTTCAGTGTTTAGATTCAGATTTGGAAATTTCTCATTTTAGAAAACCTTTAGTAATTTTGCTGTAGTACTAATTTTAAGAATATGAAGTAGATATTTATGTTTCGTGTTAGGGTGAGTGTGAAAGAGAGTACTTCTGTGAGTGTAGGCGGGATATTCGCCAATATCAATTTTCAGGTTGAAATTCTCTATAGGGACTTGCAAGTGTACCAGCGTTGTATCGTGGGAACGAATCCACCAGAGGTTCCCCTACTAGCGGATGACGGATGGGCAAGCATGTTTGAATATGTAAGAGACAACTAGAACGTTCGAAACTATATAGTTAAATTCCAGACGTAAAGTACAGCTTAAAGGTTATTTCATTTTGTTTGTTTAAAAAGAGAGTTTTTAGTTGCTTATTTTAACGACGTCAGTGAACTGAGAGCAGTGGTTGGCTCTTTCTAGAGTTTGGCGCGAGCTGCGGCCTGAAAGTCAGTTCTGATTGGCCGTAATTCTGTACAGCCAATAAGAAGTCAGACAGTTTGTCACTTAACGGATGAGATAGGGGTGCTTGTGGAGGCAGAGAGAAGAAGGAAGTGGTGACTTGCTTTCGAAGGAAGGTCATACTGAAAGTGTCGGAACGCATTATGTGCAAAATTGAAGTGATATTGTGACTTCCGCGTTTCGGTATAGTGATAAAGGTAACTGGTGTTTACCATTAACTATTTGTGAAATTTTAAGAGTCGAGAGATATTTTGCTCTCGAGAAAATCGCGTGTGTAAACTTTGAACTAAAAGCGTGGCGGTACTAAGTAAATATTTTTTACTGAGCATTTATGGCGAGCAAAAACTTTATTTAAAGACAACCGCTGAATGCCGAGTGCAAAAGTAAATAGCAGTTTACTGACTGTCTTATTCTCGTAAATGATTTCGGAATTGGATAGGAAAAGTTCTGGTTGTTTGGGTGTGACGAGGACTGTGATCACTAACTTTCATGGTTCAAAATGGTTGAAATGGCTCTGAGGACTATGGGACTTAACTTCTGAGGTCATCAGTACCCTAGAGCTTAGAACTACTTAAACCTAACTAACCTAAGGACATCACACACATCTATGCCCGGGGCAGGATTCGAACCTGCGACCGTAGCGGTCGTGCTGTTCCGCACCACAGCGCCTAGAACCGCTCTGCCACACAGGCCGGCGCTGCTGCATTCAATGCTCGGCCATCCACAAGTGTCAGCGTGCGAACCATTCAACGAAACATCATCGGTATGGGATTTCGATACCGAATTCCCTTCCTGAATCCTTGATGACTGCACGACACAAAGCTTTGCGCCTCGCCTGGGCTCGACACCGAAATTGGATGATGATGAGTGGAAACATGTTGCCTGGTCTGATGAGTCTCGTTTCAAATTGTATCGAGCAGATGGACGTGTACAGGTATGGAGACGACCTCATGAATCTATGGACCCTACGTGTCAGCAGTGGACTTTCAAACTGGTGGACGCTCTGTAACGGTTTGGGCCGTGTGCAGCTGAAGTGATAATGGGACGCCTGATATGTCTACATTCGACTCTTGACAGGTGACACGTACGCAAGCATCCTCTCTGATCACGTGCATCCATTTACGTCTATTTTGCATTCAGACGGACTTGGGCAATTCCAGTAGGATAATGCGACACCCCACGCGTCCAGAATTGCTACGCAGTGGCTCCTGGCACACTCTTCTGAGTTTAAACACTTCCGCTGGCCACAAGTGCCCTGCAAGATTCATGGTGTCAATTTCCATCAGCACTAATACAGACATTAGTCGAGTCCATTCCACGTTGTGTTGTGGCATTTCCGCGTACTCCCGGGGGCCCTACACGATATTAGGAAGCTGTACCAATTTCTTTGGTACTGTCGAAGAGGGTGGGAGGCCGCAGGTTAATGTTTATTTCCTCACTTAATTAGCTGAAATATTAATTCGATGCCTGATTACGGCACAGGAACTTGTAAAGCATTTTGATGCGCCTTCATAAGTAACCTGAAGCTTGACACTTGTAACTTACTTTCTCTTGTCCACATTTCAGCTCGACTAGACTGAAAAACAAAATCATACTCTGTTCTTGGAAAGAGTAGTAAGGAAATGATGGGGATAACTTAAATGTTCATTGTTTTCAAAAATAAAGTGTAATCAAAGATCAGTTGTTCCACACGTGTGAGGAAATCTATACTGATATTACGCTTTCACGACTAAACTGCTGAACAGATTTTGATAAAATTTTATATACGGAGAGAGCTTGAAGGCTCAGGAAGAACATACGCTGCCTTAGAAAGTGTGTAGTACAACATATTTATTGATTTGAAGACTATAACGCGACTTAAAGAACAATAATTACTTTTCCAAAAAACTATATACTCTTTGACTTTTGAACTTAATCATAAATGTGCAAATGCGTTTAGTGTTTGATATGTTCTACATAATATGATTCATCGTAATGAATACAATGTTTATACGATCACCGACGTATTTAATCAATGCTTCGATATTAATATCAGTCACAAATCCGTCACATTTTAGCTTCTCAGCGTCATGCGCCTCGTATATCTTCTTTGTTGTGTTTAAATTTCCGTGAACAGTTTGCGGTAGCGCAGCCATCTTAGCTGTTTCACGATCTTGGGTTCCCGAGTTCAGTTCCCCCACGTGTTGGTTTTTTTCCGCTCGCGTCTGGATGTGTGCTTTGTCCTCAGCATTATTTTACCATCGTCGACGAGCAAGTCACCGAAGTGGCGTCAAATAAAAAGACTTCCGTGTTCAATCCATGCTAATCCACACTTCCATACCAACATTATAAATACGAAAGTAAATATGTCTGTTACGACAAAAGCGTTGACCGATAATAATGAAATTTGGAATGAGACAGCTTGAACACTGATGAAGAAGAAAGGGTACTTTATAACGTGTGTAGTACAAGATATTTAATGATTTTGAAAATGTTACGCAAATTAAGAAAAACTGTTTACTTTCCGAAAAAAACTATTTGCTCTTTAGCTTTTGAATTTTATCATATTTTGAAAATGCTTTTATTCGTCGATATAGTCTACGTAATATGATTCAACGTAATTAACACAATGTTTATTGAATTCGCAGCGTGTTTAATCCATACTTCCATGCTAATGCTAGTATTATTAATTGCGAAAGTAACTCACTCTGCTAGTTTTCAGGACTCTACCTCTAAATCGAATTCTACGGTATGTGGTATGGAGACAGCGTGAACCCTAAAGGAGACCATAGACTACATTAGAAAGTTGTATCTTTGTGAGTTTTATTAACATTTTTAATTATGGTATACTTGAGTGGCATGCAGACATGGCTAGCGCAATGGTCGGCTAATCTTAGTGTCTATAGATCATTCCGTGAGAGCGCAAACCCAATTTATTGCGCGCGTGGTTTCTGATGTTGCTTTCCTACACTACCTGGAATACCTGGAGAGTTTTGGTGGGGATCCAACAATGTTATCGGACGATAGGCCCGAAAATCATATTTAAAATTGTTACTATAAACCTCCCAAACGAAAATCTGATTCAGCGCTTAGTTCTTAGAGAGCTCAAGCTGCGAAAGTTCCTCAAATGCAGCAAACCTTAGAGAAATTTCATGTTCGTCAGAACTCGGACGCAGAACGTCAACTGGCTTGAAGAGCTACAGAAGCATTGGAAGAGTCACAAGCCATCGCAATTTATACGCAGAGCGCCTCACGTCTTTTAACACTTTCCAAGACGACTGAACACACAAAACGACAGCGTCATCTAAAGGCTGTACGAAAAACAGAGAGTCGTGCCTTTAGACGTGAAACGTGGGGCGCTTTTGATGAGACTGCATCAGTTATGATCTAACTGGCTATGTTAAACATAAATTAGTCACAGTGGGATGGATGCAGCGTAAAGCATTAAAATAGAAGGGAGAAACAGTTTCTATGTATTTCACTGGCGACAAACTCTCACATCGAGTACTAGTTGAGCCAGAGAAACCGCTATAAAATCAAATTCTGCTAAAGTCGTCGATACATTTTTTAAATAGAAAATATAATGCATGCTTCAGATTCGACATTCAGCAAAATAACAGAAACACGTTCATAAGGTATATACGTGCCGACACTGAATATATGTTTTGTACATATGTCTGCACGCCACTAAATACTTCCGTATCTCGTAAAATTACTAGTTTACTTACTCAGCATCACTCATCATTACAAAACTACAGATATGCGAGCGAAGCGGCAGGTAATAGCCTATCTTTTATAAAACATATCAATTTTTACTACTCTAACCAACATTCGGCACAGTCCAGTGCCTAAACCTCCTACTCCACTTCCCACGCAGATTTTCAACAAGACATGCAGCACACAAACTATACACAAACAATCTAGGTGATAATCTGAGTAGCCCCCTTATAGTTTTTGCATATGACGCTGTAATTTACCGTCTAGTTAAATCATCAGAAGATAAGTTCCAATTACAAAATGATCTAGGGAGAATTTCTATATGGTGAGAAATGTGGCAATTGGCACTAAACAAAGGAAAGTGCGAGGTCAACCACATGGGCACTAAAAGAAATGCGAGAGCATGCAGCTCTACTGTATGGGTAAACAATGATAGCATCCTCCTCGGTAAATGTTCCAGAAGTGAAATAGTTCCCCATTCGCACCTCCAGGTGGGGAATACTGAGGAGGACGTCATCATCAGGAGGCACAAAACTAGCGATCTATGGATCGGAGAGTGGAATGTGAGATCCCTTAATCGGACAGGTATGTTAGAAAACTTAAAAAGTGCAGTGGATAGGTTGAAGTCAGTTATGCTGGGAGTTAATGTAGTTCGGTGATAGGAGGAACAGGATGTGTGGTCGGGTGAACTCAGGGCTGTACATGCAAAAATAAGTAAGGATATCCTAGGATTAGGTTTAATTATGAATAAGAAAGTAGGAATCTGGGTACGCTACTATGAACGCAAATAATACTAACTAGTGTTATTTAACGTTTGTAACAGTTCGTCCTTAAATGTGTATGTTGCTTTCTCTTTAGCCGCTTTTATGTCGTCTCGTTGTCACTGTAGAGCTGTACCATGAGGAGCAAGTAGAGGAGGTTGGTTGATGGCGGTATCCACGTTCTATATTATAGGCTGCACGCAATTAATAACTGGGTTCTTTATTCATAAAGAAAGAGCTACTTTACTTGAAGTTCCATAAACTGAGGTACAAGCTGTCTGCTGTACTCGAACTAAGAGTGCAGGCTTTCACGACCGGATATCATAGCTGCTGGTACATCTTTCAGGATGCGAGGTCGTGGTCCAAGAAACTCGTCTGTTCCTGACGTTTCGTCCCGTACTGCGCTGGACATCTTCAGAGACGTTCCTCCGCTGAGTCTTGCCGACAAGGAGGAGCGCCTCTGAACATATCCAGTGCAATCCTGGACGAAACGTCAGGAACGGAAGAGCTTTTTGGACCACGACCTCACATCTAGAAAGGTGTACCAGCAGCTATCGAACTAACTTGCTAAACTGATCCTCTGGCCTTTTTTTTCTTTATTGAATTTCTATCCCCCCCCCCCCCCCCCCATAGGGGATACGGGCTTGCAGCAGCGTAATATACCGCTCTGCGGCCTACAGATGTTACAAACATAATGAGGAGATCGTAAAACTATAAAAACAGGCGACAAAACGGCGACAGGTTAAAACTGTAACATGGCGAAAAGGTTCGAAGGGAAAATGAAGAAACAAAGGGCTGGTGACGCTGATTAAAACACATAGGAATTAGACAGGCACAATTAAATAAACATGGCGGCAGTCTGGTTTCTGCCACATGGGGTAGCCGTGCGGTCTGGGACGTCTTGTCACAGTCTGTACGGCTCCCTCCATCAGAGGTTCGAGTCCTCCCTTGGGCATGGATGTGTCTGTTGTCCTTAGTGCAAGTTACTTTAAGTTAAATTAAGTAGTGTTTAAGCTAAGGGACCTATTCAGCAGTTTCGTCCCATAAGATCTAACGACAAATTTCCAAAATTTCTGGTTTCTGTTTGCTAGAGTTGAAAAACACTTAGCGACAATATGGTGTGTCTGGGGACACACATTACTGAACACTCACTTAAAAACTGCTCCATAGAGGAGACACGACGGCAGATAGGAGGGGGGGGGAGAGGACCCAGACCAATGAGGAGGGGGAAGGGGGGAGAGGAAAAGAAAAAGGTGGGAGCAATGGAGAGAGAGGACTCATAAAAGGGGGGCTGGGTGGACTTGGAAAGGAGTAGGGAAGGCAGAGGAGGGGAAAGCAAAAGGACTCAGGGTAGAGAACCAAGTCAAAGAGAGGGTAGGTGGGGAAAAACAGGGTGGAAGGGGGGAGAGAGCGAGCCTGGGAAAAGGATAGAGGCAGGGAGGGGCAGGTGACGATCAGAGTTGATAGGAAGGATAAATGGAGGGGGGGAGAGAGGGCGTCATCAGGGATGGGGAGTTGACAGAAACCACCTTGGGAAAAGAGATGAAGAGTGAGAGGTGGAAGTTGGGAAAGGGGGCACAACAGTGAAGGCGTGACAGCAGGTGGGAGTTGGAGAGGAGTGGAGCAACCAGGGGATGGGGGGGATTAAATCAGCGGAAGGTGCAGAGGATATGGATATGTTCAAGGAAATGGAGCAAATGGGGGAAAGGAGTCAGGACATAGAGGATACACATGGGTGATGGGAGGCATATATGGAAGGCGAGGTGGAGTGCATGGCGGCCATCCAGTCTGCAGCGGCGATCCTAAATACTGGCGGCTGAGAGGGTGTTGGCAGCATGTTTCCAACGAGTTTTGTCATTGGCCTCTATCAATACTCTCGTAACCCCTATGCCGCACAGAGTGCTGGAACGAGTGTATTCCAACGCAGTGTAAATCGCAGTCTCAGTCAAGCAAACCTTCTGGAACTAAAATTTTAATGAACTAATTAAATGGTTTCTATGTAAGTTTGACCTGTCAAAAAGAACATTAATTTCTCAAGAATTTTGGGTAAATATGGTAGTAAAGTAATTGGATGGTAATTATTCAGGTTTTTCCTGTAAATTTTATTATGAAGAGATTCACTAATGGCAAATTTTGTGTTTCTGGTGCATTCATTACATGAATCACAATGGACATCATCTGCTAAGTTTGAAAACCATGTGAGACATAGGTGTGGAATTACATTATCAGTAATATTCAGCATCATCATCATCATTTAAGACTGATTATGCCTTTCAGCGTTCAGTCTGGTGCATAGCCCCCTTATAAAATTCCTCCATGATCCCCTATTCAGTGCTAACATTGGTGCCTCTTCTGATGTTATACCTATTACTTCAAAATCATTCTTAACCGAATCCAAGTACCTTCTCCTTGGTCTGCCCCGACTCCTCCTACCCTCTACTGCTGAATCCACGAGTCTCTTGGGTAACCTTGCTTATCCCATGTATGTAACATGACCCCACCATCAAAGCTTGTTCGCCCTGACTGCTACATCTATAGAGTTCATTCCCAGTTTTTCTATGATTTCCTCATTGTGGACACCCTCCTGCCATTGTTCCCATCTACTAGTACCTGCAATCATCCTAGCTACTTTCATATCCGTAACCTCAACCTTGTTGATAAGGTAACCTGAATCGACCCAGCTTTCGCTCCCATAAAACAAAGTTGGTCGAAAGATTGAACAGTG
Source organism: Schistocerca gregaria (assembly GCF_023897955.1). Lineage (NCBI taxonomy): Eukaryota > Metazoa > Arthropoda > Insecta > Orthoptera > Acrididae > Schistocerca > Schistocerca gregaria. Next base: position 477,883,673 of record NC_064926.1, read on the forward strand.
CACAGATAACTTAGTCTTGGTACTGACTTCCTTCTTGCAGAAGAGAGTAGATCGTAGCTGAGCGCTCACTGCATTAGCTTTGCTACACCTCGCTTCCAGTTCTTTCACTATGTTGCCATTCTGTGAGAATATGCATCCTAAGTACTTGCAACCGTCCACCTGTTCTAACTTTGTTCCTCCTATTTGGCACTCAATCCGTTTATATTTCTTTCCCACTGTCATTACTTTCGTTTTGGAGATGCTAATCTTCATACCATAGATCTTACATTTCTTATCTAGCTCTGAAATATTACTTTGCAAACTTTCAATCGAATCTGCCATCACAACTAAGTCATCCGCATATGCAAGACTACTTATTTTGTGTTTACATATCTTGATCTCACCCAGCCAGTATATTGTTTTCAACATATGATCCATAAATAATATGAACAACAGTGGAGATGGGTTGCAGCCTTGTCTTACCCCTGAAACTACTCTGAACCACGAACTCTATTTACTGTCAACTCTCACTGCTGCCTGACTATCAATGTAAAGACCTTTAAATGCTTGCAAATGTTTGCCTCCTATTCCATAATCTCGTAGAACAGACAATAACTTCCTCCTAGGAACCCGGTCATATGCCTTTTCTGGATCTATAAAACATACATACAATTCCCTGTTCCACTCATAACACTTCTCCATTATTTGCCGTAAGCTAAATATCTGGTCCTGACAACCTCTAAGAGGCCTAAACCCACACTGATTTTCATCCAATTTGTCCTCAACTAATACTCGCACTTTCCTTTCAACAATACCTGAGAAAATTTTGCCCACAACGCTGATTAAAGAGATACCTCTGTAGTTGTTACAATCTTTTCTGTTTCCATGTTTAAAGATTGGTGTGATTACTGTTTTTGTCCAGTCTGATGGAACCTGTCCCAACTCCCAGGCCATTTCAATTATCCTGTGTAGCCATTTAAGACCTGACATTCCACTGTATTTGATGAGTTCCGACTTAATTTCATCCACCCCAGCTGATTAATTGCACTGCAATCTATTGACCATTTTCCCACTTCCTCAAATGTGATTCTATTTCCATCATCATTCCTATCCCATTCTACCTCGAAATCAGAAACATTGCTGATCGTATTTTCACCTACATTGAGCAACTCTTCAAAATATTCCCTCTATCTACCCAAGGCATCCACAGGATTCACCAGCAGTTCTCCTGGCCTGTCCAAAATACTTGTCATTTCCTTCTTACCTCCCTTTCGAAGACTGCTAATTACACTCCTGAATAGTTTTCCAGCAGCTTGACCCATAGTCACCAACCTGTTTCCAAAGTCTTCACAAGATTTCTTCTTGGATGCTGCGATTATCTGTTTGGCTTTGTTTCTTTCTTCAACATAACTTTCTCCGTCTACCTGAGTTCTAGTATGTAGCCATTTATGATACGCCTTCTTTTTCCTTTTACAGGCTGCCTTGACCGTGTCATTCCACCAAGCTGCTTGCTTCATCCAACTTTTACACACTACTGTTCTAAGACATTCTTTAGCCACTTCTAGTACTGTGTCCCTCTACCTTGTCCATTCCTTTTCCAATGACTGTAATTGACTACATTCAACTAAGTGGTACCTTTCTGAGATCGCTGTTATGTACTTGTGCCTTATTTCCTTATCCTGAAGTTTCTCCACTCTTATCCCCCTACATATGGACCTGACCTCCTGCACTTTCTTCCTCATAATCCCAATTTCACTGCAGATTAAATAATGATCAGTGTCATCAAAGAATCCCCTGAATACACGCGTATCCCTCACACCCTTCCTGAATTCATGATCTGTTATTATATTGTCAATGACAGATCTGATTCCCCTGCCTTCCCAAGTATACCGGTGAATGTTCGTATGTTTAAAAAAGGAGTTTGTGATTACTAAGCCCATACTGGCACAGAAATCCAAGAGTTGTTTCCCGTTCCTGTTGGCCTCCATATCCTCTCCAGACTTACCCATAACCTTTCCATACCCTTCTGTTCGATTTCCAATCCTGGCATTAAAATCACTCATGAGCAGAACACTGTCCTTGTCCTTTACTCTAACAACTACATCACTGAGTGCCTCATTAAAGCTATCCATCTTATCTTGATCTGTCATATTATGTTGAGGATATTCAGCGCAGTTGTCAATCGTATTCTCATGCAATCCCCATAAAAATAAACTAAGATTTTTAAAAAATGCGGTGAACAAAGCTAATTCCATACACGTAAGTCCGGAAAGCAAGACTGAGCAAATGAAAACTCTTAGGCAAATAGCTATAGAAAAAATTTCTAATGCTGGTTTGACAGAGTGATTGGATGTAGCAGTTAGGCATGCTAACAGCAAACTGATAAAAGTCCTGACCAATATAGAGTCATGTCGTATTGAGTGACCATCTCACATAAATTAGAAAGGTTGGTTAACAGGAAAGGGGTTAGAATTGCTTTCAAGACGAACAACAAATTGGGACAGAGGCTGAGACGTAAGACCGACACAGAGGAGAAGTGGATAAGGAAATCTTGAGTTTATGAAGTAAAATACCAGAATTATGAAGCGAGGTACAAGGGGCAGACGGGACAGAATTATTAAGTTAGATTCAAAGGGCATAATAATAGAGAGAAAGGCTCGTCAACTATAGCGAAGCATCTTAAGAATAAACAGCATTCGTTGGGGATATAACGTAAAGTATGAGGGTATTGCACGTTGAAGAAAAAGAGTGGTTGTTTTCAAATTTAGAGGAGATAGAGATTTATTGCGCCTTTAAAGATCAGTGCGTCGGCATTTTAAATGAGAGGACGGAAGTGCACACACTTTAGCGATATCCTCCTTAAGAAGCAGCTACCAATATATTTTATCTGGTTACACAGGATTTATGCGAGCTGTTTCCCTTCATATAGGGGTAGTTTTAAGTTAGAATGGGCTAGGACCAGAGAGGTGTTTCTCAATGATTTTATGACAGACAGTAGTATGGTCGGTGCTGAGCTTTAGGCTTAAGTAAATATCATCGATGCTAAGTGATGGCAGTGGCTTTTAGGAACGATAGATGCACTGGCTAGTGACATTTTATGTTTTATGGTTTCAGTTGACAATGCAAGTGTACAGCTAGTTTTTAAACATTTTTTTAAGTTAGGTTATGACCAGGATGTCCGTACTTTTAACTTGTTTCCTTGTTTTAACACTTGAAAATGGGATAATGTTGTCCGGAAACATGTTGTGGCAATAATCACACGACTGACGACTGGGCTGAATATCTTCAATATTGACCAAATAACAGTTGTATGATGGATTCGCGTCGGTTATACATTATCAGAATACGATATGAGTTTTAGATCTTTAGTGAATGTGTTAATTTTAATGAAAGTTATTGATACTGCTTCTAGTTGCTTCTACTTTTGTAGAATTGTCTTTTAACATCTCTTTCTTGTTTCTTCGACTGAATCATTTGGCCCTTCTGGTTTTGGTGCTGTGTTTTTCTCTTGTTACACAAAATTCCAAATGCTTTTAATGCTAATGTTAGCAGTACTAAATTATAATTGTGTGGTTATATATAGTTTCACCAGCTTCTGTTGATATATTACAGTAATGTTTGTAGAATTAAAGTGATACAGGATGTTGACTTCCTCTGACAATTATATACATTTCCGTTACATCGTTGAAGGTTTCAGCTGTTGATGTTAGCATCTCGACGGGTGGCCACCAAGAATAATTAACGGCTGTGTACCCAGAAGTCCCCTGCGTTTCTCGCCAATACATACAAGAGCTGCAGTTTGTCGCGAGCGGTATCTCCGGCCTAGACTGCTGCCTGCGGTACGCAGCAGCGAGTTGCGGGGCCGTACATCACCCTACTCTTTGCAGGCGACAGACGTAAATTCTTGCCGCACTGCGTCGTTTATTTACTTTGAAATATCCAGCGGCCAATACAGGTTGTCGAAGGCGACACGGCGTAGCTCAAGGTCCGTATCTGATCTCAGAGAGCGATGTAGTTGTTGGAAACGGCGGATGCAAGCGTACTCGCCTTGCACGCTCAGATGAGTGTATTTTAGCAGCAAAGCTTGCAGAACGTGCCAAGTTAATGCAGGCACAAGGCTCTTTTATCCCGTTCTGAATTCTCATTGGTGGATTCAGCGTGCATACGTTTCCATTTAAGCAAGTGCATTGTTTCCATTTCTCAGCGTTCTCGAAAAATACGGTCTGGCTAACCCTTTGTACATTCGGTTGCAGATCTGAAACAAACGATTTGCTGCCTCTGCAAAGGTTCCTCTCGATTCGCGTAGCACGGAATACGCAGTACTGCAAAGCAGTAACTTTTCTCTGTCAGAGACAATCCTCTGAGATGCTGTAAGTTTGCCACTTCCACTCGTTTTGCAAAACGTGCGCACCTCTTGTCAGCAGTCACGATCAAGGTACACTTGACACAAGCCGATTGCAAAATTTGTGCACTATTGAAGACGTGTTCGAAACAAGAATGAACCACAAATCTTATTCTGGTACCAACACCGTTGTAGAAAATAAAAATCACTATCAGAAAACCAAGTACGCAGACAAACATTATTATACACTACTGTCCATTAAAATTGCTACACCACGAAGATGACGTGCTACAGACGCAAAATTTAACCGACAGCAAAAAGATGCTGTGATATGAAAATGATTAGCTTTTCAGAGCTTTCACACAAGGTTGGCGCCGGTGGCGACACCTACAACCTGCTGACATGAGGAAAGTTTCCAATCAATTTCTCATACACAAACAGCACTTCACCGGCGTTGCCTGGTGAAACGTTGTTGTGATGCCTCGTGAAAGGAGGAGAAGTGCGTGCCATCACGTTTCCAACTTTGATAAAGGTCGGATTGTAGACTATCGTAATTGTGGTTTATCGTAATGCAACTTGGTGCTCACGTTGGTCGAGATCCAATGACTGTTAGCAGAATATGGAATCAGGAGGCTAATACGGAACGCCGTGCTGGATCCTAACGGCCTCGTATCACTAGCCGTCGAGATGACAGGCATCTTATCCGCATGGCTGTAACGGATCGTGCAGCCACGTCTCGATAGCTGAGTGAACAGATGGGGACGTTTGCAAGACAACAACCATCTGCACGAACAGTTCGACAACGTCTGCAGCAGCATAGACTATCAGTTCGAAGACCATGGCTGCGGTTACCCTTGACGCTGCATTACAGACAGGAGCGCCTGCGATGGTGTACTCAACGACGAACCTGGGTGCACGAATGACAAAATATCATTTCTTCGGATGAATCCAGGTTCTGCTTACATCATCATGATGCGTGTAATCGTCATCGCCATACTGGTGTATCACCCGGCTTGATGGTATGGGGTGCCATTGGTTACACGTCTCGGTCACGTCTTGTTCGCATTGACGGCACTTTGAACAGTGGACGTTACATTTCAGATGTGTTACGACCCGTGGCTCTACCCTTCATTTGATAGCTGCAAAACCCTACATTTCAGTAGGATAATGTGCGACCGAATGTTGCAGGTCCTATACGGGCCTTTCCGGACACAGAAAATGTTCGACTGCTCCCCTGGCCAGCACATTCTCCAGATCTCTCATCAACTGAAAACGTCTGGTCAATGGTGGCCGTGCAACTGGCTCGTCACAATACGCCAGCGACTACTCTTGCTGAACTTTGTTATCGTGTTGAAGCCGCGTGGCCAGCTGTACCTGTACACGCCATCCGAACTCTGTTTGACTCAATGCCCAGGCGTATCAAGGCCGTTATTACGGCCAGAGGTGGTTGTTCTGGGTACTGATTTCTCAGGATCTATGCACCCAAATTGCGTGAAAATATAATCACATGTCAGTTCTAGTGTAATATATTTGTCCAATGAATGCCCGTTTATCATCTGCATTTCTTCTTGGTGTTGCAATTTTAATGGCCAATAGTGTATTAAAAATATGTCTCATGCATTTGAAGGTCCGCAGAAAACGCTTTTGTGATGCATACTATCTAAATCTGCATCTACATCTACACTTTAATAATTTATGTTGGATTCATGCTCTTCATTCCGTTCACGGTTGATACACTGCACGAGTGACACCTTGCACACCTCTGAGCGATCTGTTATTTCCTTAATTTTTATCTGCGGATTCCCTGTAGGCTGAAGACTATTCATAGTTTCTGCCCTGAAATACGATTCCTGAATTGAAGACGAAAGTCAGCGTGAGATCGGACGATCATTTTTTGCTCTTTTTATTACAGTGTTTCGTTAAGTTCGTAATTCTAAGTTTGTTCGTAACTATTCTCGCGTTTGTAGCCATCAGAAACTATTCAAACACAAAATGAAAACAAAACATTACAAATAAAGTGGACAATAAAGTTGGATATGTCCAATACAACATACCGACCTTACGTGCGGTTTTCTGGATATGTTGTTGCCTGTGAGATGTACATTCCATTCGCGAGTGCTGTGGCAGATAGCGGGCCCGTGGTTCTGAAAGAAAGTAGCTACCATTGCTAGATTGCGTTGATGGTAAGATCGCATGATTCTCCTTTCCATTTGGTAAAAGACAAGTGTTAATAAAAAATTGTAGATTTATGTATATCTTCATCTACTTGCTGTGCACTTTGTCTATTTGTAACGGACCGTTATTTAAAGACAAAGATGTAATTATTTTTCTGGGAGTTGATCAGTCCTGTATATTATAACATTTGCAAAAAATCCAAGTGAAAATGGTTCTCAAAAATTGATGTACGATTTAAACTGGAATCATTACTTTTCTTTTGCTCATTGTTCGCTTGTTCTATGATAAATGATGCCTATTCCAGCTAATAGAGTCATCAAAAGTGGTCTGTCTGGTGACTCGTCATCATCGCGCTGCCGAAGATTTCATAAGTCTAATTTTCTTAGGATTCTCATAGCTATCATCACGGCGATTATTTTTTGCACTACGAATTAATGTTTTAATGTTCCTGCATCACAAAGCTTCTCCGCTCTCCCAAGACGACTTCTGTTGCTGACTTACACATCAATATGAAATTGAAAGTAATAGTTTTCATTCAACATAGCAGGAAGTTCCTTTTAACCATTAATCTAAAGAGACTACAGTTCCACGTTATTCTTGTCATACTGCTGCTGTGTCTCACCTTTTAAGTAGGCTGTTTAGGTCCTAATATTGGTAACGCCGCCGCCACGTAGCGCTCTGTACGAAAATCACTGGCTGTGCTGTGTGCAGTCTGTGGCTGGTTTGCATTGTTGTCTGCCATTGTAGTGTTGGGCAGCGGCAGCTGGATGTGAACAGCGCGTAGCGTTGCGCAGTTGGAGGTGAGCCGCCAGCAGTGGTGGACGTGGGGAGAGAGATGGCGGAGTTTTGTAATTTGTAAGACTGGATGTCATGAGCTGCTATATATATTATGACTATTAAGGTAAATACATTGTTTGTTCCCTATTAAAATCTTTCATTCGCTAACTATGCCTATCAGTAGTTAGTGCCTTCTGTACTTTGAATCTTTTATTTAGCTGGCAGTAGTGTCGCTCGCTCTATTGCAGTAGTTCGAGTAACGAAGATTTTTGGTGAGGTAAGTGATTTGTGAAAGGTATAGGTTAATGTTAGTCAGGGCCATTCTTTTGTAGGGATTTTTGAAAGTCAGATTGCGTTGCGCTAAAAATATTGTGTGTCAGATTAAGTACAATCTTGTACAATTTTTCTAAGGGGACGTTTCATATGTCGACCCTTAGCCGAGGATACCTCACTGGAATCTTCTGATTTTTTCTTGTACTTTGTGTAATTAGTGTAGCTTTTGTTTATTGCGACCGCGTAATTGTAGAGAGCATCTTCTTTGTAGTTGCAGTCTTTCATTGTTGTACAGTAAAACAGTTGTGCAATGCATGTAGATTTGCACCAAGTATTTCGCAGCTGCACTTGCAATTAATTACTGTGCTTTGTTAATGTGTTCTCTTATTTTTGCTCTTCAAATTGTGGTTTTCTGTGTTACAGTGTGAAATATTGTGACAATAATGGCGTGTGAAAAACGTAACACTAGGCTCCAAAGTAAACTGAGAAATAATGGTGACGACGAGTGTAGCTTACCAGCACCACTATGTAATGAATTGACAGACATTCAAAGTAGTAATTTGGTAACTATGCATAGGGAAATGGAGCGGGCTGCAAATAATGGTGTAGGCAGTCAAACAATTAGTGAACAGGGAAGCATTATCATTCGATCGGTCGGCAGCAGCTCGCCTCAGGATTCCGAAATGATAGGACACAATCTTGCAAATACTGAAGATTCAGATTTTGCGTCCTCACTGTTTTCTCAAATAAGTCAAGACACATTTTCTGCTTTTCAAACTGCGAATATTGCCGGTTCAAATGCATTGCCGAATAGCACTGAGGAACATGTTTCAGACACCAGTGCATTGCTATTACAATTAATGCAACAAAAGGGACAAAAGCTTCAAAAGTTAGACACAATGGAACAACACCAGAGACAAACAGAGCAACAGTTAGACGCAATGGAACAAAATCTTCAAAAGTTAGACTCAGTGGAACATACGTTTGAACAAACAGGTGCAGATTTAACTAATGAGTTACATAAAATCGAATCGAAATGTCAAAAAGTCTGTAATGACGTAAAAACACAAATTTGTGAGCATTTCCAACCTATTTTTTCGCGGCATGAAAATGTATTACAGAATCACGAATCAGCCATAAAAGAACTGCAAACTATTGTTCATGAAAATCATGAGACCTTGCAAGCCAAAATTGACTCAGTGGCATCTACCGATTCGGTTACGCAAAACTCAGCAAAACTTAAAGGACACAGTAGATACGATTTCAACACAAATGGACACTCTGAAATTTGGTTCAGAAAAACACACTGAGGAAATAAGTACACTATCGGAGAAAGTAGCCGAACTTTCGGATCAGTTCATTAACTTATCTGCAAAGGTAGATGATGATCTGAATGACACAGAAGAGTGCGAACAAATTAGGACATTCAAACAAAATCAGAATCAAATTAATACGCAACACCAAAGAGAAATCCGGGAAGTACAAGATCAGTTGACGCAGGTAATACAAAAATTACATATTACAGAGGACACTCGCGCTCCAACACGGGAAGAGGAACTTAGAAATACGGAAAAGCCACAAAATAATAACACAGGGCATTTCGGAAATCATGAAAGAAATTGGCAAGGTGCACCGAATTTTGAGATGGAACCGTCGACACGGCGTAACAATGACCGATATGCTACTGGCCGACACGATGATTTTGACTATAAGCTGTTCATTACTGCACGCAAATTCAAAACATTTAAGAATTCTGGCAACGACATTCAACCACAAGCGTGGCTCCATCAATTCTCTCATTGTTTTCCTCCCAACTGGTCATTTGAGCACAGATTAGAATTTATGTGTGGCTACTTTGAGAATGAACCAGCTGTAAGAATGCGATCGGTCATTCACGATTGCCACAGTGAAGGAGAATTTTATCATGCCTTCCTCTCAGCATATTGGTCTCAAGCTACACAAGACCGAGTAAAACATAGCTTCATTATGATGAAACATTTCGAACAATCTGAATTTTCCAGTCTTGTGAAATATTTTGAAGACATGTTACATAAGAATCAGTATCTTTCAAACCCATACAGTCCCTCAGAACTCATTCGCATTTGCTTAATCAAATTACCTGAACATTTGCGACATATTATTTTGGCAGGACGTTGCAAAGACGACATTGAAGCTTTTCAGGGACTGTTACAAGAATTGGAAATTGACACTGACAATCGCGGGACGTGAACTCAGGGACACAACAATTACAGGTGACATCCGTCACAATTCCATGAGGAAAGAAATAATAACTGGACACGACAAGGCTATACTTCCAACGTAAATCGTGACCAAAACAGACACCACCCATATGACAACCACTTGCAGAGTAATAATAGTTACAGAGAAAGATCGCATTTCTGTAGTAATGAATATAACAGAGACAATCATAGAAACAGACAATATGGCAACCAGAACTATTATTATCACGGGAGACAGAATAACTTCAGTCACAATGGTCCACCGTGCAGTGATAATTCAGGGAGAAATTCTCCACTACATGACCGGCAAATAAGAAACTATGTAAACTACCGACAAAACGACAGGCCTGAATTCCATCAGAACTGGCGAGCTTCAAACAAGGCAGCGCCTTCTCGTCAAGGTGAATTTGTAGAAGTTAGGTCTCCAAATCCCAATAACGACGCACGCCAACAAAGAGATAGCAGACACTGACTCGCACCGCAGGCAGCCGCGTGCGCCGGGTGGCTCATAGAAAAATAACATAGACGCTAACATTGAGAAAAATTCCAGTATTCCTTACCGACGTATACAACATGATAATTGCTTTAAAGTTTAAACTCTGTCTACTAGGGAGAGTAAAGGATTGCACCACATTTCACAGGTAAAAACCATTTATTGAGAGATAATCTGCCTTTTAACTTTGTCTTTGCCATAAAACTTTTCACTTCACATTTCTAGTACGCTTTGTCAGACTTAGAAACTGTTACCATGCAACAATGTTTGAAGTTAAATATCCAGTCAAGAACCAAGAGAACTTATTTAAACTGTGAGATCCCACCGAGATTTACGAATTGCACTGTTGTAGTGAACAGGCGACACAGTGTTATTGTGTGTGTAAATTCTTGCTTGTTAGTTGCACGATTATGTAAGGCTCACATACTTAGAATATTTATCAGTACTGCTAATGAGATTTTAACGCAACATTTTGGTTTACTTGAAAAGACATTCTTTATTTAAAGTACTTTATGTGAGATTACCGATGACTACATATTTGGTTTCTTTGACAGCTACACGATTATATTACAACGCTATTAATATGTGACACGATTTACATTGTTGCTTTTGCTGTGTACCTGTTTTATATCTGTACAGTTTTTCTGAATTATTCTGGAAAGTAAAACATGTTTTAGTAGTAACTTTTGTGGTATAGCTACAATGAGACAGCCTTTTCCATAGCACAACAATACGTTACAGCACAGTACTTTCTTCATCATGGCAATAAGCCTAATAACTCAGATATGTATACGCAAAGCATTTCAGTTTTGTTTATCATGAGGTAAGTACATTGACTTCTGCAGAACTTAGCTTTCGGAGGACGATAACTACGACACTTCCACAGAGATCATCTTACAACATGACGCACAGTTTAGCGCTACAGTACACGTATTTGAGTGATTAATTTTGTACTTAAAACATTTATTTTTTAAAGATTTTTGAATTACAATGATATAAAGGTTTTCCGTGATACATTTCATTCCATTGCTCTAATCTGTAACACCTGAGAGTATAATTACATTAATCCTCAGGGGGGTACACGCTTACTTTGTGTACCATGTGTTTGGCAAGCACAAGGAGCCCTAGCTAATATGGTATTTGCTTATACAACTTTACACATCGGTACCATATTTCTCTAACACAGAATTACACAGCTATCTGATTATTTAATTAAGAAACAATTTTTTTTCTACATCAGTGACAGCTGTTTACATATTTACACCGTTGGATAGCTTCACACTTATGAAATTGTATTTTGTCTGTACTTTGTGAACAGATCATATTTTTTTGGAACCATTGTTATACTATGAGAGCTTTGAATGATGTATGTGGTATGGGATCATGATTTTTAAAGTACGTTTGAGGTAGATGACACTATTGAAATGAGCAGAGAATATTTTTTAGGTTTTGAAGTTATTGCAGAAAGCTACGATGACTTTGGGATATGGCTGAGGTTTTATGATGTTATGATGACGATATGTATTATGATGTTGCGGTATGTTCATGATCAATAAGCTGTTGCTATTTGAGTTATTTGATTATGCTACGTATCTATTATGATGAGTCATTGAAGAAGTGTCGACGAATAAGGTAAGGAATAATAAGTAGTGGTTAGGGACTTTGATTTGTGAAAAAGCTTGTTGGAAACCAAGAATCGTACTTTAAGAGTTATGAAATGTATGTAAATGCGTGAATGTATTACAACGCCTACGAAAGTTTTTTGGTCACTGTTATATTTATAGGATTTCATTTTCTACACATTTGTAACGCAAATTCTCAACCTGTGAAAATATTTTTATATGAGACTGTCACTGTAGAGGAAACTACTGTCGTAAATATTTCGGTATGAAAGGTAAGTGACGGTGACGTAATGCGTTGTGAGCGTCCAGGTGTGCCAGCCGCCTTGCAAAAAGTCATTAGTGTGTGCCTTTCAGAGGTACAGGTGGAGAAAAAAGGAGGCCATTAACCTCGCTATTGGCATTCCTTTGTAGAAAGCATTGGAAATACGACACGCCCAAACTTAAAAACATATGATTACACTGTGAATCTCTTAATTTATGATATTTACTGAAATGAAATGATGAGAAACATTTTATATCTATTGTCTTTCTAGCTGAGAGACTGCTCATTTTGTTTAATATCCAGTTTCTATCTGCACTGCAGCATTGGTTAAAATAAAATTTAATAGATGTACTAATATCACTATTTTCTGTCTACAGACCCAGTAAAGAATCATTTTGTGATGTAAACAGAGCACAAATAGACATTTCCCTTCACAGGAACTGCAAAAATAATTTTTTCACGATTTGGTAACTTATCTGCTAGCATATGTTCTCGTGATGCATCACTCTAGTGTTAAGATGTGACATAGGTATTAAACATCTTTACTATAATATTTTTTCTGCTTCAGCTTTGTCATGTTTAGATATAAGTTATTGCATTAGCTGCTGCTGTTTGTCAGGCGTAGTGTTACTGAATTTGACTTTGTATTACTCTGTTAAGCCAGTTTTACTACAGATATTTTTTTCTTGTTTGCTGCACAGTGCCTTATATTAGCTGTAATATTGCTGCTAGCTTTGACAATTTCCATTTTTTTCATTGCTGTTTGTGTTAATTGTTTTGTGCTGCTGCATTGCGTCTTCCCTTAGTTTAGCATCTGAGCTCAGTAGGTTTAAGTTAGCTTAAGAGGGGGTAGACTATATAAGAAACTAACTTTGATGAATTGGAAGAAAATCATTGAGAAGCTATAAGAAAATGGTTTGTCCAAAAAAAGTAGTGTACAGTGGAGAAAAACTGTCTTTGAAAGAGGATGTGAACAGAATACAGAAAGCATGCTTGGATAAGAATTTTTTTTGGCTGGAGAATATGTTGAAATAAGAGGGATGATCTATGGAATGAAGTTTTGGGTTGGACTGCAGTACCAAATGTTACCCTCAAAATAAACCCTGTCCTTTCCTTTTGTGTTATCCCACTATGTGTTTGTGTACCCTTGTGTATTTATTTTCTTCCTGTCTCTGTGTACTGTTTCGTAGAATTTTTTCTCTTCTAATACTAAGCTACATTCACTATGATTAGGAATACTGTTATCCTCAAATATAATTTGCAGTAATAACATGTTATTTACTTCATAAAGATATTTACACATTATTTATTCTGTTTTGTTCTAATGCTCATGTGTGAAGTTGATGTTTCAGAGGTTATTCTGATCTTTTATGTATGTACATATGATATAATTTTTGTAACACTGATATATTTGTTATTCAATTCTTTTGTAAAGCCTGTATTACTGCAAATGTTATCTGTATTATTATGTTCTTTAGTGATATATTTTGTACCTTTGTTATTGTATTCTCATGTTATAAAATTGCAATTGACACCAGTTCATCAAATTAAGTAACTTGTAAATTACATTTCACTGCACACGTTTCTGTTGGTCATAGTATATGGACAATATGTGAGAAGTAGGGACTGACAGTGTTTGCACATGTATTAATAATTCAGCAAGGGACTGGATAATAACATTGCTGGTTCTAAGGACATTTCAAACAAATTCTTTGTGAGTGGACAAGTGGTGGTTTATGGACTCTTTGATGGTGATTGTGCACCTGCACAGTAGCAACAGTTGGCTGCTAGCCATCTCTACAAGGACTACAGTGGGTCTAAACCTTTGATGACTCACCAATACCATTATTTCTACAAGGACTGCAGTGCGTCTACACCTCTGGTGGCCCACCAATACCATAATCTCTACCAGGACTACAGTGGGTCTGCTCAGTGATAACCTACCTACCAATAGTCTTCAACTTCGACTGACTCTGCTGTGGGTTTGCTCTGTTGTGGCCCATTACCTGTCTGCATGTCAAGAGTCAGCACCGTCTTTCCGTTGGTAGGACAACACTACTTCTTCAAGACTGCATGACTACTTCCGTGTGCATTTTCTTTTACTACTCAGACTTTGAGAAAAACACTGCAATTTTACTGTGATGAACGATCAGGACTGTCTTTATGGACTGTGAGAAAATTTTAGCTTTTGACCAACATTGTATCGATAAGTGTGTGCATTTCATTTCTTTGTTATTGTAATTATGAAATTTTTTTTCAAATCTGTATTGGCCACTGCCCAAAACAATTTGTAAAATTTTTTGGGGGGAGCAAGGGGGCTATGTAAGTAGGCTGTTTAGGTCCTTATATTGGTACCGCCGCCGCCACGTAGCGCTCTGTATGAAAATCACTGGCTGTTCTGTGTGCAGTTTGTGGCTGGTTTGCATTGTTGTCTGCCATTGTAGTGTTGGGCAGCGCCAGCTGGATGTGAACAGCGCGTAGTGTTGCGCAGTTGGAGGACGCGGGGAGGAGATGGCAGAGTTTTGAAATTTGTAAGACTGGATGTCATGAGCTGCTATATATATTATGACTATTAAGGTAAATACATTGTTGGTTCCCTATTAAAATCTTTCATTCGCTAACTATGCCTATCAGTAGTTAGTGCCTTCTGTACTTTGAATCTTTTATTTAGCTGGCAGTAGTGTCGCTCGCTCTATTGCAGTAGTTCGAGTAACGAAGATTTTTGGTGAGGTAAGTGATTTGTGAAAGGTATAGGTTAATGTCAGTCAGGGCCATTCTTTTGTAGGGATTTTTGAAAGTCAGATTGCGTTGCGCTAAAAATATTGTGTGTCAGTTTAAGCACAATCTTGTACAATTTTTCTAAGGGGACGTTTAAACCTGTCGGACAATTACAACTCAAAACTTTCATTTTATTCATTTTATTGCCTTTGAGGAACACATTACGTAATATTTTGTCATCAGAAACTCTTGCTACCTACATACAATTTAAATACAACAGATTATTTTAATCCACAACATCGGACTATTTTAAATACACACCTTTACTGTAACGATATTACAGCAACCACACACTTGTTTTTAGCAATATGCTGAGGATTCCAGTTTTATAATTAACACATTAAATGTTTTGCTTTGAAGTGAATATCAAAGGCAAACTGCTTAATTTTTATTTTGAATATTTGAAGTGATTTTCGTTTTTGCAGGTTTCATGTCTTCAGTTCTCATGTCAACTCAGTTCAGCCAATTTATTGTGAACGTCATTTGTGTGAGAACTGGCAATAATCGAAGGCCCCAGGAACACGGTTCTGCTGTACTGATTCATGTTGAAATTTACATTTCAAAGTAATTTGAAACTGCACCAATGATAATTTGATTAAAAAAACAAAAAACGTGGGAACAAGGCAGCCATTGGATGAAATTCTATACCACCGTAATAGCATCCATCGGAACATTGCTTTCACTGTGGAAATAAATGAGAATGGATGTTTCCCTCTCTTGGACGTACTAATGAAGAGGAAGGCAAATGTTGGACAAGGCCGTTCAGTGCATAGGAAGAATCCCCACACAGGCTTCGACTTGCATGCAAAGAGCTGTCACTATCCAGCTCAACGATAGACAGTGCTTATCGCCCTGACACATAGGGTGCGTGTCATCTGCTACGAAGAAGACCCTCCTAGCCGAACTACAACACCATAAGGAAGAATTCTGCAAAAAAGGGGTACAGTGGAGCACAGATCAGTAGGCCGTTCAAGAACAGAAAGTATGCAGCAAACCGGAAGATAAAGAAGAAGACAAGGGACTCCCTCTCCTTCCGTACTTGGGAACACTCTCGGCCAAAATTGGGAATCTACTGGTAAATTCAAATTTGAAGAGTGGCTTGCTTCTGCGAAAGACGTGCTGAAACTGAAGGATCCTGGAATTTACAGCGTCGCCTGAAAATGTTGCCACCAGTATGTTGGGAAAAAGTTTTGTTGTATTTCTAAACACTGCAATGAGCAAATCAGGCACGTGCATCTGGGACAGAACGATCGTTCACCGATAGCAGAGCATAGCACTAAGGACTTCAACAAAATCAAGGTGGTAGGGCGAACAACCGGCTATTGGGGCAGCATCAGAAAACAACTCATTGAAATACGGGTTCACGATAATCTGTTCTACAGGGATGAAGGATACCAACTGTGTGGACCAGTACCGTTCCTCCTCTCCTTCCCTTTTCTCACATGTTATCCTGCGAAACACAGATGAAGAGTAACAGGCGGATCCCATATTTCTAGATTTCCGCAAAGCATTTGACACGGTGCCGACTGTCGACGATGGTGCTAGCATGCGGAATGTTTTCCCACAGACGTGAGACGCTCGAAGAGTTCATAAGCATCGGAACCCAGTATCGTGCCGTCAACGGCGAGCGTTCATCAGAAACGTATTGTCAGGAGTGCCCAGGGAAAGTGTTATAGGACCGCTATTATTCTTTATATACCGCTATTATTTTATATACATAAATGATTTGGTGGACACAGTAGACAGCACTTGTTTCCTGATGATGTTGTGGTTTAATGTAAGGTGTCGAAGACGAGTGACTGTAGGAGGAAACGCCTGCCGCGGTGGTCTCGCGGTTATAGGCGCGCAGTCTGGAACCGTGCGACTGCTACGGTCACAGGTTCGAATCCTGCCTCGGGCATGGATGTGTGTGATGTCCTTAGGTTAGTTAGGTTTAAGTAGTTCTAAGTTCTAGGGGACTGATGACCGTAGCAGTTGAGTCCCATAGTGCTCAGAGCCATTTGTACCATTTTGTAGGAGGAAACAAAATGACTTGTACAATATTTCTAGTTGGTGTAATGCATCGCAACTAGCTTTCAGTGCAAAAAATAAATAAATAAATAAATAAATAAATAAAATAAAATAAAATATTCTAACTTAATGCAGGTTGGTAGGAAAAACAAACCCATAATGTTCGAGTACAACATTACTAGAGTGTGCTGCTTGACACAGTCACGTCGATTAGATACCTAGGCGTAAGGTTACAAAGCAGGACGCTCCATTGTTCAGTACTGTTCGACTGGTTGCGATCCGCACCAGGTCGGCTAACAGAAGACATTGAAGGAGTTCACAGAAATTCAAAGGCGGGCTGGTAGATTCGTTAGCGCTAGGTTCGAACAACATGCAAGTAATACGGGAGTACCGGGAACTCATATGGGAATCACTACAGGGAAGCACTATTCAGAAACTTTCGAGAACCTGCATTTGAGGATGACTACAAAACGCTTCTACTGCGCCAATGTACATTTCAAGTAAAGACCATGAAGATAAGATTAAATTACTGTTCGTACGAAGGCATATACACTGAAGAGCCAAACGAAACTAGTAGACTTGCCTAATATAGTGTGCGGTCGCTGCGAGCACGTAGAAGTCTGCAACACGACTTGGCATGGACTCGACTAATGTCTGAAGTAGAGTAGGAGGGACCTGACACCATAAATCCTGCAGGGATGCCCATATGTCCGTAAGAGTACGAGGGGATGGAGAACTCTTCTGAACAGCACGGTGCAAGGCATCCCAGATAAGTTCAATAATGTTCATGCCAGGGGAGTGTGGTGGGCAGCCAAAGTGTTTAAACGCAAAACAACGTTCCTAGACCCAGCCTGTAGCAATCTGGATGTGTGGGATATCGCACTGTCCTGCTGGTATTGCCCAAGTCTGTCGGGATGCACAATGGACATGAATGAATACAGGTGATCAGATCGGATGCTTAAGTACGTGTCACCTGTCAGAATTGTATATGGACGTATCAGGGGTCCCATATCACTCCAACTGCACGCATCCCAGACTATTACAGAGCCTCCACCAGCCTGAATATTCCCCTGCTGACAAGCAGTATCCATGGGTTCATGAGGTTGCCTCCATACCCTTACACATCCATCCACTCGATACAATTTGAAACGATACTTGTCCGACCAGGCAACATGTTTCCAGTCATCAACAGTCCGATGTTGGTGTTGACGGGCCCAGG
The DNA here is from genome assembly GCF_023897955.1 of Schistocerca gregaria. Lineage (NCBI taxonomy): Eukaryota > Metazoa > Arthropoda > Insecta > Orthoptera > Acrididae > Schistocerca > Schistocerca gregaria. The sequence goes on from NC_064926.1 coordinate 477,901,843, forward strand.
CGAGGCTCCCAAAGCCCATATCGATGATGTTTCGTTGAATGGTTCACACGCTGACGCTTGTTGATGGCCCAGCATTGAAAATTGCAGCAATTTGGCTAAGGGTTGCATTTCTGCCACATTGAACGATTCTCTTCAGTCATCGTTGGCTCTGTTCTTGCAGAATCTTCTTTCGGCCGCAGCGATGTCGGAAATATAATGTTTTACCGGATTCATGATATTCACTGTACGTTCGTGATACAGTAGTACGGGAAAATTCCCTCTTCATCACTACCTCCGAGATTTTGTGTCCCATCGCTAGTGCGAGAGCCGATTATAACACCATGTTCAAACTCACTTAAACCTTGATAACCTGCCATTGTAACAGCAGTAACCGATCGAACAACTGCACCAGACACTTGTTGTCTTATATGGGCGTTGCCGACCGCATCGCCATATTTGGCTTATTTACATATCGCTGTATTTGAATATGCATCTTTCTCCTTCTGGCTTTCCAGTGTAGCATGTCGTTTCTCGCTCGCTCTGTTTGCCAGTGTAACAGAAAAGAAAATGTCTTTGTAAGTAAATTTTTATACAGGTGGTAGCGGGGCCTCAGCTCTTCAGTATAAAGTGTCGAATGGAAACAACATCACCAGCTTAAATTTTGACTGGTTATTTTATTTCAGCAAACAGTTTCAGCTCTACATACGCCATTTTGAGGCTTCCTGATCGATGTATAGGAATAATTCTACTTCTGCTCCAGACAAAATAGTGTCCAGCGATTAGTGACTAGTATCACTGTTGGTTGGTAAGTGAAGATCGAAGGGATCACTGAAGCAAGACGAATTTACAATTGACTTCCCAGATTTGCTGTATTTACACAGTTTAGATTGGATGGCTTCCATTTATACAGAAACATTGTTGTTAGAAAAAAGTAAAATTTCAATACCAAATAATGAGAAATCAGTTGTACATACTCTTCTATCCTTTTTGTGAATTCATTATATTCATAGAAAGTATCATTCCTGAAAAAATCCAACAATCCATTAAGATAACTGAATACTGAATTTATTTCTTCAGGCAATCTCTGCTTCAAACTTCACATACTTTTATTGTAAATCTTGTAGTAATAAGTTAACCAATTAGTTATGACCTATGATCTTATATCATTATGTATCCACACCCACTTCTGATGAACAATACATGAAATTCCGTTCACAAATAATAAGTGATCGAACTTCTTAATTTGACATAATGATTCGACTGGTTCAGATGAATTCTTTTTGGTATAGATAGCTGTGTTACGGACAGTGTTTCCTTGTACCATGAAAGCTTTGATGAGCATCGAAATTAACTTGAGATAATTCTAAATTTGAACCATTACATTGAGGATACATTACTTCTCCATAAACAACAGTGTGCTATAGACGCAGTTCATGACCAGTTTTATGATCTAGTGTTCCAAATAGATTTGTTTTATATTTTAGTGTATTCCCATCAATTTCCAAGCACCAGAACTCTTCATCATTCATATGTATTTTCACTGGATCAGTATCCATATTTGAAAAACATATGATCAACACATTACTTTTTCCATCCATATCATTTGGACAATGGTGACCACATATTTCATAACTATGTACTTGTCTTTTATTTATAATTAAAGTATCAGGATTATTTTTATCTTGACCAAATGAAATGTCAATATACTTTTACCATAAATTAAATAAGGCTTTTGCTGCTAGTAATACCATTTCAGTTGCACCTCCATAACACCATTTTTAAGTTTGGTCATTCCATTTATACAGACTAGTTCTGTAGTGAGTATAGTATTTTACACCAAATCTAGGTTTATTAATAAAATGTAACATTTCTTCATTAAATTCATTAGATATTTCAAGATTGTATGTTTACTGAAATAACATTAATGATTCTCTGAATACGTCATAATTCACTTTTACATCATCATGAATATCTAATTAACAATAATCATTGAAATACATCATGGCTTTACTTATTTCATCTGCTACTACCATTTCCACAAACAACAGTAGTAGAACAAAAGTCATTTATATACATTTAAAATATTATAAAATCTTATTATAATACTTGCAGAGAACAAAACAGTGCTACCTAAATATTGCAAAAATCAATAAAATCTGTCAGAGTAGCCATTTTTTATTACTTTGATTATGTAAAATTCTCATAAAAATTAGTTTTATTAAATGCAGCTAGTCATTGACCTCAGCAATAAGAAGTTCACATATAATACTATTGTTTATGATTATTGATGGAAAGAATAAACTGTGGTTTAAAGCTAAGATATGACCAAACTTTTAGAATTTACAAACATGAGAAAGGCAATATTAGAGCATGTTAGAGAAAAAATATAGAGAACATATAAGGGTTTGACAGGTAACAATTAATTACTCTTGCATTCAGACATAAATTTTATTAATAAACCTGGTCTATATTCACTATTATGAAATAAAAAATGAGATCAGCAGAAAATTATCAAGATTTGGTGTGTGAAGGAGTTTTACCTTCAATTCACAAATTTGAAGAATGTAAAGTTAAAAAATGAATCAAGATTGGATAACTCACTCAGAAAATTGGAGTAAAATTGCAGGAGATTATATTCAAAATGTAAATGGGACAATTGATAATGCTGTAGAAATAGAACAAGAAGACAAAGAGAAATAGGTATATTGTTACCCCATGTTGTTCCTCACACACTTAATCAGGACTTAAAACCAACTTTTGTTCTTTTAAAATTATTTGTGAATAACTTTGAATATAATTATTATATCCTTACAGTACGAGGAAAAAAAACTTGGACAGGCAGTTGTATAGAATCGTAGATAGACATAAAAGTTGTCAAGAAAAGTTAAGGATTAATTATAATACTAATTCAATAAATTTGTACAGAAGAATGAAAGAAATATTAAGAGTAGTTTGTTCCCACAATTGATTCAGTTCTTTAAAAGATACATACAAGAGCAATTGATTAATGATATAATTAGTCTTCAGCAGGTAAAATATTTCTTATCTTACAGATTTTTAACATTACTTCTGCAAACTTGACAAGAAAGATCATCTATTAACCATTTATCAGTACATTCTTTATGAAAAACATGATTACATTTTGTTTTTACAAATTGACGATTTTGACCACTGAAATATATAGAACATTTATTATCTTCAGACTGATCCATTATTTCATAATGCATTATCATTTTTTTATGAATGATTATTATAAATTTTGACAGCTTAAAATTTTTTCCCAGTTAACTTTACTTTAAATTCCATTATAAAATCGTCAGATTATTTTTTGTTCAACTGATGTATCATCCCAGTTTAATTTGTGTTGAAATTCCCTCACATAATCTTCAGTTAAATTTTGATGACATAATACATATGACCAATTCAATTCATCTTGAAATTCTCTTATGAACTCTTCAGATAATTATTATTGATATAACATACTAGCCCAACTCACTTTCTCTTGATATTCTCTGATATGTTCTTCAGATAATCTCTGATACACTAATATGTATAAACAATTAATTTATCTTGAACTTCTGTCACAAAAACGTTTGATAATTTTTGATACCTTAATAGATTATTCTATTCTATTCTATCTTCAAATTCTGTCATAAAATCTTGAGATAATTTTTGTTTCTTTGATACATACACCCCATCAAATTCAGTAAATGGATTTTCCTTTTTAATAAATCAAAAACTACATCTCCATATGTTTCATTTGTTAAATACAATTCATTTAATTGGTCAAAATTTAAATTTTTAAACATGAGATGAGTCAATTGATGAAGTTGTTGTTCATTAGCTTTAGTTCATTCACCTCATGGTTACTGTTATCGTTAATATTACTGTTGCTGTTGTTATTAATATTATAATTGCAGAATGAGATTTTCACTTTGCAGTGGATTGTGCACTGATATGAAACTTCCTGGCAGATTAAAACTATGTGCCAGACCGAGACTCAAACTCGAGAACTTTGTCTTTCGAAGGCAAGTGCTCTACCATCTGAGCTACCCAAGCATGACTCATGGCCCATCCTCACATCCCTAGCTCCAGCTCTACCTCGTCTCCTACTTTCTGCAAGTTTTGCAGAAAAGCTTCTGTGAAGTTTGGAAAGTAGGAGACGAGGTACTGGAGTAATTAGGGCTGTAAGGACGGGTCGTGAGTCATGATTGGGTAGCACAGATAGTAGAGCACTTGCCCTCGAAAGGGAAAGGTCCAGAGTTCGAGTCTCGGTCTGGCGCACAGTTTTAATCTACCAGGAAGTTTCTACATCTACATATACATGGATATTCCGCAAATCACATTTAAGTGCTGGTAGAGGGTTCATCGAACCACCTTCATAATTCTCCATTATTCCAATCTCGTATAGCACGTGGAGAGAATGAACATCTGTATCTTTCCGTACGATCTCTGATTTTCTTTATGTTCTCGTGGTGTTCGTTTCTCCCTATGCAAGTCAGAGTCAACAAAACATTTTCGCATTCGGAGGAGAAAGTTGATGATTGGAATTTCATGAGAAGTTCCCGTCGCAAAGAAAAACGCCTTTCTTTTAATGATGTCCAGCCGAAATCCTGTATCATTTCTGTGCCACTCTTTCTCATATTTCGCGATAGTACAAAACGAGCTGCCTTTCTTTGAAATTTTTTGATGTACGCTGTTAGGCCTCTCAGATAAGGATCCCACACCGCGCAGCAGTATTCTAAAAGAGGACAGACAAGCGTAAAGTAGGCAGTCTCCTTAGTAGATCTGTTACGTTTTCTATGTATTCTGCCAATAAAACGAAGTCTTTGGTTAGCCTTCCCCACAACATTTTCTACACGTTCCTTCCATTTAAGTTCTTTGTAATAGTAATACCTAGGTTTTTAGTTGAATTTACAGCTTTTAGATAAGACTGATTTATCGTCTAAATGAAGTTAAACGAACTCCTTTTAGCACTCATGTCGATGACCTCAAACTTTTCGTTTTTTAGGGTCAACTGCCAATTTTCGCACCATTCAGATATCTTTTCTAAAACGTTTTGCAATTTGATTTGATCTTCTGATGACTTTATTAGTCAATAAACGACAGCGTCATCTGCAAACAACGTAAGACGGTTGCTCAGATTGTCTCACAAATCGTTTATATAGATAAGGAACAGCAAAGGAACGCCAGAAATCACTTCTGTTTTACTTGAAGACTTTCTGTCAGTTACTACGAACTGTGACCTCTCTGATAGGAAATCACAAATCCAGTCACGTAACTGACAATATATTCCATAAATACGCAATTTCACTACAGCCCACTTGTGTGGTGCAGTGTCAAAAGCTTCGGGAATCCAGAAATAATGAATCGATCTGAAATCCCTTGTCAATAGCACTCAACACTTCATGTGAATAAAGAGCTAGCTGTATTTCATAGGAAAGATGTTTTCTAAACCCATGTTGACTGTGTGTCAATAGACAGTTTTCTTCGAGGTAATTCATAATGTTTGAACACAATATATGTTCCAAAATCCTGCAGCATATCGACATTAGCGATATGGACGTGTAATTTAGTGGATTATTCCAACTATTTTTCTTGAATATTGGTGTGACCTGTACAACTTTCCAGTCTTTCGGTACAGATCTTTCGTAGAGCGAACGGTTGTATATGATTGTTAAGTATGGAGATATTGCGCCAGCATACTCCGAAAGCAACCTAATTGGTATACAGTCTGGACCAGAAGACTTACTTTTATTAAAGGATCCGCAAATAAGAGGGCCTCACTGACCCATACGCGATGCACCCATAGTCCAGCTGCAAACACAAAAAAGCCCAATAAAACTGGAGGAGATGCACCATGTCCACTCCCCAAGACGTGTGGCTGAGTCACTTGAAGATGTTCAGTGTCTTCAGGGTTCTGGCTTTCAAGTCTTGCAAGTGCATAAAAAGTTGTATTATTGAAAATAAAAATCTAATAAAATTGTTTTCAATTAAAAGGAGTCTGATTCAGCTGTCGCTACATCAGAAGCACCATTAATGAATATTTTTCAGAATATGAACAAGGTTGTTGATAACAATAATAAAATTCTTGTGGTAATTCATAAACAGGATAGTCCATGATTTAAAGCTATGGTTGTTACAAGGATTATTGAATTTACTCATCCTAGAAAGGCAATTGGAGAGGATGTAAGAGAAAAACGTCAAAAATCTATGAAAATATAGGGAGGAACGAATTCTTCCCCTCTTCAAATACACAACCATATACTGCTTTTATTAATGAATCAGTACTATACTGTCTAATTCTAAAATCGAAAATGAGATTAGCCAAACAATCCCAAGCGTGGCTTTAAGAACAAGTTATTCCCTCAAGCAGAAAATATGTTCAGAGTAAACTACAATTAACAACTGAAAATCTACGAAAACAAATTGAAGAGTTACAAATTGATAAAGAAATGGTTATGTGTGATCTGAGGAAAAGAAGAGAAGGAATTCAAAACTTAAAAAGACAAGAACAATTGCTTATAGAACAAATTATTAAATGCAATTACGTGTCGTTGTACAAACGAAAATACTGATTTGAGAAATATGCTTCTTATTTTAAAATTATTTGATAGCGAATTTAAAAATAATTTCTATGTGATAAGATGTCAAGCAAGTAAGCTACAAACTCGATTACATGGACTTGAAGAGAGGCAACCAAATAATGAAAAAATAATAACATCAGAATATAATCCTAACTCGATTTACTTGTTCAATAAAATTAAAGAAGAACTGAATCAGAATACTACTTTTTAAAGAAAATGCTTTCTATTAGATAGTAGATATATTGAGCAACAACTCTTACAAGATGTAACAAATGTTTTACAAAACAATTTTATTTCACCTTACCAGCTACTGTGTGAGTTATCAAATCCCAACCGTTTAATATACCCTTGATTGCCTTTCTTTCTGAAAACTTTCTCAACAAGACATACATCAGGTTATTTTTTCTGTGGTACATAATCATAAAAATTTTCTTTATTTTTTTCTCATTCCAGTGCCTCTAATTTATATGCAATTGGAGTGACTCATGTCTCCAATTTCAAAAATGTCTGTTCACCAATTGGCTGTGTACCCTATTTCAAAAATTCCTGTAAGTTTACTATCGTCAACCACGTATTTGAATTTTTTGTTAGATACAAAGATGGCAGTGGGAAGCCCCCTGCAGAAATACTGAGCCATTCTGCCTCTATACCCACCCATAATTGCGAAAGTAATGGATGTGTAAGGTTTTGTGCACGGAATGACCTCTCGATTATGTACTACAAACGTTCCATGGGATTCATGTCAGGTTATCTGGGTGGCAAAATCACCCACACAAACTATTCAGAATTTTCCTCAAACAAGGCGCGAAGAATTGTTTGCGAACATGAAGTCCATGAATGGCTACGAACTGACTCCAAACAGCCGAATATAGCCATTTCCAACCAGCGATAAGTTCAGTTTCACCAGAGGACCCAGGCAATTACACTTAAACGTAGCTCATAGTACTATTGAGCCACCACCAGCTTGCACAGTGTCTTGTTGACAAGTTGGGTCCATGGATTTGTGGAATCGTCGCCATAATCGAATCCTACCATAAGCTTTTACCTACTTAAATCGAAACTCATGTGATGACCAGGCCACTGTTTCCCTATCGTATTGGTTCTAACACCCCCCCCCCCCCCCCCCGGAGAGGGGCTGCTGGAAAAGTCGTCGTACTGTTAGCAAAGGCACTCGCATCAGTCGTCTGCTGTCATAGTCCATTAATGCAAAATTCTCTGCACTGTCCTAAGGAATACTTTCGCCGCCCGTCCCACATTCGTTCCTGCGGTTATTTCACTCAATGTTGCTTGTATGTTAGCAGTGATATCTGTACGAAAACGCCGTTGCTGTCGATCGTTAAGTAAATGTCATCCGCCACTGTGTTGTCTATGGTGAGGGTAAAACCTGAAATTTGATTCTGTTGGCTCTTTTTTGACACTGTGGATATAGTAATATTGAATTCTCTAACTATTTCCGGAATAGAATGTCCCGTGCATTTAGCTCCTGCCACCATTCTACATTCAAAGTATATTTTAAATCCCGACATGCGGCCATCACCACATCGGATTTCTTTTCACATGAATCACCTGAGAACAAATGACAGCTCCACCAATGCAGTGTCCTTTTATACGTTGTGTACTCGTTACTACTGCAATCTGTAAATGTGCATATTTATATTTAATAACTTTTTTGACCTCCTATCTCCTCTTTTAATAATACCCTTCTTTCTGCTAAAAAATCCTATCTACATAGCACAGAGTGTTTATAACAACATAGAGTCCAGTAGTAACCGACTTTATTTCTTTCAGAGCTAGTTGCTCATAAGATAACTTACTTAAACTGTGTCGATAGCTTAATGTTACACTGAAATATCCATTAACATTAATGTACTCACAAAGCTTAAAACTGTTACATGCTTTCGCGTCTTCACTGGTAATCAATATTCCTTGACACACACTGTGCTCGTAGCTTAAATTCTTCTCTAAGTAATCATTATATAAAATCTCTAAAGTGAACATACTCTGGTCATCTTCAATCAAAAACAGTTCTTAAAGTTCCTCTGGAATTGTTCAAACGTATGATAATTATTTTGTGACGTAAATCGTCACTGGGCCATATCCCCACGCAAATGATCTATTACTCACACAAATCTAATTTGACACTGACCATCCATTTGAGAACACAACCTCAAAATAAAAGTATTACAAGTTGAAGATCCACTATTGGATTTTAAGCAGAAAAATTGTGTAATTTTAATTCTTCTCCTTCTGATACACCTTATTTGATGACAGTCATCCCATTTAAGTCTTGTCCCTCAAATTCCTCTAATTGCATGGTAACCAGTTTTATAAAATTATTCACTGAAGAGGCTATATCAGACTCGATAACCTTCACTCTTTTCTTAAATTTGGATTGTAACTCCTCAGTTTTATCAGAATAGGTTTTGACAAAGAACTTCAGCTCAGTACGCACTATTCCACAAATCCTAACTACTTCCTTCACCTGCTCAGTTACTTTTGATTTCCCATGACCTACATCATTATATAAGGTTAAAATTGCTTCAAAATGATTCCTATATGTTCCTTCACAAGAGCTTTTGAATTCAGGAAATAGAACCAGCTGGCTCCTCCTTTGGTTCAGCCATAGAGTTGGAATTTTCTATTTTTAAATCATTTACCTGCTTGTGAACTGCTGCTAATGCTCCTGAAACTTCTTCCTTATAGTTTACAAAATTCTCATGGAACTAATTTATTACTTACAAACTAGTCATCTCACCTTCATGCTATAGTTGACTATAATCATTTTAAGTACCCTCCTTAAAAGTTATATTCTGATTTTATTTCCTGTTTCAGTTCACTTAATTTAGTTTCTAAGTCGGATTTTAATGTCAGGTGATTATCCTCTAACTTGCCGAAATTGAATTTCATTTCCTTATAATTAGCATTTAACTTATCTTCTAATCTAACAAAATCAGTTTTGTGGTCTTAACAGGTGGTTTTAAGATTATGGTTTATCAGGTTTATTGTTTAATATATGGTTAACAAAGTCAACATATCCTGAACCCATCTAAGTATCTGTTGCAGCATACTTTGTATAGGATTCCTCCTCTTTTGATTTCATATATATATGAGAATTGATGGATTTTTTATTATAACAGTGAGGTATAGAGATGTTCTAAGCAAATTATTATATGAATAATTGCCTGTGGAAGAAGCACTGTTGGTAGGTAGTGGATTGTATGTTAGGACAAGCATGCTGTGCTGTGTAGATACAATGTATTTGCTGGAAAGAAGGGTTTTAGTTGGAAAAGTATTAGTTAAGGACTTAAGATGTGTTTATTGTTCAGATCTGGGCTGATTGGTGCGCCTAGGAACATAATAGATACAGTGTACGAAATATTAATCAATTACAGAATTTCAAGGAGTTTTAAGTGTTCCAAAGACCTATTTAGTAAATATTATATAATTATATTTACTTTAATTACTTCCCTGAGTCATATTTAGTATTATTTAATTATTAATTTACTTATAAATGAAAATAGTATGCTCAAAAAGTTGAAGGATCTATGTAACATAAGGAACATTCTTATGAGTTCTATAGTTTTTCACTGTTGCACCAGAAAGAAAGGTGTTATTATAAACAGAGTAGCTGTGTTGGCAACTGAGCATATCTTTCTCTCAGGCACTTTAAGCATAACAGAATAACATATCTGGTAGCTACTCCAGTAGAGATGAAAATTATTTATGTTATGTGACAGATGTTACTAAATGTTCAACAACTTTTAGCTGTTTTGGCAGAAAGTTTAATTGGTATACACAATCGCTGGATTAGTGCAACTGAATATGTGCTAAATGATAAACAAAATTCTTTCAGGCACTTAAAGTATAGCTGTTTGTCGTATCTGGTGGTTGTTCAAGTGGAAATGAAGGATAAATGAATAACGTAATGTTTTGCCTATAATGTCTTGTTATTCTAAGAGAAAGTGTGTTGAGCATTAAAGAAAAATGAATTACGTTAACTTAACACATTTTAATACATTGAGTGACATCTTTGATTCCACTATCTACACCTAAAGACAACTAATTACGGAAGCAATATATAGTGTACTGTGCAAATCAAGTAATCAATGTAGCCAAGTTATAGTATGAATAACAGATTTATTCCTATGATGAAGGTACAATCTGTTAGGTATGTTACATGGGCACTGTGTAAAATAAAAATAAATGAATCAATTAACGCTTTTAAAATGAGAAATGCAATATATGTACTTGAAGGTAATTGTATCCTACATGTAGAGTCAATGCTAAGTTATCCGACTACCGCGTGTTCCAGATTACAACTGTTTTAGTGAAACTACAATGAAGTAAAAGTATAGCATTGAAGTTGCTCATAACTGAGATGCAAAATAATTGAACTAATATGTATTATGTATTTGAATTCTAGATGTGTTTAAAATACAGTGAGAGCAAGAATGTAGATTAATATAGAAACTCAAGTGGTGGAACTGTCAATGAAGTGCTGCAGTCACTGTGTGGTCATGTTGAAATTTTGCATTGCACCCAGGCTGGCAGACCTGAGCAAAGGCATGTGGAAGTTGCTAGGTGATACTGTTAAACTACTGCACACACGTATGCAGGGCTATTAGGTAAACTTGTGGTCACTAATGTGGCACACGATGAGGAGTAACGTATTTATCAGTTGTACTAAAAGTAGAAATAGAAGGAAGATGTAATTAAATTGATTAAGGATGGGTAGCTGCTGATTTTATCGTATTATTATAATACTAGCTGTGACGGATGAGAAAAAAGTATTTCAAAACAAACAGGTACTCACTTGTTGAAGTATGGTTTAACCCCTATAGGCTTATAAATTGTTAGAATGTTTATGATAAATGCTAGTGAAAGGGATGGTATCTATACAGAGGGGTCCAAAAAATGTATCCACTTTTTAAAAGTCCATAACTGGCAAAATAATTGTCGGAGTTATCTCATCTTTGGTAGTGTAATAGTTTGTAGTTCCAGCAATCGCCACACAAGCGTTGTTTTGTTTTGTCAGAAGACAGTCGCCAGATAGTCAATGTTTTGTTCTTAGTTGCACCTAGTTACTCGAGTAAACATGGCTGGCGCAAGGCTTACATTCGATGAAAGGAAGTCATTTTTTGAAGTGGTATTTTAAGTGCGAGAACATTAATGAGGTTCAACGCCAATGGCGAAATGAGTATGAAACAGAGCCACCGACACGTTTAACGATTCGCCGTATTCGAGACAAATTTGAAGCCGAAGGTTGTGTGAAAGATGTACACAAACAAAGATCTGGACGAACTGTAACCGTAAGAAGCCCAGCTAACTCCCGTCGAGTGTTACAACAATTCACTCGCTCACCACAGACGTCTGTGAGACAGTGTGTCCGTGAAACTGGAGTGAGTCGCTCAAGTGTTCGGCGAGTTTTGAAGACAGCAAAGTGGAAGTGCTACATCCCACGATTGCTACACACAATGAACGAGGACGGCCCAGATCGTAGAAAGCAGTACTGGTTTACTAACATGGTGCACAGCGATGAAAAGTTTGCAGAGACGATTGTGTAGTCTGATGAGGCACAGTTCATTAGTACAGTAACTCGCCACAATTGCATTTACTGGGCCGCCGAAAATCCGAACGTTCATTTAGACAAAGCCGTGAATTTGCCAGGAGTAAATGTGTGGTGTCGTTGTCTTACCGGGGATTGATTGGGCCATTCTTACTTGACGGCACAGTTACCGGTGACATGTACCTTCAGAAGCTTCAGACATCCATTTTACCTGCCAACTGAGACTTGTATGGAGACGGAAGAGTTTACTTTCAACAAGATGGTGCCCCAGCCCACTACCAAAATCGTGTTAGGGCGTATCTCGACGAAAATCTACCAGGAAGATGGATAGGCAGTAGAAGTACTGTGGAGTATCCACCACGTTCCCCACACCTAACTCCTCTGGAGTTTTACCTGCGGGGAACACTAAACGACGTCGTTTATCGACAAAAGCCATTCACATTGGATGAACTTCAAGAATCCATAGTACATTCATGCACAAATATCCAACTGAACACGTTGCAATCAGTAGTTCGTGCTGCAGTTCGGCGGCATCGTTTGTGTGCGGTTGTTAATGGTGACCATTTCGAACACCTACAGTGATATCATTATGTTGGCCGATGTAGCCTAGCGGTTCTAGGCGCTTCAGTCTGGAACCGCGCGACCGCTACGGTCGCAGGTTCGAATCCTGCCTCGGGCATGGATGTGTGTGATGTCCTTAGGTTAGTTAGGTTTAAGTAGTTCTAAGTTCTAGGGGACTGATGACCTCAGATGTTAAGTCCCATAGTGCTCAGAGCCATTTGTACCATTTGATTAAGCTACACTTTCACCGAAAATGCGACAACTTTGTCTATTAGTTTGCAAGTGTCCGCACCCGGTAGCTGAGTGGTGAGCGCGACAGAATGTCAATCCTAAGAGCCCGGGTCCGATTCCCGGCTGGGTCGGAGATTTTCTCTGCTCAGGGACTGGGTGTCGTGTTGTCCGAATCATCATCATTTAGTTCTCATAGACGTACAAGTCATCGAAGTGCGTCACATCGAAAGACTTCCACCAGGCGAACGGTCTACCTGATGGGAGGCCCTAGCCACACGACATTTAATTTAGTTTGCAAGTTATGGACTTTTAAACAGTGGATACATTTTTGGACCCCTCTGTATATGTATATGTAAATGGTGTACACAGAGCTTGGATCTATGTCAGGAATACTAAAGTAGTACGCCTATTCCTAATAAAGAAGTAATGTTTTTAAGAATTTCAATTTCCAAATGGCCTACTTTGTGTTTTATTTTGATCGACTGAGCGATTTTGATAGCATTGCTTCATCTTAGCAGTTAAAAACATAGGATATTTTGGCTGAGAGGCCAGGCAAAACTACACTTCGAGGATCTCTATTGTATTAATGTTTGTGAAAACATTTTGCGGAAATTAGTCATTGTAACAATGCCACGCTGTATCTGTAAGTGCTGGCGAAGTTGAAACTACCTGGCACGTGGCTGCGTGAGCAACGACAGCAGGACAACAATACCGACAGCCAGAGAACGTCGAGACGGTATTGCTAATGAACAAGAAACATAGAAGTATCGTATTATGTACTGTCAACCGTTGTTATGTGTCCTTGACTTATTGAAGTATTCATTTTAGTATGCATCAGGCAAAGATTCTTATATATTGATGAATGTTATTTAATCCGTATTGATCGTAGTAAGGGAGCATACGGTATATCCATCATAATATTGTTTTGAAGGATATAGGCCTAAGAGACAATGCTTTACAGCGGATCTCCACGTGCCTATTGCATTGTGATAGCATTACAGTGCGATGTCCAGTTTGAAGTTTAATATTCTGAACAAATTCTTCTGAGTGAGGACAAATAATTACGAACAGTGTAACGTAACTACTCTTTTGGTTTTATAGAATCTTAGAGAAGTGGGATTTTTAGTACTTGTGCAGGGAAGAAACTTACTTTAACGCAATCATATGCGGGTTGTTAGTCATGGCCTTTGTTTTAATCAACCATTGCTCACTCACTGGGTATTTTTATGAGTCTCCTACTGCGCGTTATCTCACCTTTACCTGAATTAATATTCATTGAACGTCCAGGATCAGGAACGTGAAAGTAGACAGCTTAAGATTATCCAATATTCATCTCCCAATAGGTAGACCAACAGAAGATACATCTCCGTGCAAGGACACTCGTACGATAGGCTTATAGGCGGGAGGAGGAGAAAGACCTGGGGGTATAAGGGACTTTCAATATTTTGAACACGAATGGTGACTTGTAAATAGCCATAAAAAAGTTCTAGTTCCAACCGTGTTAAAAGTTGCGTAATACTGACGTCTAAATCATTTTCTTGAAAGGAAAACAGCTGGTTACGCTATATTTCCTGTCTTTCACTGAGGGCTAAGGGGAATGGGGTGCACATTCGCCTCCCCCCTTCATCCCCTGGTCTTGCCTTTGTGCTAGCGGTTGCTGTCGCTTGTTGATTGTTGCCAGGACGCTGCTTACCTCCAGAGTGTGCTTTTCATAGAACGATGTACGAATCAAGCAGACCAGCCATCCAGAAAGTGTCGAGTCTCGCTGTCTGTGACACCTCGATCAGCGCTAGCTGCTATTTATAGACGAATAAGGAAACCTGACCTACACAGGACTTTGTACCGTGTGCACGTCGGCGCGCGTTCTTGTCTGAGCGGAAACCCGTTGCAGCTTTGCGAATGCAGAATCAGCCGGCAGGTAGTGGGTGCCAAAGCAGGTGCGAAACACGTGATTCATTGCCGGGCACACGCCGCGCTGAACCTTGCCCTGCTGAGAGGCGTCGGCTGCGCACGGGGAACAGTCGACTAGCGTTCTCAGGTGCACAGGTACTGGAAATGGACTTCAGTCCACGCTCTTTGCTATGATCCCTGCATTGTACGTGTGACCTGAGAAGCAGCTTCAGTGACATCCGACTTCGCGTATGCGGTGTTGAACTGCAGGTGTGAAATTTAATCTGGTTCAAGTAGTACACGTATTTTACAGATATACTAGTGCGAAATAAAATCCGAACAGCCTGAATGAACGTCCAACAAAGAATGCAGTTTTATTCACTTCCTTTGAAGGAATACGTTTCCTCAAATCTGCAGCGTCGCTGCAACTGATGTATGGTAGTACATGGGAAAACTTGAAACGAAACATACCTTTCAGCCTACCCTCCATAATGAATAGATATTCAGTAAAATCTGGGTCGGCTACCGCGTGCCAAACTTCACGCGTGTAGGATGTCCAAGGTTCGACCGTGTTCGGCTTTGCTCGTTCTTTCTCGACAGTATCCAGTACAGTGCGACATCCATTTACAAGTGCGGACCGGCATTTGTCGGTCGATCGACACAGCTTTATACAGTTCGGCAGAATCGTCGTGTCAGCGCTTCTTTCAATTAGTTATTTGTTCGTCGTATGAAGGACGTTCACAGGTCCAGTGGCTGTTTCCACAAAAAGAGGCACTCTAGTGACCTATCATTATAGGCATTTAAAAGTGAATGGGAATGAGAGAAGAGAGGGAAGATAATTCTCGACGTATATTATGCAGTTGCATAAGCGACGAGTACTCGAAATTTCCTACGAAAATACATTGCACGGCCACACAGAAAGAATTTAAAGATGTAGTTGAGAATGAAAGAGCAAAAACTTACAACTTTCAACAGAGCGGATTCGTTGTTCTGTACAACAAGAGGCACTAATGCTAAATTAGCAGCCATAGAGCACGTGAAGAAATTGGTGGTACGAATACTAAAATTTCTGAAGTCACACGCATTGTTCCATTGTCAGTTGCAACAGTTTTCGACGGAACTTAATGAAGAGTATGTAGACTTTATATATTATTACAAAGTACGTTGATTAAGTCAAGGGACATACGTGAAACGATATTTAAATTTAAAACTCGCTGTTGTCAAATTTATTAACGAAAAAATGACTGCAGGAACAAAACGTAGAACTACTGGAATGGATTGCAGGCTTCGCATTTCAATAAGACTTGACTGAACATTGCCCTCACCAAGAAATGAAAGCTGAGAAACATTTTTTTTCTGATTTTAAGGGGATGCATTTAAAGGGAAAGCTGCGTTATACTCTGATGATCCAAAGAAACTGCTACACCTACCTAATATCCTGTAGGGCCCCCACGAGCACGCAGAAGTGCCGCAACACGGCTTGACAGGAACTCGACTAATATCTGAAGTAGTGATGCAGAGAACTGATACCATGAATGCTTCAGCGCCATCTATAAATCTGTAAGAGTACGAGGGGGCGGATCTCTTCTGAACAGCACGTTGCAAGGTATCTTAGATATGCTCAATAATGTTCATGTCTGTGGAGTTTTGTGGCCAGCGGAAGTGTTCAAACCCAGAAGAGTGTTCCTGGAGGAACTATGTAGCAATTCCGGACGTGTGGGATGTCACATTGTCCTGCTGGAATTGCCCGTCGGAATGCACAACGGGCATGAATAGATGCAAGTGATCAGAGAGGATGCGTAAGTACGTGTCACCCGTCATAGTCGTTTCTAGGCGTATCAGGGGTCCCATACGACTCCAATTGCACACGCCACACACCACTACAGAGGCTCCATCAGCTTGAACAGCCCCCTGCTGACATGCAGGATCTATGGATTCATGAGGTTGCCTCCATACCTGTACATGTCCATGCACTCGCTTTGAAACGACCAGGCAACATGTTTCCAGGTGTCAAAAGTCCAATTTCAATGTTGACGGGCCCAGACGAGGCGTAAGGCTTTGTGTCGTGCAGTCATCAACGGTACACGAGTGGGTCTCTGGCTCGGAAAGCCCGTATCTATGATGTTTCGTTGAATGGTTTGCACGTTGACACTTGTTGATGGCCCAGCATTGAAATCTGAAGCAATTTGGGGAAGGGTTGTTCTTCTGTCACTTTGAAAGATTCTTTTCCGTCGTCGTTGATCCCATTCTTACAGGATCTTTTGCCGGCGGTAGCGATGTCGGAAATTCGATGTTTTACTGGATCCCTGATATTCACGGTGCATACGTGAAATAGTCGTACGGGAAAATCCCCACTTCATCGCTACCTCGGAGATGCTGTGTCCCATCGCTCCTGCATCGACTATAACACCACGTTCAGACTCACTTAAATCTTGATAACCTTTCATTGTAGCAGCAGTAATCGATCTAACTGCGCCAGACTTGTTGAATTACACCTTACATAGGCGTTGCCACCCCAGCGCCGTATTCTGCCTGTTCATATCTCTGTATTTGAATATGCATGCCTATACCAGTTTCTTTGGCGCTTCAGTGTAGTAGAGACACGTCCTGACAAACACAGTCCACTTCCCTAAGCTCAGTGCCGTATATGAAATCGCGAGATTTTGAAAATTCGTCTTGACCTTGAAAGAATTACGATGGATATTTTCCTGAACGTTTTGAGGACACTGCCAGTCTCATATCTTTTTCCGAGCTGTTTCCGAGATCGTTTGCCATTTCAGTTGAAAGCACCCCGTCCGTGCACAGACATAAATGACTGATCTCCGAGGTAATTCCCGTTTTTGAGACAAGTCTTTTTAACATTGAAACTTTCCATGACATCTACATTGCTTTACTCATGTAATTTTCACGTCTCCAAAATAAGGTTACAGAAGTGATACAATATTTCGACCAACTTTTGTATGTAACAGACGTTTTTTCCGATTATGAGACTAAATAAGTCAACACCACGTGGCATTGTGTCCGAAAATCTGTGAAATTGTCTGCATCTGTCCGTACGCTGACAGTTTGTACCGGAAGTAAATGATGTGTCTTTAGCGCCCTAAAAATGATTCAGTAACACTGAAAATTTGTTTTGTTTGCGATCCACGCTGTTGACACAGACACACGCACCGCATTGGTATTTGAAGGTAGCGCGTTCGAGTTTCCCCCTCCTCACGCTCAGACAGCGTGGCGTGGCGGTAGAGAAACTGTGCCAGCGAGGCTGAGCGCCATGGTATTCGGGTCAGGGCACGGACCACGAGCTGAATTCTTGGTCACCCCTGAGTAAAATTATAACCAACCGCATAGTAAAAACACTGAATTGTGGTGAAGCTAACGAGAAAGACAAGCGTGCACTTCACTGCTTACTCTTTTCAGTGTTCATGTAGACGAAGCCATCTGAAAATGCAAATAAAGAGCACCAGAAGGCATCCATATAAACAGAAATGAACATACATTGATGAAAAAAAAAAAAAAAAACACCAAGAAGGAATTGTGTGACACAAACAAGAGTTTGTATGCGTGTTTCTACACTTGAAAGATGACGTGTATCCAAATTTCTCGCCAGTCGCCTGTGATTGGAGCTAGTAGCGCAACAGTGAGAATGTAAATCATGTTCGCTTTAAATAAATGCTGTAACGGTCGTGAGTGTTAGTAACATGCAGCTTTCCACTCAATGGTATGCCGTCTCATATCCATCCACATGTCTCGAGATGATTTTAAAACAGAGTTAGATACAATAAAAAGTTTTGCCACAGCCAATGGCTACAGTCCAGTTCTTATTGACCACATCTTACACAGCAAACACAAACGGAAAATTATACCCCTCCTCTATGCCCTAGCTGCTTCCCCACCCATTGTCTGCAAGAAATGGTGTACACTACCATATATAGGTAAGATATCACAGATTGTAGCCAAAGCACTGAAATACTGCTAGTATAGGCTTTGCCACTACGTTAAGAACATGACAGGCCAGTGTATTTTAAATAGCAAAGGTAAGATCCAGTTATTAGCCAACAGTGGGGTATACAAAATTACCTGTTCTGATTGTGTCAAGTTTTACATTGGTCAGTCAGGCAGAGACGTAGCAACTAGGCTGGCTGAACATGAACGCAGCTGGAGGTTGCAGAATTCTGACTCTGCATTTGCTGAGCATGTACTGAGTGAGGGTCACAACTACCAGCCAGTGTCCCATGTACTTCACTTAGCAAACAAAGGCCATAAACTCAACCTATTGGAAGCCCTGGAAATTAACAAACATCTTGCTCACAGTCCAGATCTAATCCTAAATGACCAGACACAGCCCAACACGTCCCCTCTCCTAAACTTCATATAATCATCTCGGTAGTTCATTGTTTCCCACACTGTCTGTTCCTACTTATTCCCATTTTCCTGTATTCCTTACGTTATTTTCTTTTATTGAAGTTGTCTTTGTATTCCATATAGACGGTAGTTTCAATTATTAAGGCTTTCTTTTAACTTGTATTACTGTTCATGTTCAACACCTCTTGTAGTTGTCTCATCAAATATTGTTCATACTTGGTTCATTTATTTAATGCAAACTGTCACATAGACACAGTTTTGAATATAATGTTAATGCTAAAGTGCAGTACCACGACACTCTCAACTACAGCATTTACTGTACGTTCCTCGAACGCCTCCGATGTCATCATCAGTCCCATCTGTTGCGGTTCCCACACCGCACAGCAATACTCCAGAATGGGGTGGACAAGCGTGGTGTAAGCAGTCTCTTTAGTATACCTGTGGCACCATCTAAGCATTCTGTCAATGAATCGCTATCTTTGGTTGGTTCTACGCACAACAATATGTATGTGATCATTCCTATTTAGGGTATTTGTAATTGCAAGCCCAAAGTATTTAGTTGAATTTACAGCCTTCAGATTTGTGTGCCTTATCGCCTTATCAAAACTTACTGGATTTCTTTTAGTGCTCATGTGAATTACTTCACACTTTGCTTTTTTCAGGGTCAATTGCCACTTTTCGGACCATACAGATATCTTACCTAATTCATTTTGCAATTGGTTTTGGTCATTTGATGACTTTACAAGATGGTAAATGACAAAATCATCGGTAAACAATCTAAGACGGCTACTGAGATTGTCTCCTATGTCGTTAATATAGACCAGCAACAATAGAGGGCCTATAACACTTGCTTGGTGAACGCCGGATATTATTTCTGTTGTACTTATTAAATTGATTATTACACGACAATGGAAGATGCTGTCTCAAATGATCGTAAATATGCTTCTTTCACATTTCATGCTGATCTTGAAGGGAGAGAGAGAAGGTTGATGAGTGAGTTTCTTTTCAGTCATAATTGTAGTTTATTTTCTGTTTTGATACCATTTATTTATTGACGAGGTGAAACAGGAATTCTGGGTATACTGTTTTCTTGGTTTTTCTTTTGCTGATTCGGTTCAGATGCCGATATGATTTATAGGGATAAATTACGAACTTGCCATTCACCTATGGGCTAGAGGAATCGCTCCAAAATCTCACCTGGTATCGATGTATGTGATCTATTTGTCTGAGGTTATTTGTTGTGTTCACACGACTGAGATGCTAGAGAAGAACGACTACATCTGAGTTCTGCCAGTAACTTCTTCACTGAGGTTAATGGATGAAGTCTTGCACGCTTCCATTAAAATGGTTCAAATAGCTCTGAGCACTATGGGACTTAACATCTCAGGCCATCAGTCCCATAGCACTTCTTTTCTCTTTTTTTCATCTTTTTTTTCTATTTTTTAAAAACTTTATTCATCAAAACCAAAGACCAATATCATACAACATAACCCACCACCTAAGACATTAGTGGGTCGAAGTTACATACAAAGTTTAAAATTTCCAGCAGCATTTACCAAAGCTCTATCTACTATTGTTAGTATCAACTACACGATGGGAAGTTAGTTCTATGGGTGTTGCCACTGTTTGATCTACTGTTAACCTACCATGCTATCTACTCTATCCTACTCTACTAACAACTACATCCTGCAGCGTTACATGTGTGCCAGTAAGAAAATATAAACCTACTGTCTCTTGGCCGAGCTCACCGAGCTAATCCCAGTAGGCGTGTCCCTGGCGCTGGGCTGGCCTTAATGAAAATCGCTGCAGTCTTTTAAAAATATCCTACTACCTTTTTCCTACAAGTAATTTTATCTACTAAGCCATAATCGGTGTGCTGTGTCTATAGTCGGTAAGTTCGCACCCTCCGCCTAGTTCTGGACGCGACGAATCCCGATCGTCACGGCGCTCGGCCAGTGCGCATCCTGGCGGAATGGGATGGTGCGCAATGTCACGTTTTGGTACTTTCACTACTCACTCTCCCTACGATATTCTCTCAGGACTTTGGCAGATACCTCGCTGGCCAATTTATTGATGATAGTGAAGGTGATTGGGTTCCTAATTACAGGGAAGGTATCTGTATTTGGCAGTGAATTCCTTAACTCAGCGGCAACGTCGTCGAAAAGGGGACGTGGTCCGGTGCACCTATCCCGGCACGACAGTCACACGAGGCTGTCGCTCTTTTCCCGAAACGGTAGAGATATGCCGGGTACGGGCCATGGTCTGTGAGGAGGTGCAGCAGTCCCTTACTAGGCTGAAATGCTTCATTCTCAGTCGTTCTTGGATGTTTGGTAGTACTTGATATGTTCTTCTCCCTGCCTCATCCCCATCCCAGATTTCTTGCCAAAGTTCCATCCCCCTTCTTTTGATTGATGGTTTATCCCCCACTCTGGCCCTCATAATGTCCCCAGTTTTTTCGATCTGCCCCTTTTTTACCCAGTACCTTGCGGCCTGCTCCCTGATTTTTACATCTAGGGGACACAGCCCCATTAGAATCAACATTGCTCCCCCGGGAGATGTACGGCATGCCCCGACTGAGCGCAGTAGCATGTTCCACTGCACTCTCCTCACGGGCATAGCAGGAACGACCCTCGTGAGTCTTTGAACCCAGACTCCAGACCCGTAGCCCACGATGTAGGCAAGGATTGTGTTGTGGTACAATTTGATGAGGTTTGGTGGGAGATGAAATCGCCTATGCTGTATCGTAATGAGGTTATTTAGTACTTCTAGTGACCTATGTGTTGTGACATCAATGTGCCGAGCGAAGCTCCATTTCTCGTCTAGTACTACTCCTAATTATCTTGCTTCCCGGCGACTGGTGTGCCATCTATCCTGACTGTAGGGTTTCTAGAACTTAGAACTACTTAAACCTAACTACCCTAAGGACATCACACACATCAATGCCCGAGGCAGGATTCGAACCTGCCCCGTAGCAGTCGCGCGGTTTCAGACTGTAGCACGTAGAACTGCTCGGCCACTCCGGTCGGCACACGCTCCCCTTAACTTTGGATTAATTTTCTCTGCCGACAAAGCGTCCAAACCAAATAATCTTGTGAAGGTACGATAATCCAATTTATCCGTTTGAACTAAACGTACAGAAAACTACTTTCATCATAAAGAACAATTTCACCTCCACTGCTAGACAAAAGCTACATCTACATCTACATCTATATGTGTACTCCGCAAGCCACCCTACGGTGTGTGGCTGAGGGCACTTTACGTGCCACTGTCATTACCTCCCTTTCCTGTTCC
The DNA here is from genome assembly GCF_023897955.1 of Schistocerca gregaria. Classification (NCBI taxonomy): domain Eukaryota; kingdom Metazoa; phylum Arthropoda; class Insecta; order Orthoptera; family Acrididae; genus Schistocerca; species Schistocerca gregaria. The sequence goes on from NC_064926.1 coordinate 477,924,310, forward strand.
AGTCGCGCATGGTTCGCGGGAAGAACGACTTCCGGAAAGCCTCCGTGCGCGCTCGAATCTCTCTGATTTTACATTCGTGATCTCCTTGGGAGCTATAAGTAAGGGGAAGCAATATATTAGATGCCTCATCCAGAAAGGCACCCTCTCGAAACCTGGACAGCAAGCTGCAACGAGATGAAGAGCGCCTCTCTTGCAGAGTCTGCCACGTGAGTTTGCTAAACATCTCCGTAACGCTATCACGCTTACCAAATAACACTGGGACGAAACGCGCCGCTCTTCTTTGGATCTTCTCTATCTCCTCTGTCAACCCGATCTGGTACGGATCCCACACTGATGAGCAATGCTCAAGTATAGGTCGAACGAGTGTTTTGTAAGCCACCTCCATTATTGTTGGACTACATTTTCTAAGGACTCTCCCAATAAATGTCAACCTGGCACCCGCCTTACCAACAATTAATTTTATATGATCATTCCACTTCAAATCGTTCCGCACGCATTCTCCCAGATATTTTACAGAAGTAACTGCTACCAGTGTTTGTTCCGCTATCATATAATCATACAATAAAGGATCCTTCTTTCTATGTATTCGCAATACATTACATTTATGTTAAGGGTCAGTTGCCACTCCCTGCAACAAGTGCCTGTCCGCTGCAGATCTTCCTGCATTTCGCTGCAATTTTCTAATGCTGCAACTTCTCTGTGTATTATAGCATCACCCGCGAAAAGCCGCATGGAGCTTCCGACACTATCTACTAGCTTCCGCTATACTCGTACTCTCTGATTTACTGTTGTCAAAAATAACAGTATAATCAAACTATTTCAAAATGAAATTGACAAGTACCAGTAACGGTACAGCTTTCCTTTCCAGGTCTAAACTGAAGATGGCAGCGCGAGATGGTATTCCGCCTGCATTCGCTCGCCTGACCTGCCGTAACGAGCTGAGGAGAGCCGAGTGACCAAGTCAGACGCCGGCAGGCCCGGTGTTACAGAAAGCTCGGCCGCGGTCGCCGCGGGGACAGGAATGCGGCTTACTTGTGGCCGCCTGGGCGCTCATTGTTTGCCCTGAGGAGCAACGGCCGCTTGAGCGTCACCGCGGGCCGGGCCGGGCCGAGGCGCATACATTAGCCGGCCGCTACAGGTGGCCCCACGGCCCGCCGCCTCGCCTGCCAGTGTATACTGTACTGGCAGCCCCACCTCGCAAGTGCTCGGCAGCTTCACACGCCCTGGACCGCGCGTTTCCTCACAAGAGCCTCATTCACTTACGAGCGATAGCACTTGGTAAAACTGCACTGCTGATGTTGTTGTGGTCTTCAGTACAGATACTGGTTTGATGCAGCTCTCCATGCTACTCTATCCTGTGCAAGCCCCTTAATCTCCCAGTACCTGCTGCAACCTACATCCTTCTGAATCTGCTTAGTGTATTCATCTCTTGGTCTCCCTCTACGATTTTTACCCTCCACGCTGCCCTCCAATACTAAATTGGTGATCCCTTGATGCCTCAGAATATGTCCTACCAACCGATACCTTCTTCTAGTCAAGTTGTGCCACAAATTTCTCTTCTCCCCAATTAGTTATGTGATCTACCCATCTAATCTTCAGCATTCTTCTGTAGCACCACATTTCGAAAGCTTACATTCTCTTCTTGTCCAAAGAATTTATCGTCCGCATTTCGCTGCCACACATGGCTACACTCCATACAAATACTTTCAGAAACGACTTCCTCACACTTAAATCTATACTATATGTTAACAAATTTCTCTTTTTCAGAAACGCTTTCCTTGCCATTGCTAGTCTACATTTTATATCCTCTCTACCTCGACCATCATCAGTTATTTTGCTCCCCAAATAGCAAAACTCATTTACTACTTTAAGCCTCTCATTTCCTAATCTAGTTCGTGCAGCTTCACCCGATTTAATTCGACTAAATTCCATTATCCTTCTTTTGCTTTTGTTGATGTTCATCTTATATCCTCCTTTCAAGACGCTGTCCATTCCGTTCGACTGCTCTTCTAGGTCCTTTGCTATCTCTGACAGAAATACAATGTCATCGGCGAACCTCAAAGTTTTTATTTCTTCTCCATGGCTTTTAATACCTACTCAAAATTTTTCTTTTTTTCATTTACTGCTTGCTCAATATACAGATTGAATAACATCGGGGATAGGCTACACTCTTGTCTTACTCCCTTCCAAACCACTGCTTCCCCTTCATGCCCCTCGACTCTTATAAGTGACACCTGGTTTCTGTAGAAATTATAAATAGCCTTTCGCTCCCTGTATTTTACCCCTGCCACCTTCAGAATTTGAAAGAGAGTATTCAAGTCAACTTTGTCAAAAGCTTTCTCTAATTCTACAAATGCTGGAAACGTTGGTTTGCCTTTCCTTAATCTATTTTTAAGAAAAATCGTAGGGTCAGTATTAACTCACGTGTCCAAATATTTCTACGGAATCCAAACTAATCTTCACCGAGGTCGGCTTCTAACTGTTTTTCCATTCGTCTGTAAAGAATTCGAATTAGTATTTTGCAGCCGTGGCTTATTAAACTGTTAGTTCGGTAATATTCACGTCTGTGAACACCTGCTTTCGTTGAGATTGGAATTATTATATTCTTCTTGAAATCTGAGGGTATTTCGCCTGCCTCATACATATTGCTCTCCCAAGGCTGTCAGTAGTTCTAATGCAATGTTGTGTACTCGCGGGGCCTTGTTTTGAGTTACGTCTTTCAGTGCTATGTCAATCTCTTCACGCAGTATCATATCTCCCGTTTCATCTTCATCTACATCTTCCTCCTTTTCTGCACTACTTGATAGAAAAAAGGAGAGCAGTCATGGCCAGATGTCAATGTGACTTCATACACTTACACACCATCAGCAGGTTGTAAATGATTAAAACTGCAGTTCTCTCTGATAGGTAGAACTATCACCAGAGTGCATTAGTGTTGTTCCTGTTTAGCGATGTTACCATAGCTAGTAGGAGGTAAGCTAGTGTCCAAAATTGAAGCAAGAAACTGCTATTTGCCTGTCCTCTGTCTAATTCATGATATCGTACAAACTATCAACCAGATGTTCGTGCGATCACGTTCGGCACGTAAGATGGCATTCCCTTCAACGGACAAACAAGCCAATGATGACGTCAGGGCGCCTATGAAACGAGGTAGTGTTTGCCGGGTGGTCCCACATCAAGTACTCAGTTTTATTATTACCTTTCAGAAATAATTCTGATGGTGTTGCTATTAAGTACATTGAAACTTTGTGACTGGTACATTATTAAGTTGACATACACACTCTCAGCTCTGTGTTGCTATGGAAAATATCTGCCCAAAAATACAACATGTAATTGTTGAGACAGAAGATAGTCACTGGGTAAGTGGTGAAGCAGATCTTTCGGTGAACCAGGAAGTTGAGAGAATGGCAATGTGTTTCAGTTCAAGTGGTGAATGTCACATAAAAAATATTCTCCTGCTGTTTGGACACGCCGTGGTAGCCCAGGAGATTATAGAGCCAGCTATATATCAAAGAAGCTCCTTATTGAAGCTTTTTGTGCATTTGAGACGCTTACAGTAACTTACCCTAAAACACTGCTGCCACCGTCAGTGTGGGCATCTGCTTGCTCCTTGCTACACTTGTCTGTGCAGTACCGCTGCGCATGGGCGTACCCAGCGAGGGGCAAGGTGGGGGCAGCTGCCCCCCCCCCCCCCCAGAAGGTATTCGCAGTTTTTCACTAGTTTACTGTTTTATTTAATAAGAAATGCTGCATGTTTTCTCGGATTGTACAAGTGCATTCTTATATTTAAAACGTTTATTAAAAGCAGTTTTTCACTGGTTTACTGTTTTATTTAATAAGAAGTGCTGTATGTTGTGCCGAGTTTCCTGAGACTAGTTTGACCTGCCCCCTCCCCTCCCCCCCCCCCCCTCCTAGTTCAGATCCTACGTACGCCCTTGCCGCTGCGTCCACTGTTTCAGCGGGCTGACCTGCCTCGTAACGTTGCGTCGGCCTTGTTGAAATATCACAGTGACTACACCTGCGGTCGACTGCTGACACTGCTGCTGCAGTACATCGTTCAGTATACCCATTTTTGGTCGGTGTACTGCAGCACATAGTTTCCTGATTTCAACAATGCTGAGGGTGAGTCAAATGAAAACTTTAAATTTGTAATAACAAATAGAAATTTTGCGCTGTTATCCCGTAAGTTGGTAAGCGTGCAGAATGCCATGTAGCTGGCAGCATACTGCAGATGCACACATACCGTCGCAGTATCAGTATAAAGATGGCCGCCCCACTTGCGAATTTCACCAAGGAAAAACAGCGTTCTGTTATCCTGTTTCTTCACAGTGAAGGTGTGAAACCTACTGAAATTCATCGACGAATGAAGGTTCAGTACGGGGATGCATGTTTGCCACAGCAGCAAGTCTACGAATGGAGTAGGAAGTTCGCAAATGGTGTGACTTCAGTGGAAGATGCTCCTCGTCCAGTTCAGGCACAACGAGTTGTGACTCCACAGAACGTGGCAGCAGTTGAAGCCATAGTGAAGGAAAACCGCCGAGTGACACTGAATGACATTGCAGCATGTTTACAGATTAGTCATGGGTCAGCACACCACATTGTCCACGATGTGCTCCAGTTTCACAAAGTGTCTGCAAGATGAGTGGCGCGGCAGCTGACTCCTGAAACAAGAGAACGACATGTTGTTGCTTGTGAAGAACTTCTTCGGAGCTTTGAACGATGGCTTCCTTGCAAGAATCGTTACTGGGGACGAAACCTGGGTTCACTTCCACCAACCGGAAACGAAGAGAGCGAGCAAGGAATGACGCCATTCCTCATCACCAAAACCAAAGAAGTTTCTCACAGAGCCATCAGCAGGGAAGGTTACGCTGATTCTCTTTTGGGACGACAAAGGCGTCATTTTGGACCATTGCATGCCTAGAGGGACCACATCATACAAAGATCTCCAAAAAATCGTCTGCGGCCTGCAATCAAAGCGTCGTGGATTGCTGTCAGGAGGAGTCCCTTTGCAACATGACAATGGAAGGCCCCACACTGTCCGTACAATAGTTGCAACAATCACAGACCTGCATTTTGAGTGTCTTCTTCATCCACCATACTCACCAGACCTTGCCCAAAGTGATTTCCATATGTTTAGACCACTCAAAGACGCAATGAGAGGTCAAAAGTTCCGTTCTGATGAAGAGGTACGACACGCGGTGCATGAGTGGTTGCGCGGACTACCAAAAAAGTTTTGTCTAAAGGAATTCATGCACTTTCTAAGCGCTGGATGACCTGCATTGGGCGTGGGAGAGATTATGCTGAAGAGCGATACAGCTTTGTACCACTTCTGTACAAAAAATAATATTTAAAAAATATTTAAGGTTTTCATTTGACTCACCCTCTATAATAATTTGGCAATCTACGCGCCATTCCAAGTGTTTTCGTAGCACAACAGATTGCACAACAATCATAGCTCATCTGCTCGTTCCGAATCTCAGTCAAAACGAATAACTGTTATATTCTCCAAACACAGTAACTGTAATTGTTCAATACACTCTAACATTTTTTTTTTTTTTACTAGGACCCACACAATTCATTTTCTTCCGATGTGTTTATTTCTCCACTTGATAATCTCCTTCATCAACCCCCTCGAAAAATCTTCTGCAAAAGTGAACACTAGTTCTTCTGCCTTCTCTCTCCCGTCTTCTCCGTCTTTTTCTCTAACAAAACTTAAAAACTTCTGTGTTTCATTGTAAAATTCGGTTGCTCGTTGTAACAATGACCCTTCGTTCCTTTCTGGATCTTCATTCCACTCGTCGTTAAGGTTTCATAATACCTCGACTCTTCTCGTTATACTTTTACCTTTAGACTATTGTCAAAAAGAAACAACTTCCCTTCGAAAATTACAACTAATTGCTCTTCTACCGAACTGCCTGTCTTTTTTGTCCATCGTTTTACTTACAGCTCCCGTTCCCCACTGTCTCTTCCTCCTGGATAAAATCGACGATAAACATTTATTTTAGTCGGCCACAGCAAGTAATATTTACAGGTACTCATACATAAAATTTTCATCTGAATGAATATGAACTCTACAATAATGTATATTTATGTATTTAATTGGGTTCGTTTGTGTTTATGTTGTAATACAGAATTTGTGTAAACATGGACATCTATGGATATCTAAAAAAAAATCATAGAAATTTAAGTTAAGTTAAATCAATGTTAAATTCATATTCCATTAACGAAAAGGTACTGTACTGATCTACAGCGGAGAAAAATCTCCGTTGCTAGGTTCCGGGTTCTATCCTGAATAGGAACAGGGATATTTCCTCGTCTCAGTTGCTCCAGCACAGCCCTAGGTCTACTCAGCCTGCTACCGGATGGGTACTGGGGTTCTTTCTCAGGGCTAATAGGAAGCTGGGGTTGACGATGCGGCGCATCCCACATTCTCCTAACGCTGCGGCTGAGAAAGGCTGGACTCTTAGATCCCGTCAGACCAGCACCCAGTCTCGGGCTTCTGCCGCACACTTTACCTCTCCAAAATCGGATTCCACTTTCTTAACGAAGTTAATACATAGGTATATATGAAAATTGCTGGACTCATTTATTAACTTTGGAGTGTTCGTCCTCTTCAATAACAGAGCAGTGAGGTCACGACACGAGAAGTGTCAGTTGCGACTGCAACCGGAATCCGCGCTCACTTGGCTAGTAAGATATGGTTATTGACGGATCCGGTTCAATCTGCTATATTGCTGCTCTATTAAAACCAGTGTGAGTATGGGTCCCCAGCCTCGCTTTGACCCGTGAACCTGTGTTAAACTAGTTCAAAAATGGTTCAAATGGCTTTGAGCACTATGGGACTTAACTTCTGAAGTCGTCAGTCCCCTAGAACTTAGAACTACTTAAACCTAACTAACCTAAGGACATCACACACATCCATGCCCGAGGTAGGATTCGAACCTGCAACCGTAGCGGTCACGCGGTTCCAGACTGTAGCGCCTGGAACCGCTCGGCCACCCCGGCCGGCGATTAAACTAGTAATCCACAAACGGCCCCGTACCTACTTGATTGAGATCACGTAGATTCTAAGATCCGACGACTGGAACGAAAGACGTACATTATCTGATCAGGAAACCTATTACTGAGGCTAAATATGGCGAGTGTCCGCACTTCGCCTCTTAACGGCTTGAATTCTGTTGGGGAAACTTCTAATCAGGAGTCTGAATGTCTGTAGAGGAATATCTGTAGAGAAATAGCCGAAAGCATAAAAGTTTGTGGCTTCGGAAATTGGGATCTGGAACGAAGTCGACGTTCTGACTCATCCCAAAGATGTTCCGCTAGGTTCAGGTCGGGACTCTGCGCAACCCAGTCCATTTCAGGGATGTTATTCTTTCTCAAAGGTGCTGCTTTATGACGGGTGCACTGTCATGTTGACACAAAGAATCATCGTCTCTGAAGTTAGATGAGTGGTCAGCGCGGCGGAATGCCACGCTAAGGGGCCCGGGTTCGATTCTCGGCTGGGGCTGGAGGTTTTCTCCGTTCAGGGACTGGGTGTAGTGCTGTCCTCGCCGGGCGGTGTGGCCGAGTGGTTCCAGGCGCTTCAGTCTGGAACCACGCGCAGGCGCTATGGTCGCAGGTTGGAATCCTGCCTCGGGCATGGATGTATGTGATGTCCTTAGGTTAGTTAGGTTTAAGTAGTTTTAAGTTCTAGGGTACTGATGACCTCAGATGTTGTCCCATAGTGCTCAGAGCCATTTGAAACACCTTTTTGTGTTGTCCTCAGCATCATTTCATCCCCATCTCCGACGCGCAAGTCGCTCAATGTAGCGTGGAATGCAGTAAGTACTTGCTCTCGCCGGCCGAACTTCCCCGAGTAGGTGACTCCCGACCCACAATGCCGTACTCTCATTTCCATTTTTCCATCGTTTCTGAACTCTTCCTCCACTGCATGCAGTACGGAATGCTGTTAAATGGCTTCATATCCTTCCGCATGTAGTGTTTTCTTAAGTGTAATAAGGGGAAACACGAAAAGCACCCCCACACCGTAACGCCATCTCCTCCTTACTTCATTGTTGGCACTATATATGATGACTGGTCACGTTCGCCAGGCATTAGCTAAACCTAAACACTTCCATCGGATTGCTACAGCATATGGGGTGATTCATCATTCCAAATCACACGTTTTTAGTCATTTACTGTTCAGCGACGTGGCTCTTTCCACCACTTCATGTGTGCCTAAGATTTGAATTCACATATGTGTGGTTTATAAGGAGCTATTCGACAACTGTCGCCAATTCTTTGTATCTCTCTATGGACACCTACTGTGTCAGGTGGGTCGCTAGTGGCGCTTGGGAACTCACGAGTCATTCTGTTCGCTGATTACGCGTAATTTTTACAGTCCCTTTCCACATTGTTCGACGATCCTGTCCGCAGTATTTGATGTCTGCCAGGTCTTGATTTAGCCACGATTGTTACTTCGCTTTTCCGCTTCTCAGTCAAATGACCAACCATCAATTCGGGTAGTTTTAGATGCGTTTAAATGTCCCTGATGGACTTCTTAATCAGGTGACATTGGAGAACTGGTCCAAGTTCTAAGTCACTGAGCTGTCTGCACCGACGCTTTCTGCTATTAGTGCTTGTCTACTGACAAACCAGTTTTCCCAGCCTCCTTTTATACTGATATACAGGACATAAAGTCCCGTCTGAGGCCTGCGATCATTTTTATGTTAATAATTGGCAACCAAGTCGCAATAAAGTCATGAGATGTTCAATTGACTCTTTTATTAGAACATGTTACGCGTCTCGGTATTACAACCATCTTCAGAAATCTGTTACAAAAAAGTGAAAAACATAAGTGAACAGCACACCAGCACGTCTCAACGTTATGGTATGAGATCTGGTCATATGAGTTACATACCACAAATTTCACCTCCTTCCTAACCAACCAGGCGTATAGCCTTGACAACTCAAAGAAAATGTCGAGGAACATATGACTGCGACACAAGCAGTCTTGAAGTAGAGCGTACACTGACGCTAAAGAAGTCAACTAGCAGCGAAGCGCCCTCGGTATGGGGCACTGCATGGTCGTGTGCTACAGGCGTTCATATGTAATTTAATAATAATATACTCTTCACATAACATCTAACAGGGTGTAACTACGACAAGCATTCGGAATAGTACTTCCGTACACGTTAACACTAAAGGATTTTTAAATCTTTTTTTTTTTTTTAAATCTCCAAAACTTTTACATTTTACGTACTATGCTTATAGCCAGTAGTGGCACTATGCACAACTCAAACCATATAAATAATAGGGGGGGGGGGAGAGTTTCTTCATAAATAAACCTTTCAGCCTCTCAAATCTTTAAAAGAATACCATCAAATTAAATATAACCAACATTATCCACCATAAACTAAAAACCTGTGGTCAGCTCGCGTCCGCAAACGTCTTAGGCGCTATCTGTTAAAGCCAACGGCAACCACGTCGGCAGCCATCCGCCTATCGAATTACAGCCAAGTGATATTCATGGGCCATGACTGCCCAAATAGAAGCCTCCAAACCAACCATCTCAAAACTATTACAAACACTAAAGCTCTCCTTAAAAGTATAATATTTTTTGAGTTTATCGTGACAAAATCTATTCACAAAGTAATTTGGGCTTGAACAAACGCTAATAATCGGACGGATGGGTTTCTCAATTTTATGGAGCTTAATTTGACCCCTCAACCGTGGCATTTTGGGATTCATCATGAAAAGCCTCTTTCTCTTTACATCTGAGTTAAACAGGAAATGCGAGTAATTATTACATTTTTTAATATCTCGGCTAAACTGAGTTAGAGGCTTGTTACTAGTTTCTACGATACCATTTTCATTGAAAAATCTGAAGGTTTTAGCAATGTAATCACTATCCTTAATAAACACAACGGAGTTTCCTATATCGGCTTTCACTGCTGAGATCTTATTGTCCTCTAATTTTAAATTTAGTTTCTTCACAGTATCAGAAAATGTACAAATTGCCACAGCTATATCGGCCTGCAAAATTTTGGGAACTTGCCAGATGTTTGGCAACGTCATAGGTCGGAGAGCCTATGTTACTCACTATGGGGCGTAGAGGAACATCTTTCTTGTGGACCTTTGGTAGTCCATAAAGTCTAGGAGGCACCGGACCACTTGGTTTCAATCTTCGAAAAACTTTTGTGGAAAGGGAGAATCATTCAGAAGCGAAACAGTTTTCTTCGCCACTCGATTAGTTGGATCCCTGCTGATCTTCCGGTACATGCTGACACTCAATAAATTGTACATTTTATCATGGCGTTGCCAAACATCTGGCATAATTGTTGAGGCCTCTTGTGGAAAAATGTACTCACCACATAAGAAACTCTGCTGACTTCATTAGTAAACTGAAATCATTGAAAATGAACTCCTCTGATATATTAGTTAGTGTTGATGTGATGGCTTTATTTACAAAGGTTGCCCTTCGACAACTTATTGAAAGAAGTTTTGACAAAAAGATTTCAGCTTTATTTACACATGTTCTGACCTCCACATATTTCTTATTTAACAACGAATTTTTTGAACAGACGGACGGAGTCGTCATGGGTAGTCCCTTATCCCCTCTGGTGGCCAATTTATTCATGAAGGACTTCGAGGAGAAGGCGCTTGAATCTGCTGACTTGAAACCCACGGTATTCTGGAGGTATGTTGATGACACATTTGTAGTTTGGCTCATGGTGAAGACAACTTGCAAGACTTCTTAAGACATCTGAACTCCCTCCACGATCAAATAAAGTTCACAATGGAAATTGTAAAGGAGGGATGCCTTCCATTCTTGGATGTTTTGGTTCGGCGCAGAGAGGGTGGCACTCTAGGACATGAAGTGCATGGGAAGCCGACGCACACCGATCTGTATTTACGTGCAAATAGCTGCCACCATCCTGCCCAGACAATGAGTGTTCTCCGAACTTTGACCCACAGAGTGCATATTATTTCTGACGAAAGCAGTCTGCAAGATGAACTTTCCCACTTACAAAGAGTGTTTGAAGACAATGGGTACTCTCCACAACAAATACAGAGGGCACTGAAAATGAAACCGAAAGATGACACAAAGAAAGCAAAAGAAGATGAAGAAACCTTTAAATCGATGGCCTTCCTGCCATATGTGGATAGCCTCTCATCAGAAATAGGACGGATTCTCGGCAGACACAAAGTAAGTGATTTTTCGTCCTCCACTCAAGACAGCTGCACTCGTGGGCTCCGTCAAAGATGATTTGCTGCTCCGAAAATCTGGAGTTTACAAAATTCCATATCAATGTGGCCTTTCTTACATCCGACAAACAACTCGTACTGCCCAAGAAAGATGTACAGAACACCGGAGGTACACACGGCTTTTACAAGCTAACAAGTCGGCAGTGGCAGAGCACTGTATTAATAATGGTCACAGTATGTAGTATGACAACATCGAGATACGTCATCCTTTTGCGACTCGATAGTGAAGGAGGCAATTGAAATTCGCTTGAGGACGAATTTAATAAATAAAGATAGTGGTTTCAATCTTGATAAATCATGGAATCCGGCACTTGGTGTAATAAACTCAAAAGACGTCGTCACAATGCAGCTCACAATGCTACATCGATATGTCAACACAGATCGACTGCGGAGTCATAGACACAACTCGCGCATTATGCACGTCTCTGCCGCTGACCAACTGGCGCATTTGCATCTGTGGCCGCATGCACAGTCGCGTGGTACACGAGTATAAAGGGGCAAAGCGAGCAATGGAGCGGCACTCTTACGGCTCACTCTGAAGATGGCTGAACGTTATACGGCCGAAATATTAGAAGAAGAAGGAAATTTCTTGCTGCTGCACACCCGAAACTTAATGGAACAATATAAACATTAACACAAAATGCAAAGTATGTGTTGGTGTAAAATATTTAATATCATCGGAATTTCACATTGACTCCTGGGATTTCAGCAGTGAGGCAATTATTATTATGCATCCAGTTAACATTTAATTGGTACAGAAAAGTTGTCGAAACCAACAAGATAAATGCACGCTCTAATCATTTCACTGAACTTAACGTCGACTCATAATCTATGAGTATGTTAATCGAACATTTTAGCTGGAACCTGGTAAAAAGAATTTTTTACATCTCCTTTCAATCATCGATCTTGGACGTTGTCATGCCGCGTGTACGAGCTTCTGCTTTCGATTGCGATTTGAAATTGTTAGCAATCGCTGACAACCTTGCCAATTACTGTATGTTGTTAACGAAACAGTATAATTTCGTTCACTACCTTAGCTAGGCTAGTCCATTGTTTTGTTATTGTGCATTTATTAAGTTAAATAAATTCCGCGTGCATTGTTATAGATTGATAATGTGTACTCTCGCACTTACGACGTGCATATTGTTATCAAACTACGTCACGGTTTGCAACAACGGTTGGAGCAGCTTCAGCAATGATGTAAACCCAGCAGCCACAGTGGTAACAGCAGCTGGAAGAGAAGGGAGCCGAACACCATCACCGGATCCGAAAACTTCTGGCAGCCGCTTCTCGGCCTACCGGCTCACAAGCATTTCCAGCCACAGACAAATATTCTGAAGAGTGGAAATTTTACCAACTCCCTCTTCAAAAATTATTTTTCGGTGTTTTAGTAGCCTCACTCAAGCAGAGACGCTCGTTGTTTTTGTCCTGATGTTCTGCCCATATTTTATGTTTGTAATGACGGCCGAGTAACGACGCCACAGAGCGGCAGCTTTACAGCTGCTAAAAGAGACGACAGATTGCTGTGCCGTTTGGGGTATCTTTTCTTTTCGCGCTCTGTCGATTGGTGCCTTAAGGTTGGCCTCAGCATTGGTCGTGGAAAAAAGAGAGAGAGAGAGAGAGAGAGAGAGAGAGAGAACCACTAGTGCGTACCTTTCAGAGGGACACGCGTGGAGAAAAACGAGGCCATTAACCTCGCTATTGACATTCCTTTGTAGAAAGCATCGCAAATACGACACGATCATACTTGAAAACATATAATTACAGTTTGGAGCCTGTACAATTTTTCAACGACTTTGTAACTTTTTTGGTAGAGTAAATTATTGTGATGTATCACTCTAATGTTAAGATCTGACATAGGTATTAGACATTTCCTATCTTTACTGTAATATTCTTTCTGATTGAGCTTTATCATGTTTAGGTATAAGTTATTGTATTTGCTGCTGCTGTTTGTCAGGCATAGTTCTACTGAATTTTACATTGTATTAAGCTAGTTTTACTACTGATTTATTTTTCTTGTTGGTGCACATTGGGTCATATTAGTTGTAATGTTGCATTTGCTTTGCTGATTTAGATATACTGTCGCTTGCTTTGCCAATTTGCATTTTTTTGTTATTGCTGTTTGTGTTAATTGTTTTGTGCTGCTGCATTGCCTCGTCCTTAGTATATATATCTGAGCTCAGTAGATTTAAGTTAGCTTAAGAGGGGGTAGGCTATATAAGAGAATGAATTGTGATGAGTTGGAAAAGATTCATTGAGAAGCTAAAAAAGGTTTGGCAAAAAAAGTTGTGTACAATGAAGAATAATTATTTTGAAAGAGGATATGAAAAAAAGCATTAGGGTTTAGGTGCAACAGGTATACTTCAGCATCCAAATGTTCAGGTGTACATAAATAGAAAAGGATAACAGAATATCTTTCTTGGATGTCTTAGTTATGAGACGGTCCGATAGAAGCTTGGAATATAAAGTTTTTCGGAAGGCAACACATACGGACAGATATTTACATAAAAATTCTAATCATCATCCACAACAAAAAAGGGGTGTCATAAAAAGTCTTGTCGATCGAGCGGAACGGATATGTACACCTGAACATTTGGATGCTGAAGTGAAACATCTGAAGCAGGTTTTTGAGAAAAACGGCTACTCAAGAAAAGAGATAAATAGAATTTTGCGTCCAAGGAACAGAAGATCAAAAGATAAGAATGAACCACAACGACAGAAAAATACAGTAGTTCTCCCTTTTATTAAAAAAGTAACAGATCGGATCGGTAAGATTTTACGAAAACATGACATAAAACCGGTCTTTAAACCAACAAAGAAAATAAGTCAAGTACTACGATCTGCGAAGGATAAACGCCCTCCCCTGTCGACATGTCGTGTGTATAAAATTCCATGTAACTGTGGTAAAGTTTATATTGGTACTACCAAAAGAAGCGTAAATACGCGACTGAAAGAGCATAAAAGTCTTTGTCGACTTGGAAAAATAGAAAAATCAGCTGTAGCGGAACATGCTCTTCAACCAGACAACCACCAAGTGAAGTTTTCGGATACCGAAGTTTTATCTACAACGTTAAATTACTATCCATGGCTATATAGAGAAGCTATTGAAATTTATAAACATCACGACAATTTTAATAGGAAAGAGGAGGCTATGAAACTTAGCAATATATGAACAGTGGCTCTACAAAATTTCTAACAATTTTTATCTTTGACAAGGTGGTAATCGATAGTCAACCTTATCTTTGCTATGGATTATCACTGCTCATCACGTGTCACCTGAACCACGCCCCCCTTTCTCACAATATATAAGTCGCTCTCAGACACCCGACCAGTCAGTCGGCAAGACTCAGCGGAGCAGCGCCTCTGAGGAAGTCCAGCGCAGTCCTGGGCGAAACGTAAGGAGCAGAAAAGTTCTTGGACCACGACGTCACATCCCGGAAAGTATATCAACAGCCATTATTTATACTGTTTTGTTTTAATACTGATGTGTGAAGTTAACGTTCCGAAAGCTATTATCATCTTTCATATGTTTACTCATGTCATAATTCCTGTAACACTGATGCATATGTTTATTTCTATTCTTTCGTAAAGCCTGTATTACTACAAATATTATCTGTATTATTATGTTCTTTAAATATGTTTTCTGCACCTTTGTAGGTGTATTCTCCTGAGTAAATCTGTAACTGTATGGACACTATTTCTTCATATTAAGTATTTTTATTTCACTGCACACATTTCTGTTGGTCATAGTATATGCACAATATGTGAGAAGTTAAAAAAAAGGGACTGTTAGTGCTCGAACGTGTGTTGATAATTCAGCAAGGGACTGGTTTACAGCATTCTGCTTTTAAGGTCATTTCAAATATTTTTTTGTATTGCAGAAGCAGTGGCTCATGGACTTGCTATATTGTAGGCAAGACTCTTGCATGGTGATTGTGCACCCGCACAGTCGCAACAGATGGCTGCTCGCCATCTCTACAAGGATTACCTTTGATGGACCACTAATACCATTATTTCTACAAGGACTGCAGTGGGTCTGCATCTCTGGTGGCCCACCAATACCATACTCTCTACCAGGACTACCATGGGTTTGCTCTGTGATAACCTACCTACCAATATTCTTCAAAACTTCTACTGACTATGCTCTGGGTTTGCTTTGTTGTGGCCCATTACTTGTCGGCATGTCAAGAGTCAGTACTGTCTTTCCGTTGGAAGGGCAACACTACTTCTTTAAGACTGCATGGAAATCCACTACTTCCTTGTAGATTTTCTTTTACTGCTCACACTTTGAGAAAAAACTGCAACTACTACTGTGATGAATAATCAGGACTGTCTTAATGAGAACAATTTTTGCTTTTGACCAATATTGTATCAATAAGTGTGTGCATTTGATATATTTATTAATGTTAATATAAAAAATTAACAAATATATAGTGGCCATTGCCCAAAACAATTTGTAAAAATTTTTGTGGAAAAGCGTGGGGGCTATGTAAGTAGGCTGTTTAGGTTTTTGTGTTGGTAACGCCACGTAGCGGTCAGTATGAAAATGACTGACTGTGCTGTGTGCAGTCTGTGGCTGGTTGGCATTGTTGGAACATTCACTATTGTAGTGTTGGGCAGTTGGATGTGAACAGCACGTAGCGTTGCGCAGTTGGTGGTGAGCCGCCAGCAGTGGGGGATGTGGGGAGAGAGATGGCGGAGTTTTGAGACCAGACGATCTGGGCGTGTGTCCGTCAGACTGGATGTCATGAACTGATATATATATATATATATATATATATATATATATATATATATATATATATATATATATATATATACTATGACTTTTGAACACTAGTAAGGTAAATACATTGTTTGTTCTCCATCAAAATCTTTCATTTGCCTATCAGTAGTTAGTGCCTTCAGTAGTTAGAGTCTTTTATTTAGCTGGCAGTATTGGCTCTCGCTGTATTGCAGTAGTTTGAGTAACGAAGATTATCGTGAGGTAAGTGATTCATGAAAGGTATAGGTTATTGTTAGTCAGTGCCATTTTATAGGGATTATTGAAAGTCAGATTGCGTTGCGCTTAAAAAAAATATTGTTTGTCAGTTTAGTGATGATCAGAATAAGTAAAGAGAGAAATGTCTGAGTAGGTTCAGTTTTGCTCAGCTGTTTGAAAATCAAATAACGTAGAGGTTTTCCAGAATTGTCATTTATAAATTTTTCTAAGGGGATGTTTCAAGTTGAAGACTTGCTTTTTTTTGTCCAAAGGACGACATGGAATATTGTTGGTCCGCCATTGCACGTTATATCCAATGGAGAGACACAGCGCATGTTTAGGATCGTTAAGAAGCTTGCAAGTGGAATAGCTATTTGTGCATAAATGGAGGATGGCCTAAACATGTTTCACCGAGCAAAGCATATGGATTTCAGTATCACAGCCGGGTGACTATGTGGTCGGCAACCACGCGCGCTATTGCACCGCTGGATCCGTTTCTTTCCATAGAGATGCCGTTGGATCCGCTAACAGCAGTGCGTCTTCCACGCAAGAGGACACGTAAGTCGGTCCTCTCCCTTCCCTATGTGCCAATCTGAAAGGGGGGGGGGGGTGACGAGACAGACAGCATATTCACCGGATCCAGGGATGCCAATGGAATATGGACTGTTCGCTCACCAGAGCAGCGCCACGTGCACCGGCAGTTAGCCACCTATAGCGGCCCTACCGCAGCTTTTGAGACCCACTTCCGATTGTGCCTGCATGCCTTAAATCTCTTCTGCGTCCAGCAATCCGTCTTGGGCGTCACTCCGTTCAGATGTGGTCTTCTGCTGTGGATTGTCATTTTGACTTGTTTGTCAGATGTTGAAGGCTTATTTTGTGTTCTCGACCGAACATTCTGATTTCTTTCAATCATCTGACCAAACTTGTTATTGGGCATTAATTGTCTGAGCCGATACAGCTATCGCCGTCACCAACACCCCCCTAACTTGGCTTGTGAGTAATTGCAATTCCACGTATTCTTAAGGGATCGCTCTTGCAAAGTTTTTTAAACCATCCGCATTGAAACGCAAGGGTCACTCACTGCCGACTTAATACACAGAAGGCTTCAAACTGAAGACACAAACACAGCAGAACAGTGAATCAGCCGAGATAATGATAGTGAATATTCTGAAGAAGAAGGAAAAGAAGAAGATGATGGCGGTAAAATTGCTGGTAGTGATGATGCTGTAGCTGTAGCTTCTAAGAGAAAGAAATGCTGATTACTGTGAAACTAAATGTGAAACATGTATAACGTGCCGATAACAAGAAACGTTTTAATGAGAAGCTTATGTAAGCTTTCAATAAAAATATATTCTAGAAATGAAAATACTCAAATTTATTTTTTCAAAAACTTTCTCCTCTTCTAACGGGAGCTCTAGATACCGTATTCAACTGCTGAGCAATACTGAATGTTAGTTGGCCCTGTGTTGCGCATGGGATCAGTGTAATGAAATAAAGCTTTAAACTTAGTGAGATACTGAATTTGAAATAATGAAAACTAATGTAGCTGTATACTAAGAGTAACTAACTATGTACTCAGTGAAAACTATGTAACTGAAACTCAACACTGAAGTAAATTACGAAAGTTCCGTGGCTTGAAGTGAAAATCTTAACTTGAAATGTTAACAAAAATAAAATACTTTTTATTTACTATTAAAAACAGTCTTGATCACAATTTATTTATTATGGTGACCGGTAAATACTTTTTATTTACTATTAAAAACAGTCTTGATCACAATTTATTTATTATGGTGACCGCTTTCGACCACTACTGTGGTCATCTTCAATCCTACAAGTTGTATACAAAGCTTTAATTAGAGGGCTACGTACATTAAAGAAAATACACAAAGTTATAAAGCTATAAATCGATGAATTAACAATGCGTAAGAACCTCCTTCTGCTGGAGAATCACTACTGGAGAAACCAGTGCACGTCTTACTATGTATAACGGAGGCTCCACCCACTTCTGATGGCATGATGTCATTACTAACCAATGAGTTACAAGTGGAATAACAATGTAAAATTTCTTAGTTAAAAGAATATTGTCAAAAAATAAAAATAAACACACACTAAACTTAGACTATTTAACAGCTATTGTCAATTAAGAAGCGTTAAAAATATTTAAACATTTAGGATAAATGAAATTCGTTTTGACAGTACATGGGTTGCCTCTCAAAACCTCTTAGTGAACCATTTGGAAGCACTGGTTGCCATTGTGAAGTTGGACGCCGTTCCAAAGATGAGGCAGCAGGCTTCTTTCCACTGAAGTTGTTGCAACGTCGATAGGCAAATTAGTGGTTAGCATGGTGCGGATAAACTCCAGTGCAAAGATGTGGCACCAGGATTCTTTCTAACGATGCTGTTGCGAAAGTGGAATGGCGAAGACTGTCACGTCAGACGATGTATTATTGAGCAGCAACATGTCATTATTGAAACGATTTTCAATGAGTAGGCTACAATAATAGACAATATTTCTTAAATATGGACAACTACTTCGTATCGTATTTGTGCAGTATCTACTATACATGTCAGCTAGAGATCATTGCAGCCTACTCATTGAAAATCGTTTCAATAAAGACACGTTGCTGCTCAATAATACATCGTCTGACGTGACAGTCTTCGCCATTCCACGTTCGCAACAACTTCGTTAGAAAGAAGCCTGCTGCCACATCTTTGCACTGGAGTTTATACGCACCATGATGCTAACCACTAATTTGCCTATCGATGTTGCAACAACTTCAGTGGAAAGAAGCCTGCTGCCTCATCTTTGGAACGGCGTCCAACTTCACCATGGCAACCAGTGCTTCCAAACGGTTCACTAACAGGCTTTGAGAGGGCAACCCATGTACTGTTAAAACGAATTTCATTTATCCTAATGTTTAAATATTTTTAACGCTTCTTAACTGACAATAGCTGTTAAAAAAGCTAAGTTTAGTGTGTGTTTATTTTTATTTCTTGACAATATTCTTTTAACTAAGAAATTTTACATTGTTATTCCACTTGTAACTCATTGGTTAGTAATGACTTCATGCCGTCAGAAGTGGGTGGAGCCTCCATTATACACTCCTGGAAATGGAAAAAAGAACACATTGACAGCGGTGTGTCAGACCCACCATACTTGCTCCGGACACTGCGAGAGGGCTGTACAAGCAATGATCACACGCATGGCACAGCGGACACACCAGGAACCGCGGTGTTGGCCGTCGAATGGCGCTAGCTGCGCAGCATTTGTGCACCGCCGCCGTCAGTCTCAGCCAGTTTGCCGTGGCATACGGAGCTCCATCGCAGTATTTAACACTGGTAGCATGCCGCGACAGCGTGGACGTGAACCGTATGTGCAGTTGACGGAGCTTGAGCGAGGGCGTATAGTGGGCATGTGGGAGGCCGGGTGGACGTACCGCCGAATTGCTCAACACGTGGGGCGTGAGGTCTCCACAGTACATCGATGTTGTCGCCAGTGGTCGGCGGAAGTTGCACGTGCCCGTCGACCTGGGACCGGACCGCAGCGACGCACGGATGCACGCCAAGACTGTAGGATCCTACTCAGTGCCGTAGGGGACTGCACCGCCACTTCCCAGCAAATTAAAGACACTGTTGCTCCTGGGGTATCGGCGAGGACCATTCGCAACCGTTTCCATGAAGCTGGGCTACGGTCCCGCACACCGTTAGGCCGTCTTCCGCTCACGCCCCAACATCATGCAGCCCACCTCCAGTGGTGTCGCGACAGGCGTGAATGGAGGGACGAATGGAGACGTGTCGTCTTCAGCGATGAGAGTCGCTTCTGCCTTGGTGCCAATGATGGTCGTAAGCGTGTTTGGCGCCGTGCAGGTGAGCGCCACAATCAGGACTGCATACGACCGAGGCACACAGGGCCAACACCCGGCATCATGGTGTGGGGAGCGATCTCCTACACTGGCCGTACAACTCTGGTGATCGTCGAGGGGACACTGAATAGTGCACGGTACATCCAAACCGTCATCGAACCCATCGTTCTACCATTCCTAGACCGGCAAGGGAACTTGCTGTTCCAACAGGACACTGCACGTCCGCATGTATCCCGTGCCACCCAACGTGCTCTAGAAGGTGTAAGTCAACTACCCTGGCCAGCAAGATCTCCGGATCTGTCCCCCATTGAGCATGTTTGGGACTGGATGAAGCGTCGTCTCACGTGGTCTGCTCGTCCAGCACGAACGCTGGTCCAACTGACGCGCCAGGTGGAAATGGCATGGCAAGCCGTTCCACAGGACTACATCCAGCATCTCTACGATCGTCTCCATGGGAGAATAGCAGCCTGCATTGCTGCGAAAGGTGGATATACACTGTACTAGTGCCGACATTGTGCATGCTGTGTTGCCTGTGTCTATATGCCTGTGGTTCTGTCAGTGTGATCATGTGATGTATCTGACCCCAGGAATGTGTCAATAAAGTTTCCCCTTCCTGGGACAATGAATTCACGGTGTTCTTATTTCAATTTCCTGGAGTGTATATAGTAAGACGCACACTCTTTTCTCCAGTAGTGATTCTCCAGCAGAAGGAGGTTCTTACTCATTGTTAATTATTGTCTTATAGCTTTATAACTTTATGTATTTTCTTTAATGTACGTAGCCCTCTAATTAAAGCTTTGTATACGACTTGTAGATTTGAAGATACCCACAGTAGTGGTTAAAACTTGTCACCGTAATAAATAAATTGTGGTCATGACTGATTTTAATAGTAAATATTTGTAACACATTGATCACTGTCACTCCCATAATTTATTCAAAAGTAATTAAAAATAAAATACAGCTCTACGCAGGAAGAATTACCTTTCTGAGATTACCTACACTGTTCACTGTTAATCAATTGTTTACTTAGCACAATACCTGATAATTCTACGATATGTTTGAAACTTCCTGGCAGATTAAAACTGTGTGCCGGACCAAGGCTCGAACTTTGGACCTTTGCCTTTCGTGGGCAAGTCCGTTACCAGCTGAACTATGCAAGCACGACCTACGATCCGTCCTCATAGCTTTCGTTCCGCCAGTACCTCGTCTCCTACTTTCAAAACTTCATAAAAGCCCTACAGCAGAACGAAATGGTTTCTCATACGAATGCACAGTGTGATCTGCTTTGAAACAAAAGTAACTTATCTCATCTTCAACATATTGTTTTGTGTCTGGTATACTGACGTTCTCGAAAGCGAACAGAAATCATCAGATGCAGCGGTATTTGGCACTTTAGTATCGGCGCCCTTCTCCCTGCAGCTGCGACAAGGAAAGCTGCAGTGATGGTCGTCATACCAAGGGTACATTGTGCTCCAGACATCGTGGATATTTGTCTCGCTGCAGACAAGCCCATTTTTCTACCTCAAGATAAGCTACGTGGCTGTACGCCACTGCTCGGCTAAGAGAACAACGTCTGTCCTCTCGCGTCCTACGCACGGTGGGCCTTTGACATCCTACGTGGCGTTCGGTGTGTGCCTTCTGAACGCATCGCTTCCATAATCGCACAACAGTCATCGGATTCCTACCAACGCGAGCAGTAGAAAGGGAAACCATAAACCACCGTATCTGTAGGCACGAGGTAGATGCTCTCGAATTTTCTCATGCGGAAATACATTTCTTCTTCTTACAACAGGTAAAACACGATAATCTCACAAACAATCCGCAATCAACTGTGGTTTCTAAATGAGTAATTTTTCATTATTTGCAGAACATACACTACTGGCCATTAAAATTGCTACACCAATAAGAAATGCAGATGACAAACGGGTATTCATTGGACAAGTATATTATACTAGAACTGACATGTGATTACGTTTTCACGCCATATGGGTGAATAGATCCTGAGAAATCAGTACCCACAACAACCACCTCTTGCCGTAATAACGGCCTTGATACGCCTGGGCGTTGAGTCAAACAGAAATTAGATGGCGTGTACAGGTACAGCTGCCCATGCAGCTTCAACACGATACCACAGTTCATCAAGGGTAGTGACTGGCGTATTTTGACGAGCCAGTTGCTCGGCCACCATTGACCAGAATTTTCAAATGGTGAGAGATATGGAGAATGTACTGGCCAGAGCAGCAGTCGAACATTTTCTGTATCCAGAAAGGCCCGTACAGGACCTGCAACATGCGGTCGTGCATTATCCTACTGAAATGTAGGGTTTCGCAGGGATCGAATGAAGGGTAGAGCCAAGGGTCGTAACACCTCTGAAATGTTACGTCATCTGTTGAAAGTGCCGTCAGTGCGTCCAGGTGGTGACCGAGACGTGTAACCAATGGCACCCCATACTATCACGCCGTGTGATACGCCAGTATGGTGATGACGAATACACGCTTCCTTCCAATGTGCGTACACAAGATGACGCCAAACACGGATGCGATCATCATGATTCATCCGAAAAAATGACGTTTTGCCATTCGTGCACCCAGGTTCGTCGTTGAGTACACCATCGCAGGCGCTCCCCTCTGTGATGTAGCGTCAAGGGTAACAGCAGCCATGGTCTCCGAGCTGATAGTCTATGCTGCTGCAAACGTCGTCGAACTCTTTTTGCAGATAGTTTTTGTCTTGCGAACGTCCCCATCTGTTGATTCAGGGATCGAGACATGGCTGCACGATCCATTACAGCCATGCAGATAAGATGCCTGTCATCTCGATTGCTAGTGATACGAGGCCGTTGGGATCCAGCCCGCCGTTCCGTATTATCCTCCTGAACCCACCGATTCCACATTCTGCTAACAGTCATTGGTTCTCAATCGTTGCGAGCAGCAATGTCGCGATACGATAAACTGCAATCGTGATAGGCTACAATCCGACCTTCATCAAAGTCGGAAACGTGTTGGTACGCATTTCTCCTCCTTACACGAAGCATCACAACAACGTATCACCAGGATGTTTGTGTGTGAGAAATCGGTTGGAAACTTTCCTCATGTCAGCACGTTGTAGGTGTTGCCACCAGCGCCAACATTGTGTGAATGCTTTGAAAAGCTAATCATTTGCGTATCAAAGCATCTTCTTCTCGTCGGTTAAATTTCACGTTTGTAGCACATCTTCATGTTGTAGCAGTTTTAATGTCCAGTAGTGTACATTTCTTCTTCTTACGCAAGGTAAAACACGATAATCTCACAAACAATCAGCAATCAACAGTGATTTCTAAATGAGTAATCTTTCGTTATTTGAAGAACATAGCTGGCAGCATTCCCACTTACCTTCTGCGGATGCACTGAAACACTAATCATCTGTATATACACTTTTATAGACCAGCAGTATATATAAATGATGAACACGTGCTGCCGCTTCCATGTTTCCTGATTGCTGCCTTCGTACTATTGCAGTTTTATTGACCAGCAGTATATATAAATGACCTAGTGGATGATATCAGAAACTGTATGAGGCTGATCATAAACGCTGCTGTTGAACACAGGGAAGTCGCAGTCGTAGAAGACTGTTGAGCAATATAGGAGGACCTGCAGGCGATTGACGCTCTGTGAAGAAAATGACAACTGGCCCTCAACATAAACAAATCCAGCACATTTTGCACAAATAAGAGGAAATAATCCTCTTCTGTTATATTACAAAACTATTGAAAAATCACTGGAAACAGTGTAACCCATTAATTATCTAGGAGTACGTCTACGAAACGATTTAAAGTTGAACCACCACATAATACTAGTGGTAGGAAAGCTAGATGCACGGAAGATTTTTTTCGAAGAATCATCGCGAAATGCAATCATCCGAGGAAGGAGGCAACTTAAAGTGTTGTGCAGAGACAGTTGAATCCAGTGGAACTAAATTTCTAATTGTTGTTGTTTGTAGGTCCCTTAACTCTGTCTTCAGAGAATTTCTGCTCAAGTTAGAGACGGTTCTTGGTTCACTTTATAGGAAGTACCAAAGATTCTTCGTATGTGGTGATTTCAGTATTAATTTTGTATGTGACAGTGCAAAAACAAGGAGGATGTTTGAAGCTTTCCTAAATTCATACGATCTGAAGCAGCCTGTTTTTTTTCCTCCCACAAAGGTGCAGGGAAACAGTAGCACATCCACAGATAATATTTTTATTCATTCTTCATTACTAAATGGGCATTCTCTTAGTATAAGGATGAATGGCCTTTCAGACCATGTGTGAGCGTGTGGGAGCTATTCTGTCATTCTGCGCAACGGATTCATCTGATAGGTACCCTTTACCCTGTGGCTCCTGCAAGATGCAATTTCCACCCCCACACTACTACAGAAGTCAGACAGACACACCTAAGGTTCTAAAGAGAAATGCCTGAAAAACTTTCATCAATAAATACCTTCTGGAGTCGTCCGCTGTAAGGAAATGACACAAAAATTCACACAACTTGTTACGTAACTAGTGGGATACTTGGGTACTGGAGTAGTGCTAGCTAGTGTAAGAAAATCATGAAACTAACGAAAGTTATTATTTATTTTGCAAAAGTTCTGAGAAATCACAATGGCACTTTCAGTTATGAACTGAACAAGTTATTTCCTGGTTTCTTTCCGAATGTGAAGTTACCTCTTAAGGATAGGATTCGCTAATAAAATTTCTATACAAAGTTTAAGATTGTTATTGACTTGGAAGAACGGCTGAGAGCCGCGCCTACTTGAATAATTATCCATTAGAATGTTGCTACGTACGGTCGAGGATGTCGTGTGTGAAATGCAGTGAAGTGTATTGTTGTGGAGGAAATATGGGGCTGTAGCACACAATACCGTAAGCTGCGATGACTGCTGTCTGCGCCGCTCGCTGCTGACAAATAAGATAACCCTCTTTCTATCTGGATTGACCTTTGATAATCAAAATCTCCCGACGGCTTGATGAAGTCATGGACTCCTATTCGCCCCTAATCTAACTGTTGGGGTGGTACACCGGTCAGATAACCAATCCACCGCGATGCCACTCAAAAATTCGCTCGCAGGCGTTTAACTATAACTCTGTCCGTTCACACCACACAAGAAGTGTGTCGGCCAACACAGTGAACAAGGACTCAATGTATAGTCGCACACCGATTCGCTCTCGACAGAGGTGCTCTCCCAGTGAACTACTGAGGAGAGGCTTGTTCCTCGCTCTTTGAGTACACATACGAGCGGTCACGCTCTCGTTACGTGTTCTCGCTCAAAGAGCGATAATGGAACAGCCTCTCTCCACGCCAGGCGGAAAGGGGTATATCTTTCGGCCTCTTCCATTACTCCTTCAGCTCAAGGCGTCAGGAATATCGTCTGCCAACCACCATTGCTGTTCTAAAACGGGAGAATGACGTTTCGTTTAAGGCGACCAATCCAGAAATCTGTAGCATCGGCGTTTGGCGTTTGCTGTCTCCCTGTGAAAATCTCTGAAACTGCGTGCTATGTTTGTATAGAATGTGTTGGCTAGGCGCTACCATACAGTGTAGCGGATTTTGCTTTTAAGTCGAAGATGGGGTCGATCTCCCCTTTCACTCGGGCAAACACTGTTTGCTCCTTGGGTGGTCGCCGTCCGACTGAGATAGGCTGAATCGTCCTCTGAAGGGATCGGCCTGTAGGCGTGCGGTCTGACTCCTCCGAACTAAAAGCTCTTTTGACCGTCATGTCTTGAATGTGTGTGTGTATACCAGCCTCGATTATCTCTTCTTGGTGTGCTCTTGTTATTTGCATATCGTTTACATGAATTCATACAACAATGACTTTATCTTATTGAGTTTCGGTTCAAATGAAGGGTCTTGATGTGCAGATGATGATTGTGAGGGTGGCATATGTAAGCAATGAAGGTAAGGAGACCACAATGTCTTACATACCTCCCTCCTTCTGACAAAATTTTTGTCTTGGGTTTGTCAATGCTGAAGAAAACATTGACAAAGTCAGGCAAAAATCGTTATTTCAGATTTTCCAATAAACTCTACTCAGCCATTCTTAACAATTTTTTCTAATGATTTCTTTATCGCTATTGTTTCTAGTTTTTTAATCCTACAATTTATGTTATGTTGTTAGGCAAATATAGACTTGACAAAGGTTGTTGATGAAGAATAGATGGATAGATCACATTACTAATGAGGAGGTATTGGATGGGATTGGGGAGAAGAGAAGTTTGTGGCACAACTTGACTAGAAGAAGGGATCCTTTGGCAGGACATGTTCTGAGGCATCAAGAGATCACCATTTTAGTATTGGAGGGCAGCTTGGAGGGTAAAAATCGTAGAGGGACACCAAGAGATGAGTACACTAAGCAGATTCAAAAGGATGTAGGTTGCAGTAGGTACTGGGAGATGAAGAAGCTTGCACAGGACAGAGTAGCGTGGAGAGCTGTATCAAACCAGTCTCAGGACTGAAGACCACAACAACAAAGCTTGTTATTCTTTGTAGTTGCCAGTACGTGTCTCTGTTTTCCTTTTTACATTTCCAAAAGTTGTTTTTACAATATTAATTTTTCTAAACTTGTAAGTGTGCAGTGCATTATGTCTTGGTGTGGCTATCTCTTTTCTTCAGTTAGGGGTTGCGTAAATGTTCGCAAAAGCTCTGTTGTGTTGCTTTGTTTTATTTATGTAGGTATTATCTATTTCTTTATGTGTCACTGTTTTTGTGTAAGAATGAAGATGCGTTTCCTCTTAATTCTATCCTCGGTATTAATATTATTACCCCAAAAAGGTGTTTTTGAATGTTACTTAAAGAAGAAAAATCCTGCATAAATCCTTTTCTAATTTAACATATAAAAGCAATAAATAGTCTTTTCATGAGTTTGTGAGATTATATAACGATACTAAGTTTCTTTACAAAAGGTTTTAAGGTATCTATAAATTATGGACTTTACATACATAATAAAAATAATTACTTTTACAAAGAAAGAGAAGAAAAATATCATATTACAAATGTATATAATTTTCATAAATCTAAACTTGTTTTAGTACAGAGAGAATTTATCCATTTCTTTATTTTTCGAAATAGCCTTTTCGTTTTGTGGTTCTCTGTCAGTTTCTGTGCTTGACGATCTCCATTGAAGTACTGCAAGGCGTCGACTCATTTATATGGGTGTCACAAATCATGTGAGCAGCACTATAGCATGCGATGCCGGTCTTACTTGTTAACATTGTCATTATGGAGTGGTACTTTAACCAGTGATGATGACTGTGGTTTACTGCACGAACAGTGATGTCTTGGTAGTCCTTTGCTGTCACACCTGGGAAGGTGTGGCAGTTCGATGATTGTAGTTGATTACCGACGATCGTCACCCAATATTGTGCTGTGACGTCTTGGTACGTCACACCTGGTTCGGTATGGCAATTTGGTGATGTGGTAGAGAGAATATTGTTCATTTTGCTGAATTTATTTCTAATGTTGGTTGGTACTACTTAATATTCCGTTTGCCGTTCGCTTGTATTTGTTTGACGATTCAAGGTTTATTTTTGGAGAGGTCGTTGTTGTAGTTGCCATGCTTCAAAGTTCAGGGAAAGACATTTGTAGAAATTTACTTTGTAGGATAGGAGAGAAAGGTATCTTGCTGTCTTCTGCCCTTCTTCATCTTCCATCTTCTGTTCTTCTCTTCTTTCTTGCATTCATCTGTTCTTCTTGGACAAGGAATATGTGAATTTTAGTGTAGGAGTGATATATGATTTGTAGGATCTGACTGCCTTTCCGAATGTTATTTGATGAGTTTGAAGATCTTAGTAATTTTTTGTACCTTAATTGTCGTCTTGTCGTATTATGATTTTCCTCACACTCTTCCGTTGTGTAGCAGTATCGTTACACATGAAATGTCCGTGCTGCGCATTGTGCTCCTGAAGTCCAACCTGGTTGCAACCTGCATTTCCAGTCTGGCGTTGGTCTTCATGTTGTTGTTATTGCCCTAAACGCTGTCTGTACCCTCTCCATCGCTATCTCGAAGCACCTGGTGTTAAGGGAGCTGGTGATTGGTGTTGGTGGCGATGTCCCTCTGATGCGTAGAAATATTTACAATTTTTGTTTTACATATATTTGTTATTTGCAAAAAAACTCTGATTTTATATAATGCAAAAATTTTCTAATATATATATATATATATATATATATATATATATATATATATATATATATATATATATGATTCCTTTTCTTTGTTCTAATTATGTCCTACCACTTCTTCAGTCTTTTAATTGTTGTATGCCATTCATTGTTTGTGTGTATATTGTAGTGTATTTGATACTACAAGAGATTGTCAGTGTGTATTGTGTTTCTTTTTCTTTTAATTAATGTGTTATTTACTTGATTTTTAATTTATTTTTTATTGAGTGGTTAGTGCACGATTTGCGATTGCCCCTCTGTCTGTTTCCCTTTCTTCTCTTTTATCATTTCTTTCATTCACATTCTTTTAGGTGGCTCATGTGGTAGATGCCATTCCTTTTACCTGTTTTTGGGTTCGTTGGCTCTTTGTCATTTTCGTGAACGATCCTACAAATTATCGTTGGCCCTTTATAAATTGGAAAAAAATTTCTGCATTTATTTTGACTCTTATGTGAAAGGTAATGAGCTTTTACGAATACATTTGGCCCAGTGTGAAGCGTTTCTTTGCGGCAGATTTGCCTTGAGTGATTTTACTTCGCATTGCTGCTGAGCGAATGTTTTGTAGGGCAGAAGCGACGATTTGTCTATGTTGCTTTCGGGGAATAACTGGTAATTTAATGATTTCTTTTATTTTTTCTGGTGGATGTATATTCTTTAATACTGCAATTGGTGGATACGTCGTGGTACTATGTGGTGTCTCATTAATTACTTCTTGGAAGTCTCGTAGATATAGGTCCCAAGTACAATGGTTCTTTCTACAAAATAGTCTACAAAGTGTTCCCAAATCTTTCATGGAACGCCGGCCGGATTTTCACTTGGTTTATATTTGGAATTAAAGTTGGGTTTGATTTTTAATTTGTCTAATGTATTTTTCCAATGCACTGAACTGTATTGGGGCCCAATATCTGACATGATCCTTTTCAGTCCCCCAACTCGTTGTATAAAGTCCTTTTGAAGTGCTTTACGAATTGTAAATGCAGTGGCTTTCTTTAAGGGTGTAAGTGTAGTGTATTTTGATGCTAGTTCAATTACAACAAATATGTAGATGAAGCCTTTCCTTGTTCGTGGAATTGGACCATAAATATCGGGGATAATTGGAAACATTGGGGGTCTGGTCTGAAATGTCACATGTTTTGACTGTATGCATTTTTACAACTTTTAAGAACGCGTCGAATACATTGCTCCACATTTGGGAAGCGTATTGTTTGTTTCATTTTTAGACAGCATTTCTTGGGTCCAAAATGTCCACTGCTAAAGTGGGTATACCAAATGTGTTTATTAATAAGTTCGTCAGGGATACATGCTAACCATTGTGCAGCATCATTATTACGTTTGAAAAATAGGATATTATCTTTTACTATGTAATTTTTCTAATTTATCTCGAAGTTGGTGTTTAATCTTGAGGAGGGTCTGATCTTTGTTTTGTTCGTGAGATAAATTTTTTAAAGCATTTGTGATAATATTTTGGAATGGTACGTTTTTTAGATAATGGATAATCCGTTCTTCATCTTCAGTGTTGATATTCTGGTCCTCTGCCATTCTCTGTGGTGAGCGAGACAATGCATCGGCCAGAATATTTTCAGGTCCTGGTATGTATGTGACTGAAAAGTCATACTCGTGCAGTACCTGCGTCCATCTTGCCAAACGTCCGTGGGTTAATTTGGAAGAGATTAAAGACTCTAATGCTTTATGGACTGTGTATACTTGTGTTTTTCTGCCAAACAGAAAACGTCGAAATTTTTGAAATGCCCATACTATGGCTAGAGCTTCTAATTCTGTTATAGAATAATTCTTTTCTGCTTTCGAAAGTACTCTACTTGCAAAGGCTATTGTTTTATGTATTTTCTTACCGTTTTCCTCAGTTTGTTGAAATAGTACCGCCCCTAGCACGGTCTTTGCACTATCAGTTACTAGACAGAACTCCTGACTTAAATCTGGGTGTGATAAAATTGGAGCATTATTCAATGCCTCCTTCAACTTATGAAGTTCTTCATCTGCTTGTTTATCCCATATCCAGGGTGTATTTTTTACTGTCAGTGCACAAAGTCTAGGTGCTGTAAGTATGTCTATCGATATAAATTTTTGTAAAAGTTTATCAACCCCAAGAATCCCCTTAGACTTTTGTAGTTGTAGGGAGTAGGAATATTACGAATAGCGTCTATCTTCTTCTCGTCTGGCGTTGTACCTTTTGGAGATATTTTATGTCCTAAAAATTTAATTTCTGATTTTCCAAAATGCGATTTAGTACTGTTGAAGGTGACCCAATGTTTTTTTCATAATTTGTAGGAAATTATCCAGTTCTGACCAAGTTGCCTCCGCCACAAGATCGTCGTCCACATTGCAAGTAATTTTCTGAAGTATGTCGAGATTCAGTATAGAATTCAGAACGCGAATAAAGGCAGCCAACGAAATTTATTGAGGCCAAACGGCGAACGTTTGAATTGGTAGCAACGACCAAAGATAATAAAGGCCGTGTATTTTCGACATGAAGGCTCCAATTCTATTTGCCAAAAACTCGATGGATGAAAAAATCTGTTCTCCATGAAACTTCTGAATCAACTCTTCCAATTTCTCTGGTCTGTCAGTTTCCGAAATTATAATTGTATTCATTTGTCTTGAATCGAGTACCAAACATATGCTCCCATCCTTCTTACTTACAACGTATAAGGGCGAATTATTTGGTGACTTGGCGGGTTCAATTATGTCTTCATCCAACATTTTTCTGATTTCAAGAAACGCTCTCGATAACCATATGGTATGGAATAAGGTGGAACACAAAAGAGTTTATGATCTTTGACCTCAAATTTGTATTCAAAATCGTTACTGCTGCCTGTCTTTGGTGCAAATATCTCCGCATGTGATCTCAATGTTGTTGTTGTGGTCTTCAGTCCTGAGACTGGTTTGATGCAGCTCTCCATGCACAGTAAAGCTGCATGCCCTCGAGAAAGATTACGGCCATAGTTTCCCCTTGCTTTCAGCCGTTCGCAGTACCAGCACAGCAAGGCCGTTTTGGTTATTGTTACAAGGCCAGATCAGTCAATCATCCAGACTGTTGCCCCTGCAAATACCGAAAAGGCTGCTGCCCCTCTTCAGGAACCACACGTTTGTCTGGCCTGTCAACAGATACCCCTCCGTTGTGGTTGCACCTACGGTACGGCTATCTGTATCGCTGAGGCACGCAAGCCTCCCCACCAACGGCAAGGTCCATGGTTCATGGGGGGAGGGTGATCTCAACATGCCTTCTAAATTTTTTTATCGCGGAGCGAAATATCATCCATTTCCTCTATCTTCTTACTAATTTCTTGATGAATTTCTTCTATTATTTCTGGTGGGAGTGGGTCAAGGTTTTCCTCAAACTTATATCTAGGGTGTCTCTCCTCCTCTATTTCATTCCCTTCTTGACTTAAATGCAATTGCTTTACTTTACCCTGTTCTTTTTCATGGTTCAAAGTTTGAATAAAATATATTATTACATCATCTATTGTTACGAAGCCTTGTGGTATGCAAATGTGAACCTTACGCTCAATAATGAAATCTACACCGATTGTCATATCAGTCGTAAGTTTTGGTAAGATTATAAAATTGTTTTCAAACTCATAACGTTGGCAACTGAATGAAAGAAGTGTTTGGTATTTCACCTCTGTTGCATTTTTTCCTAAGGCTCCAAAAACTTATCCTTTTTGTCATTAAAATCGGTAATTCTTTCTCTCTATTGCACCTTTCAAATAGGCTTTCTGATATAGATGTCACTTGACTCCCACTATCTATGATTGCTTGTGCCTTGATTTCTCCAATGTTTATCTTTAATATGGGTTGTATAATTGTGGACGTTATTATTTCCTTTTCTTGCATCAAATCCTCTGCTATAGATTCATAGTTTAACATGTGGGTAATTGTACCTTCCCTTTGTGTTTGTGTTTGCTTTGGTGTTAACTCCGTGAGCAAAACCGTTTGCGACCTATCTATCTCTCTTCGTCTGTTTTCGAGCTCCTGTCTCTCCTTTCCCTTCATTTCCAAACATTCCCGAATGTACTCTCTCTCTATCTCCTCATAATCACCCATGTTGTATACATTATACGTCTTTTGTGTTCGTGGAGTCTGTGTTTTGTTTTTATCTAGGGTACTCTGCTCTGTTTTATCGCGTTCATTTACTTGCTTCTCGTCAAATATGTTGCTAAGTCCGGTTAACAATTCGTCATCGCTTAATTCTTTAATACACGGAAGTGGTGACAGGTCATCCTCGCTATGTAGCGTAATTCAAGTGAATCTGGTGCTGACACTTTATCAGCAATTTTCGCAAGTCAATGTTTGTCTGAATTTTGGCTATTTTCAGTTTTTTCTAATTTTGATATACACTCCTGGAAATTGAAATAAGAACACCGTGAATTCATTGTCCCAGGAAGGGGAAACTTTATTGACACATTCCTGGGGTCAGATACATCACA
This sequence comes from Schistocerca gregaria, assembly GCF_023897955.1. NCBI lineage: Eukaryota > Metazoa > Arthropoda > Insecta > Orthoptera > Acrididae > Schistocerca > Schistocerca gregaria. The sequence continues at coordinate 477,957,017 of NC_064926.1, forward strand.
CGATCACACTGACAGAACCACAGGCACATAGACACAGGCAACAGAACATGCACAATGTCGGCACTAGTACAGTGTATATCCACCTTTCGCAGCAATGCAGGCTACTATTCTCCCATGGAGACGATCGTAGAGATGCAGGATGTAGTCCTGTGGAACGGCTTGCCATGCCATTTCCACCTGGCGCCTCAGTTGGACCAGCGTCGTGCTGGACGTGCAGACCGCGTGAGACGACGCTTCATCCAGTCCCAAACATGCTCAATGGGGGACAGATCCGGAGATCTTGCTGGCCAGGGTAGTTGACTTACACCTTCTAGAGCACGTTGGTTGGCACGGGATACATGCGGACGTCCATTGTCCTGTTGGAACAGCAAGTTCCCTTGCCGGTCTAGGAATGGTAGAACGATGGGTTCGATGACGGTTTGAATGTACTGTGCACTATTCAGTGTCCCCTCGACGATCACCAGAGGTGTACGGCCAGTGTAGGAGATCGCTCCCCACACCTTGATGCCGGGTGTTGGCCCTGTGTGCCTCGGTCGTATGCAGTCCTGATTGTGGCGCTCACCTGCACGGCGCCAAACACGCATACGACCATCATTGGCACCAAGGCAGAAGCGACACGTCTCCATTCGTCCCTCCATTCACGCCTGTCGCGACACCACTGGAGGCGGGCTGCACGATGTTGAGGCGTGAGCGGAAGACGGCCTAACGGTGTGCGGGACCGTAGCCCAGCTTCATGGAGACGGTTGCGAATGGTCCTCGCCGATACCCCAGGAGCAACAGTGTCCCTAATTTGCTGGGAAGTGGCGGTGCGGTCCCCTACTGCACTGCGTAGGATCCTACGGTCTTGGCGTGCATCCGTGCGTCGCTGCGGTCCGGTCCCAGGTCGACGGGCCCGTGCACCTTCCGCCGACCACTGGCGACAACATCGATGTACTGTGGAGACCTCACGCCCCACGTGTTGAGCAATTCGGCGGTACGTCCACCCGGCCTCCCACATGCCCACTGTACGCCCTCGCACAAAGTCCGTCAACTGCACATATGGTTCACGTCCACGCTGTCGCGGCATGCTACCAGTGTTAAAGACTGCGATGGAGCTCCGTATGCCACGCCAAACTGGCTGACACTGACGGCGGCGGTGCACAAATGCTGCGCAGCTAGCGCCATTCGACGGCCAACACCGCGGTTCCTGGTGTGTCCGCTGTGCCGTGCGTGTGATCATTGCTTGTACAGCCCTCTCGCAATGTCCGGAGCAAGTATGGTGGGTCTGACACACCGGTGTCAATGTGTTCCTTTTTCCATTTCCAGGAGTGTAGCTACTTCCAAAACATGAACGGTCTTTTTTGATTGTTTTGAAGAATGGATGCCAGTTTGCCTAACCTCTGCCGGATTCTCCCGTCAATCTTTACGTTTTTCAGGATTTGGTGGCCTAATTTCTGCTTCTGGTTTCCCTTTCTTGTGTTGTTCTTGTCTCTGTGGACCATAATTTCCTCGGAAATTATTCGCGCCCTGGTCTTGCCAGTTGCTGTTTCTAACATCGTGAGCTCTTTCAAAGTACCCTTCACCGTTGACATTTTGATTCCTATACCCATATCCGCCAATGTATGAGTGCCCATTACCGTTCCTATTTCGGTACCAGTTATTCTGGTTATCGTTACTATGCCAATTGTCTCAATTGTGCCACTGTCCTTGTCTGTTAAAATGCCTGAAATTATTGGTGTTAGGATTACGATTACTATTGGAATATTCGTTCCCAGTCCTCTCCTTTTGCTGTTCCCTTTCCTTTATTTTTTCTTTCACCTCGTCTTCTTAAAAATAAATTCAAGTTCCCTTAAAACCTCTTTTAATTCTTCGGTATTTTCATTTTTTCCTTACTGTCACCTGATGATACGTTGCCGGTAATTTTATTCTGCATAGACGTATCAGCTCTCCGTTACTTTATGGTTCGTCTAGGCATTGATTGTTTTTGTCCATTGTATCAAAGAATTTTATCATGCTTTTCTCTCCTCAGTTTTCATATGGTGTCATCTGAAGAACTCGTATTTAATTTTGTTTTGCGCCTCCTTGGACCAATATCTTTCGAGAAATGCTGTTCTGAACTGTAGGTAAGACATACAGGTAGCCACGATCTTTTGCATCACCTCTGGTACTGTCCCTGACATGTGTGCACAAATGAAGTCAAGTTTGTGAGCTACGCTCCAGTGGTTCATTCTTTGTAACATCTCCATGATCGCGTTCTGTCCTGTAACACTACCTTCTGCTGAACTACGTATTCTCGATCTATTGTTTTCCACTCCGTCAGTTACGTCGTCTACTGAGCTATGCTGTCGCGTTTATAAGTTTGATAACTGCAATAACCCGTGCTGTCTGTGTTGAGGACTAATTGCGTTTGACATTGAACCATTACGTGGCGCAAACAACTCCGCATTCTGTCCTCTCTGTTGTGTATGTGTTGTGTTTGCAGGTACAGTTGCATCTGTTACGGAACCTTTTTGTGGCGCCCGTAACTCCGCAAAATACTGTGTCTGTTGTTGGGGCATATTTAGAATGTTTAAGATAGGTTCGGCGTCTTCTTAATGTTCCCCCTCTTCCTCACTGTCTGCTTCTCTTTGAACGTTATCGAACTGTCCCTGAATAGCCGCCCGGAATGGGTGAGCGGTTCTAGGCGCTTCGGTCTGGAACCGCGCGACCGCTACGGTCGCAGGTTCGAATCCTGCCTCGGGCAGGGATGTGGGTGATGTCCTTAGGTTAGTTAGGGTTAAGTAGTTCTAAGTTCTAGGGGACTGATGACCTCAGAAGTTAAGTCCCATAGTGCTCAGAGCCATTTGTCCCTGAATATGCGGCAAACAAACGCGTTTCCTGTGCTCGTTTCGCTTCTAATCTTTGCCATTTCCTACGTGGGCTGTCTATTTCTGGCTCTGAATGTGCCCTACCTGGAATTTCATATTCTGGAAAGTCGATGTTCTCGTCTCTTCGATTCCCATTTTTTTGATCTGTCTCAATTTTATCCCAGTCTAACTGAGCCTGCTGAGACTGCAGCTCCCCGACTGTCCTATTCGCTGATTCACCGTCTGTCCTAGTCTCAGGTTCACCTTCTATCCTATTCTCAATAAGCTAAGTTTACTTGCTGTCTGTCTGGTTGATTCTCTCCCATCTTGTCTACTTGCTGTCTCTCACGTAACCTTTTGGCTTGTGCTCTCGTTAACATGGAAATTCTTTCAACACACCACAACCCTATCTACAAAACTGTACGACCACTTAGCAGTTGGTTGAACCACCAACAACAACAACGTCGTGACTTCTCGGCTAATTTTCTGTCTGCTACGCTACCGTCTCCAATCTTCACCTGTGCGCTTGCAAAGGGAGAAAAGTGTTATTTCGTAATTCTAACTTATATAATGCTGCGTCACACTGCGTCTCAGTGTCACTCTGCGTCTGTGACTATCACCTGAAAATCCTATGCCCTAACAGCTGCACAAAAATCGTAAAAAAATGCAAAATTTTCGAACACAATAAAACACGCCCTTTTCCCAACTATTCTGCTTTCTTCACTACCTGTATCTATTCTGATCACAATCTTTGCGAATAGCTATTTCATACATGAAAGAAAGTTCTTGAAAGTGCTACTGCTGCGACCTGCCGTACCTAACTATTCTGACACTTTCTTATCATGATAGCTTACCTATTTTACCTATCCTGGCACGGTCGCCATTTTCTGCGATCGTGTGGGTGCTATTCTGTCATTCTACGCAAAGGATTAATCTGATATGTACCCTTTACACTGTGACTCTTGCAAGATGCAATTTCCACACCCACACTACTACAGAAGTCAGACAGACACACCTAAGGTTCTGAAGAGAAATGCCTGAAAAACTATCAGCAATAAATACCTTTTGGAGTCGTCCGCTGTAAGGAAATGACACAAAAATTCACCAAATTTCTTACGTAACTAGTGGGATATTTGGGTACTGGAGTAGTGCTAGTTAGTGTAAGAAAAACATGAAACTAACGAAAATTATTATTTATTTGGCAAAAATTCTGAGAAATCACAATGGCATTTTTAGTTATGAACTGAACAAGTTATTTCCTGGTTTCTTTCCGAATGTGAAGTTACCTCTTAAGGATAGGATTCGCTAATTAAATTTCTATACAAAGTTTAAGATTGTTATTGACTTGGCAGAATGGCTAACAGGTGCGCCAACTCAACTTCAATAATTATCCATTAGAATGTTGCTAGGTACGGCTGAGGTGTCGCGAATGAAATCCAGTGAAGTGTATTGTTGTGGAGGAAATACGGGGCTGTAGCACACAATACCGTAAGCTGCGATGACTGCTGTCTGCGCCACTCGCTGCTGACAAATAAGATGACCCTCTTTCTATCTGGATTGACCTTTGCCAGTCAAACTCTCCCTACGCCTTGATGAAGTCAAGGACTCCTATTCGCCCCTGGTCTAACTGATGGCGTGGTACACCAGTCAGATAACCAGTCCACCACCACACCACTCAAAAATTCGCTCGCAGGCGTTTAACTATAACTCTGCCTGTTCACACCGCACAATAAGTGTGTCGGCCAACACAGTGAACAACGCATAATCGCAAGGACTCAGTATAGAGTCGCACTCCGATTCGCTATCGACAGAGGTGCTCTCCCAGTGAACTACTGAGGAGAGACTTGTTCCTCGCTCTTTGAGTACCCGTACGAGCGGTCGCGCTCTCGTTACGTGTTCTCGCTCAAAGAGTGACAATGGAACAGCCTCTCTCCACGCCAGGCGGAAAGGGGTATATCTTTCGGCCTCTTCCATTACTCCTTCAGCTCAAGGCGCCAGGAATATCGTCTGCCAACCAGCATTTCTGTTCTGAAATGGGAGAATGAGTTTCGTTTAAGGCGACCAGTCCAGAAATCTGTAGCATCGGCGTTTGGCGTTTGCTGTCTCCCTGTGAAAACCTCTGAAACTGCTGTGTTCGTAAAGAATGCGTAGGTGGGCACTCCCAGGGGTCGTTCTCCCCTTTCACTCGGGCAAACGCTGTCCGCTCCACAGGCAGTCGCCGCCCGACGTAAGACAGGCTGAATCGTCCTCTGAAGAGACCGGCCTATCGGCGTGCGGTCCGTCTCTCCCGAACTAAAAGCTCTTGTGACTGTCGTGTCTTGAATGTGTGTGTGTGTATGCCAGCCTCGAGTATTTCAACCCCGGTGCGCACTTGTTATTTGTGTAGCGTTTACATGAATTCATACAGCATCGACTTTATCTTATTGAGTTTGGGTTCGAATGAAGCGTCTTGTGCGGAATATGATTGTGAGGGCGGCATATGTAAGCGATGAAGGTCAGGAGACCGCGACGTCTTACACATGATGCACAAATTTTACCACTAATAGGTTGTTGAACTCAAAGAACATTATATATAACTACAAACTATGTAGAAAATCTAATCCAACGGCAATAGAGAGGTTTTTAAAGCTCGTCAAGGGACAAGAGTGTCAGAATGTTTATAGTGCCGATAACATAGATGACAAATACAATACCTTCCTTAACACATGTCTCATACTTCTTGAAATTTGCTTTCCATTAGAACGTTCTAAACACGGTATTAACGGTAAAATGCAGCCTGACTAATGGAATATGGATATCATGTCGATGAAAGCAGGAATTATATCAAAATTTTAGAAGCAGTCACAGTCGAGCTACAGTAATCCGTTACAAACAGGACTGTAAGTTACTTGAAATCGTTATTATTAACGCAAAAAGCATGTGGCACGTAACAGAAGATAAAAAAAGATGAGGTCAACCTTTAGTATGACGAGAGAGATATACAATAAAAAGAATATATCCATAGAGGTACGATAAGCCACTACAAGGCAATGATGAGGAATGCAGTATTATATGCTGCTGAGGCGATGACTCTAGGTAGAAATGGGTCAGAACAACTAGTGAAAGAAGAGAGAAAAATACTGAGAAAAATGCTAGGTACCAAAAGAGGTGGAGAGAGATGGATGCGAAGACCTAGGGAAGAACTGTACTGGAACATGAGAACAATATCCGGGGAAATCAGACTCAAAAGGGCAAGGTTTGCTTGACGTGTAATTAGGATTAGTACTGACAGAATGACGAAGACAGTGTGGGAAACAACAGGAAGGTCAAGGGGAAGGACAGGAACCAAATGCGTTGTTGGACTTCGGAAGGACTGGTTGGAACTGGGGATCATGGTTGAAGGAAAGGAAAATTGGAGGAACAAATAAACACCGACCAATGTACCGGAGATCAACGACAGAGAAGGATTCAGGAAAAGATTAGAGTGTCACCAGTGGAGCTGAGAGGAGAAAAGGACACTGAAGATCTCAGAAGAAGAGCTGGAGAGAAGACGAGAAAGAATGAAAAAGTTCTGTGAGAAGAAGAGGAAAATTCAGTCCACGAAAGGGCTACCCATGGTCCTACACAGGCCATAACGCAAGAAGAAGAACAGCTAATTCGCAGGATAAAATTAAAACAATATGGTCAGTCACGAAGGAAGTGTCTGGTCAGCAGCACACAGTCGATGATATAGTCAGGCCAAAGGAAAAATGTTTCTGTTACTGATAAGTCAGATAAACGCACAGTATTTAACAACCACTTTCTGAGCATTGCTGGTGAATTAAACAAAAAGCTAATTTCTACAGGAAATCATGTGAGTCTCTTCGAAAATGCTTTTCTGAGATAGATGTCTGAAGTACTCCTCTGTGATACTGAGAATGGGTAGGATGAATCAATGAGTAAATCATTGAAGACTAAGGACTCTCATGAATATGATGGAGTATCTAGCAGAACATTAAAGTACTGTGCTGCACATGTTAGCCCTGAGCACAGGCATAATTGCACTTTTTCCTTTAAGAATGTTCAGTTTCCTGAACGATTCAAATACTCAGTAGTAAACCCGCTTTATAAAAAGAAAGAATGGGATAATGCAGATAATTTTACACCTATTTCTATGCTATCAGTGTTTGCTAAAGTTACTGAAAAGCTATGTATGTAAAGATAATTGATCATTTTATTTCACATAATTTCCTATCAAATGCTCATTTCGGATTTAGAAGTCATTTAACAACTGAAAATGCCACATTATCTCTCCTCTGTGACGTACTGAATGGGTTAAACAAAAAGTTTCGAACGCTATGGTATGTTTTGATTTAACAAAGGCTTTTGACTTTTTTTATCACAAAATATTGCTCCAGAAGTTGGACCATTACAGAGAACGGGGATTAGCTCACAATTGGTTCACCTCTTACTTTAGCAACAGACAGCAAAGGGTCATTATTCATTGTGTTGAGAATGGCTGTGATATGGGATCAGATTGGGGTATGGTAAAGGGGGGGGGGGCAGAGATCAGTGTTTGGGCCACTCTTGTTCCCTATTTATATAAATGATATGCCCTCTAGTATTACGGGTAACTCTAAAATATTTCTGTTTGCTGATGACACTAGCTTGGTAGTGAAGGATGTTGTGGACAGCGTTGGTACTGTTTCAAATAGTGCAGTTCAAGACTAAGTTCATGGCTTGTAGAAAACAGACTAATGCTAAATCACAGTAAGACTCCGTTTTTAGAGTTTCTAACACACAATTCAACAAAAGTCGACGTTTTAACTTCACAAAATAGGCATATGATTAGTGAAACTGGACAGTTTAAGTTTCTACATGTTCGGATAGATCGTAAACTGTCATGAAATGTCTACGTTCGGGATCTTGTTCAAATATTTAATGCTGCCATTTTCACAATTTGAACGGTATCTCAAATGAGTGACAGTTCGATACAAACATTAGTCTACTTTGCTTATTTTCATTCGCTTATGACGTATGGTATAATATTTTGGAGTATCTTTTCCCATTCTCACAGTGTATTTTTTGCTCAGAATCGGGCGGTTCTGGCAATAAGAGGGTGTAAGTTTACGACCCTCTTGTCAATCCCTGTTTCATTAGTCTGGGTATTCTGACGTTGGCCTCTCAATATACACTCCTGGAAATTGAAATAAGAACACCGTGAATTCATTGCCCCAGGTAGGGGAAACTTTATTGACACATTCCTGGGGTCAGATACATCACATGATCACACTGACAGAACCACAGGCACATAGACACAGGCAACACAGCATGCACAATGTCGGCACTAGTACAATGTATATCCACCTTTCGCAGCAATGCAGGCTGCTATTCTCCCATGGAGACGATCGTAGAGATGCTGGATGTAGTCCTGTGGAACGGCTTGCCATGCCATTTCCACCTGGCTCCTCAGTTGGACCAGTGTTCGTGCTGTACGTGCAGACCGCGTGAGACGACGCTTCATCCAGTGCCAAACATGCTCAATGGGGGACAGATCCGGAGATCTTGCTGGCCAGGGTAGTTGACTTACACTTTCTAGAGCACGTTGGGTGGCACGGGATACATGCGGACGTGCATTGTCCTGTTGGAACAGCAAGTTCCCTTGCCGGTCTAGGAATGGTAGAACGATGGGTTCGATGACGGTTTGGATGTACCGTGCACTATTCAGTGTCCCCTAGACGATCACCAGAGGTGTACGGCCAGTGTAGGAAATCGCTCCCCACACCATGATGTCGGGTGTTGGCCCTGTGTGCCTCGGTCATATGCAGTCCTGAGTGTGGCGCTCACCTGCACGGCGCCAAACACGCATACGACCATCATTGGCACCAAGGCAGAAGCGACTCTCATCGCTGAAGACGACACGTCTCCATTCGTCCCTCCATTCACACCTGTCGCGACACCACTGGAGGCGGGCTGCACGATGTTGGGGCGTGAGCGGAAGACGGCCTAACGGTGTGCGGGACCGTAGCCCAGCTTCATGGAGACGGTTGCAAATGGTCCTCACTGATACCCCAGGAGCAACAGTGTCCCTAATTTGCTGGGAAGTGGCGGTGCGGTCCCCTACGGCACTGCGTAGGGTCCTTCGGTTTTGGCGTGCATCCGTGCGTCGCTGCGGTCCGGTCCCAGGTCGACGGGCACGTACACCTTCCGCCGACCACTGGCGACAACATCGATGTACTGTGGAGACCTCACGCCCCACGTGTTGAGCAATTCGTCGATACGTCCACCCGGCCTCCCGCATGCCCACTATACGCCCTCGCTCAAAGTCCGTCAACTGCACATACGGTTCACGTCCACGCTGTCGCGGCATGCTACCAGTGTTAAAGACTGCGATGGAGCTCCGTATGCCACGGCAAACTGGCTGACACTGACGGCGGCGGTGCACAAATGCTGCGCAGCTAGCGCCATTCGACGGCCAACACCGCGGTTCCTGGTGTGTCCGCTGTGCCGTGCGTGTGATCATTGCATGTACAGCCCTCTCGCAGTGTCCGGAGCAAGTATGGTGGGTCTGACACACCGGTGTCAATGTGTTCTTTTTTCCATTTCCAGGAGTGTATATACTCTTTAACGTTGTTTCTTGTTAACAATATCTGCTCCTTCCCAAGAACTCACAGCTTTCACTCAGTTAATACTAGCAGAAATCCATTGTGAATTTGGATCGCACTTCCTTGACTCTTCTGCTGAAAGGCATGCAGTACATGGCTGCATCTGATTTCAATAAGCTACCACAAGGATTAAAAATCTTGGCAGTAATCCATGAGCTTTCAAATCTAAACTAAAGTATTTCCTCAAGGGTCACTCCTTCTATTCTGTCGAGGAGGTCCTTGAAAAACTAAGCTGATTCCTATGTTATACTGTTGATTGCGTTTAAATAAACTTAAGGCTTGTCGTTTTTGGGTTCATAAACATTTTATTTTACCTGTTATCACGTCTACGTTGTAATATTTTGTACTGACACGCTCCACGACCTTGGAGATTTCCTCCTAAATTTGGTGCTACTACGGTACTAGACGTGTAAAATAAAATAAAATAAAACTAAATCCTCGTTCGATTGATACTTGAATATTGCTTCTCTACCTGACGCCCTCACCAGGGAGTATGGGCAAGGCTAGCACAGTTGACCCAAAAAGGAGCAGTGCGTTTCTTCATTGCTTTGTTTCGTAAACAGCAAGCGTCTCGGAGGTTCATATTCAACTTTATTGGCAGGTTCTGCAACAAAGGCATAACAGTGGTGTTTACAGCTAAAATTCGAAGATTGGATGTTACTAAGGAGTCAATCAGCATATTCCTTCCTCCTGCATGTATCTCAAGAAAGACGGCGAAGGGAAAGTTAGAGAGATTCGAGCTCATTTGGAGATACACCAACAACCGTACTTACTAGGTACCATTCCGGACTGCAGCAGGAAGGGAGGAAGTTTCAGTAATAAAGTACCCTCCACCTCACACAGTACAGCTGCTTGAGGAGAAAAACTATAGAGTTAGGTGCAAGTTTTAGGGTATTGCATGTGTATGAAACATTTGACGACAATTCTAACTTCAGTTGTCAGTTTCTGACTTGAGGAATGTGAAGAGTTTTCTTTCATTGACACTATTCCAGAATTTGAAGTAAATATATTTATCGCTTTTTTCGTATAAATAGGGCTTTCTGACAGCAGTGAAGTATTTATATAGTTTGCTTTAAAATACAGAATGATCCTCGTAAGATATTTAGTCCTTTTGACGTTTAAAATATGAGGTTGCTCTTGTGTAAAGGATTGTAGTCATTCATTCGGTATCAAACAATAAAAATAAAAATGAAAAAGTAAGGCACGTAATATCTGACCGCGCACTGTTCCCATAAATTCTGCAGTATACGAGCCGTCTCGGACGAAATACCGAACTATAAGATAAGATTTGCGAACTGTGCGAAACCAATGGATGACTGAGAATAAGGCTGTCAGTTAAAATGGAAAAAATGATTCTTTCTGCTCGTGCAGTGGCTACTGCATATCACTATTGCTTAAGATTAACGTTTTTAAATCAATAATTTAAAATGAAGAAATGTTTACATGTGTATTCATAAGCATTTTTCTTAATACAGTGATGAATGCGACCCCACTGTCTGTGAATATGTTTGACTATAGAGTTTTGTTATTCCGGTATCATTAGAAGTTCATTAGGAGAAATGGACTGAAAGTTCAGAAACAGTTTTAACCTTAGGCTCAACACAAAAGCGGAAAATTGTGAATACTGAGCTTAGCGTCCGATCAATGAACAAAAGACGGTATGCAGAATTTACATAATTTTGGAAGAATTTCGAGGTCACCTTGTCTACCTTTAATCTCTAGTGCAACACGTAACATTTTAGATTTGTGAAAGCTTCAGAATAACATAGTTCTAAATGTGTTGGAAGAAACACGAGGAGTGAGTGACAGCAACAACCAGCGAGAATTATGCTTTCGTCTTGCAGTGAGTACAGATGCTACAAATTTTTGTAGATTTATAAACGCGTTTAATGCTCATTAGTTCTGTATGTAGACGTAATGTTTTGTCAATAAAGCAACATATCAATTTTCTTTTCGTCATCGCGCTGGATACTGAAAACATCATTCATTAAAATGAATGCCCCAAGACTGGGGTCATTACAAAACTATGCACTGGCCGTAATAAAACTTTACAGTACGTAGTAGATAGTTTAATTCTCGCTTTACTAATGAGTCGCTGGTGTCTCTGAGAAGACACGCAGAGTGTTGATTACACTTTACGAGAGGTCGTCCACGCTGTAACCTCGAAGTGTGTGTCTGTAACGACTATCGGAGTGGCCTTGTGAAGTTATGATGGTGGAACCACTGATTTATATATGGAGTGACGCAACGATATTTTCGTTTCGACCTCAAGAGGTACACTAAATAATCAATGCAAAGACAGCCTTATCATATCAGATCCTACAGTGCAACAAAACTAAGTTTTCAGATGAAAATAGATCGTTTACAGAGGCAACTACACAAAAACGAGTAATAAATAATTTAACACTGAGTTTCATTTTCTCCTTACATCGCATCGCGCCGTTTCTGTTATTAGCAATACATCGCAAGAATCTAGGTGCAAGTAAACATGCATCATGTGGAATCGCTCACGTTGAAATATGGCAGTTATTAGTTGCAGTGAATATGAGATTAAATCTTACCTGTTGGACACTTATAGACCTGTTCAACTCCAAATTTTGGCAGCACCGAGAACTAGCACAATGGCTTAACTGGTCGATGCCAAGTTGAGCTTCGTCTCCCTACTTTAAACCGGTACATGGCGGTACATATTGTATCGACTGTCTTATGTTTACGACAGCTGCAGGATTCAGTGATCTAACAGCTATGGTACTACTCTGCTTTGGCAGTACTGTCTTCGATAGTATCTCCATTGCTATCGCGCAGAGAAGGCATTGATTGTTTCCTTCTTTTAACATACTTCACATATTTCGAGCAATTAGTTCATGAGCCCACACGAATAGTAAACGGTTGTGAAAACATACATGACCTCTTAGCAACAAATAATCCTGAGTTAATAACGAGCATCAAAACCGATTCAGGGATTAATGAACACAGGGTTGTCGTAGCGAAACTGAATATTGTAATCCCAAAATCCTCGAAAAATATACCTGTTCAAAAAATCAGATAAAAATTTACTTGACGCTTTCCTGAGAGACAATCTCCACTCATTCTCAATTAATAATATAAGTGTGGACCAGATGTGGCTTAAATTCAAAGAACTAATATCGGCAGTATTTGAGAGATTAATACCAAATAAATTAACAAACAACGTAGCTGATCCTCACTGGTACACAAAACAGGTTAGAACACTGTTGCAGAAACAACGAAACAAACATGCCAAATTTAAACAGAAGCAAAATCCCGAAGATTGGCGATCTTTTGCAGAAGCTCGGAATTTAGTACGGACTTCAATGCGAAATTTTGTCTCGAAACTTGGCAGACAATCCAAAGCGATTCTGGTCATATGTGAAGTATGTTAGCAGCAGGAAACAATCAATGCCTTCTCTGCCCGATAGCAATGGAGATACTATCGAAGACAGTACTGCCAAAGCAGAGTTACTAAACACAGCCTTCCGAAATGCCTTCACAAAAGAAGACGAATTAAATATTCTAGAATTCGAATCAAGAACAGCTGCCAACATGAGTAGCGTAGAACTAAGTATCCTCGGAGTAGTGAAGCAACTTAAATCACTTAATAAAAGCAAGTCTTCTGGTCCAGGCTGTATTCCAATTAGGTTCCTTTCGGAGTATGCTGATGCATTATCTCCATACTTAACAATCATATACAACCGTTCGCTCGACGAAAGATCCGTACCCAAAGACTGGAAAGTTGCACAGGTCACACCAATATTCAAGAAAGATAGTAGGAGTAGTCCACTAAATTACAGGCCCTTATCGTTAACGTCGATATGCAGCAGAATTTTAGAACAAATATTGTGTTCGAACATTATGTGTAAGTAGGCTGTTTAGATTTTTATATTGGTAACGCCACGTAGCGCTCTGTATGAAAATCACTGGCTGTGCTGTGTGCAGTTTGCGGCTCGTTTGCATTGTTGTCTGTCATTGTAGTGTTGGGCAGGTGGCTGTTAGCGGCGCGTAGCGTTGCGCAGTTGGAGGTGAGCCGCCAGCAGTGGTGGATGTGGGGAGAGAAATGGCGGAGTTTTGAAATTTATAAAACTGGATGTCATGAACTAATATATATAAACATTTTTGAACACTATTGAGGTAAATACATTGTTTGTTCTCTATCAAAATCTTTCATTTGCTAACGATGCCTATCAGTAGTTAGTGCCTTCAGTAGTTAGAATCGTTTATTTAGCTGGCAGTAGTGGCGCTCGCTGTGCTGCAGTAGTTCGAGTAACGAAGATTGTTGTGGGGTAAGTGATTTGTGAAACGTATAGGTTAATGTTAGTCAGTGCCATTCTTTTGTAGGGATTTTTGAAAGTCAGATTGCGTTGCGCTAAAAATAATGTGTGTCAGTTTAAGCACATTCTTGTATAATTTTTCTAAGGGGACGTTACATATGTCTACCCTTAGCCGAGGATACCTCACTGGAATCTTCTGATTTTTTTCTTGTAGTTTGTGTAGCCTTTGTTTATAGCAAGCGCGTAATTGTAGAGAGAATTTCCTCTGTAGTTGTAGTTTTTCTTGTTGTACAGTAAAACAGTTGTGGCATGCATGAGATTTGCACCAAGTATTTCGCAGCTGTGCTTGCAATTAACGAGATATTATTTTCAAAGTTATGTTAATGTGTTTCCTTGTTTTGCTCTTCAAATTGTGTTTTTCTGTGTTTTCGTGTGAAATATTCTGACAATAATGGCGTGTGAAAAACGTAACACTAGGCTCCAAAGTAAACTGAGAAATAATAGTGACGACGAGCGTAGCTTACCAGCACCACTGTGTAATGAATTAACAGACATTCTAAGTAGTAATTTGGTAACTATGCATAGGGAAATGGAGCGGTCTGCAAATAATGGTGTAGGCAGTGAAACAATTAGTGAACAGGGAAGCATTATTGATCGATCGATCGGCAACAGCTCGCCTCAGGAATCCCAAATGACAGAACACAATATTGTAAATACTGTAGATTCTGGTTTTGGGTTCTCACCGTTTTCTCAAATGAGTCAAGACACATTTTCCGCTTGTCAAAATGTGAATGTTGCCGGTGCAAATTCACTGCCGAAAAGCACTGAGGAACATGTTTCAGACACCAGTGCATTGTTATTACAATTAATGCAACAAATGGGACAAAAGCTTCAAAAGTTAGACACAATGGAACAACACCAGAGACAAACACGGCAACAGTTAGACACAATGGAACAAAATCTTCAAACGTTAGACACCTTGGAACAAAATCAGAGACAAACACAGCAAAAGCTTCAAAAGTTAGACACAATGGAAAAAAATCTTCGGAAGGTAGACACCACGCTTGAACAAACACGTAAACATTTAACTACTGAGTTACATAACATTGAATCGAAATGTCAAAACGTCTGTAATGATGTAAAAACACAAATTTGTGAGCATTTCCAACCTATTCTTTCGCGGCATGAAAATGAATTACAGAATCACGAAGCAGCCATAAAAGAACTGCAAACTATTGTTCATGAAAATCATGAGACCTTGCAAGCTAAAATTGACTCAGTTGCATCTACTGATTCGGTTACGCAACTTGCAAAAACTTAGGAAAACTTAAAGGACACAGCAGATACTCTGAAAATTGGTTCAGAAAGACACATGGAGGAAATCAGTTCATTATCAGAGAAAGTAGTTGAACTTTCGGATCAGCTAAATAGTTTATCTACGAAGGTAGATGATAATCTGAATGACACAAAACCGGTAGTCTTTAATAACACAGAAGAGTGCGAACAAATTAGGAAATTCAAACAAAATCAGAATCAAATTAATACGCAACACCAAAGAGAAATCCGGGAAGTGCAAGATCAGCTGACACAGGTAATACAAGAATTACGTATTTCAGAGGACACTCGCGCTCCAGCACGGGAAGAGGAACTTAGAAATACGGAAAAGCCACAAAATAATAACACAAGGCATTTCGGAAATTATGAAAGAAATTGGCAAGGTGCACCGAATTTTGAGATGGAACCGCTGACACGACGCAACAATGACCTATATGCGACTCGCCGACATGATGATTTTGACTATAAGCTGTTCATTACTACACGGAAGTTCAAAACATTTAAGAATTCTGGCAACGACATTCATCCACAAGCCTGGCTCCATCAATTCTCTCATTGTTTTCCTCCCAACTGGTCATTAGATCACAGATTAGAATTTATGTGTGGCTATTTAGAGAATGAACCAGCTATAAGAATGCGATCGGTCATTCACGATTGCCACAGTAAAGGAGAATTTTGTCATGCCTTCCTCTCAGCATGTTGGTCTCAAGCTACACAAGACCGAGTAAAACATAGCATCATAATCATGAAACATTTCGAACAATCTGAATTCTGAAGTCTTGTGAAATATTTTGAAGACATGTTGCACAAGAATCAGTACCTGTCAAACCCATACAGCCCCTCAGAACTCATCCGCATTTGCTTAATCAAACTACCTGAACATTTACGACATATTATTTTGGCAGGACGTTGCAAAGATGGCATTGATGTTTTTCAGGGATTGTTGCAAGAATTGGAAATTGACACTGACAATCGCGGAACCCGGAAACAGGAACACAACAATTACAGGTCACATCCGTCACAATTCCGCAATGACAGAAATAATAACTGGACACGACAAGGCTATTCTTACAACGTAAATCGTGACCAAAACAGAAACCACTTATATGACAAATACTGGCAGAGTAATAGTTACAGAGGAAGATGGGATTTCCGTATTAATGAATATGACAGAAACAATCATAGAAACAGACAATATGGCAACCAGAACTATTATTATCAAGGGAGACAGAATAACTTTATACGCAACAGTTCAGCGCGGAGTTATGATTCAGGGAGAAATTGTCCACCACTTAACCGACAAAAAAGAAACTGCAGGAACTACCGACATGACGACAGACGATATAATCGTAACGACAGACCTGAATTGCATAAGAACTTGCGTGATTTAAACAGAGCAGGGCCCTCTCGACAAGGTGAATTTGTAGAAGTCAGGTCTCCTAATCCCAATAACGACGTGCGCCAACAAAGAGACAGACAATGACTCGCACCGCAGGCAGCCACGTGCTCCGGCTGGCTCAGCGAAAAATAACATAGACGCTAACCTTGAGATAAATTGTAGCATTCCGTACCGACGTATACAACATGATAATTACTTGGAAGCTGAAACTCTCCGCACTAGAAAGGGAAAATGATTGCACCACATTTCACATGTAAAACCGTTTCTTGAGAGATAATCTGACTTTTAGCTTTGCCTTTGCAATAAAGCTGTTCACTTCACGTTACTAGTACAATTTGTCACAGTGAGAAACTGTTAACATGCACCAATATGTTGAAGTTAACTATCCAGCCTAGAACCTAGAGAACATTTTTAAACAGAAATTACGAATGCATTGTCATAGTGATCAGACGACACAGTGTTGTTATTTGTACATTCTTGCTTGTTAGTTGCACGATTACATAACGACTATCAGGCTTACATACTTAGAACATATACTAGCACTGCTAATGAGATTTTAATGCAACATTTTGGTGTACTTGAAAATACAGTATGGATTTAAAGTACTTTCTGTGAGATACCAGATGACACTGTGGTTAGTTTATGTGGCAGCTACACGATTTTATCACGACGCTACTAATGAGTGACCATTTACAAGGTTGCTTCTGTTTTATATGTGCACAGTTTTCTGTATTATTCTGGAAAGTAAAACATGTTTTAGTAGTAACTTTTGTGGTATAGCTACAATGAGATAGCCTTTTCCGTAGCACAACAATACGTTACATTATAGTACTTTCTTGATCACGGTAAGGTACGTAACAACTACGATATCTATACGCAAAGCATTTCACTTTCGTTTATGATGAGGTAAGTACATTGACTTCAGCAGAACTT
This sequence comes from Schistocerca gregaria, assembly GCF_023897955.1. Classification (NCBI taxonomy): domain Eukaryota; kingdom Metazoa; phylum Arthropoda; class Insecta; order Orthoptera; family Acrididae; genus Schistocerca; species Schistocerca gregaria. The sequence continues at coordinate 477,974,418 of NC_064926.1, forward strand.
TGCATACAGAGGACGATAACTACGACACTTCCACAGAATTATCTTACATCAAGATGCACATTTAGCGCTACAGGACACGCATTTGAGAGATTAATTGTGTACTTCAGCCATTTACTTTCAAGATTTTTGAATTACAAAGAAAGTTTTGCATGATACATTTCATTCCATTGCTGTAATCAGTAACACCTGAGGGTATAATTGCATTAATCCTCAGGGGGGTACACGTTTACTTTGTGTACCATGTGTTTGGCAAGCACAAGGAGCCGTCGCTAATATGGTATTTACTTATACAACTTTACACATCGGTACCACATTTCTGTAACACATAATTACATGGCTATCTGATCATTTAACAGAGAAAGAAACTTTTTTTTTACTACATCACTAACAGATGTTTGCGTAATTGCACAGTTGGATAACTTCACACTTACGAAATTGTATGTTGTCTGTTCTCTGTGAACCCTTCGTATTTTTTCGGAACCATTGTGATACTATGAGAGCTTTGAATGATGTATTTGGTATGAGATTATGATTTTTAAAGTACGTTTAAGGTAGATGACACTATTGAAATGAACAGAGAATTTTCTTTAGGTTTTGAAATTATTGCAGAAAGCTACGACGTTTTTGAGATTTGGCCCAGTTTTTATGATGTTATTATTATGATGACAATGTGTATTATGCTGTTGAGGTATGTTTATGAGCAATAAGCTGATGCTACCGTATATGAGGAATTTGATTATGCTATGTATTTCTTATGATCAAATATTGAAGAAGTGTCGACGAATATGTATATGTATAATAAGGTAAGGAATAATGAGTAGTGGTTAGGGACTGATTTGTGGAAAAGGATGTTTTCCAAACCAAGAACCGTACTTTAAGAATTGTGAAATATGTGTACATGCGTGAATGTATTTCAATGCTGTCGAAACTTTTTTGGACACTGTTATATTTATAGGATTTTGTTTTCTACACATTTGTAACGCAAATTCTCAACCTGTAAAAATATTTTTATATGAGACTGTCACTGTAGCGGAAACTGCTCTCGTAAAAATTTTAGTAAGAATGGTAAGTGACCACGTTCACGTTTTCCAGTCGCCTGGAAAAATGCCATTAGCGTGTGCCTCTCAGAGGCACAGGTGGAGAAAAAAAGAGGCCATTATCCTCGATGTTGACATTTCTTTGTAGAAAGCGTCGCAAATACGACATGCTCAAACTTGACAACATATGATTACACTGTGGATATTTACTAAAATGGCTAATAAAATGATGAGAAACATTTTACATCTATTGTCTTTGCAGTTGTCAGATTGCTCATTTTGTATAATATCTAGTTTCTAGCTGCACCGCAGCACTGGTTAAAATAAAGTTTTATAGATGTACAAATATAAATATTTTATGCCTACAGACCCAGTAAAGAATAACTTCGTGATATACTTCCAAAAAAATGAGGGAGCACAAAAATACATTTCTCTTCACAGGAACTGCATATATAATTTTCTTTTATAGTAGTTGGTAATTTATTTCATAGAATAAGTTTTTGTGGTGCACCACTTTAATTATATAGACCTTAAGATGTGAATATACATTTCCCTTATCTGCATTGTTGCCTTTAGTGTAATATTTTTTATGCTTGAGCTTTGTCTTGTTTAGATATAAGTTATTGCATTTGCTGTTGCTGTTTGCCAGGCATAGTGCTACTAAATTTAACTTTGTATTACTCTGTTAAGCTAGTTTTACTACTGATTTATTTTTCTTGTTGGTGCACATTGGTTCATATTAGTTGTAATGTTGCATTGCTTGGTAATTTAGATGTACTGTAGCTTGCTTTGCCAATTACCATTTTTTTGTCATTGCTGTTTATGTTAATTGTTTTGTACTGCTGCATTGCCTCGTCCCTTACTTTAGCATCTGAGCTCAGTAGATTTAAGTTAGCTTAAGATGGGGTAGGCTATATAAGAAAACGAGTTGTGATGAATTGGAAGAAATGCATTGCGAAGCTATAAGAAAATGGGGTGTCCAAAAAAAAAGTTGTGTACAGTGGAGAAAAACTAGTTTTGAAAGAGGATGTGAACAGAATACAGAAAGCATGCTTGGATAGGATTTTTTTTTTTGGTGGAAACAAATGTCAAAATAAGAGGAAAGATCTACGGAATGAAGTTTTGGGTTGAACTGCAGTACCAAATGTCACACTGAAAACAAACCCTGTCCTCTACTCCGTAGAGTATCGTCTCAGTTATGTGACTATATTTGTGATTGCCTGTCAGAGAGATCACAGTTCGTAGTAATTGACGGAAAGTCATCTAGTAAAACAGACGCACGGAAGTGATTTCTGGCGTTCCACAAGGTAGTGTTATAGGCCCTTTGCTGTTCCTTATCTATATAAACGATTTGAGAGACACCAGCCGTCTTTGGATGTTTGCAGATGACGCTGTCGTTTATCGACTAATAAAGTCATCAGAAGATTAAGAAAAACATCGAAACGATTTAGAAAAAATATCTGAATGGTGCGTAACGTGGCAGTTGACCCTATATAACGAAAAGTGTGAGATCCTCCACATGAATGCTAAAAGGAACTCTTTAAACTTCGGTTACACGATAAATCAGTCTAATCTAAAAAGGGTAAATTCAACTAAACACCTAGATATTACAATTACGAAGGATTTAAATTGGAAGAAACATATAGAAAATATTGTGGGGAAAGCTAACAATAGACTGCGTTTTATTGGTAGGACATTTACAAAATGTAACAGAGCTACTAAGGACACTGCCTACACTACGCTTGTCCGTCCTCTTCTAGAATACTGCTGCGTGGTATGGGATCCTTACTAAATACGACTGGTACATCGAAAAAGTTCAAAGAAAGGTAGCACGTTTTGTATTATCGCTAAATATGGGAGAGAGTGTTGCGGAAATGATACAGGATTTGGGCTGGAAATCATTAAAGGAAAGGCGTTTTTCGTTGCGACGAGATCTTCTCACGAAATTCCAATCACCAACTTTCTCATCCGAATGCGAAAATATTTTGTTGACACCGACTTACGTAGGGAGGAACGATCACCATGATAAAATAAGGGAAATTAGAGTTCGTACGGAAATATGAAGGTGTTCATTCTTTCCGCTCGCTATACGAGATTGGAATAATAAATAATTGGGAAGGATGGTTCGATGAACCCTCTGGCAGGCACTTAAATGTGATTTGCAGAGTATCTATGTAGATGTAGGTATGTAATAGCGTTGCTAAGCCGTATTTTGTGTGTCAACTGAAAAATAAATAGCGTAACGAGAGTGTTCGAAGTTGAAAACTCTGTGTTACGTTTTCGCAGAATCTTGTTTCTTCCGTGTGTGGTTTACACAATACCCGCTGATTATCGGTGCATAGGCATGCCTAAACTGGCATCATCGCGTAGCAGACAGATAGCATTTCACCTCTTACGTCCCTCCCCTCACCGAGAGGACAAAGTATTCCTTCCTGCTTTCTCCACACCTCGCACTCAGCTGAGGTCCAAGATTAACTTAGCACTGGCATTTTATATCGACTTGTAAGAACACCTACAAAGTGGATGCAAGGCGTCTGAAATCACCAAAACTTAAAGTAAACGAAACGTGGCTTAAACAATATAGCGATTACGAAAAACTTGAAAGCTTTTAAAACTTTACACTTTAGAGTATCTCAGACCTGCATTCGTAGTGATGTTACAACAGTATACCTAATATATGAGCTGGAGCTATTTCCAGTAGAATAACAACACCCAGTGACCCTGTTACAGTATCAATGGCCCATCACTGAGAGCATCTTCCTTCACAAGAGGGTTAAATGATGAACAGAATCTGTGAAAGTTTTAAAACGTTTCTTCGTATTGGTAGCAAGTAGGGGGCTACAGTAGCTACTGGGACCGAGACTGTGTAGACTGTGCAGCTCAAATGAAGTTCTTTATTTATATTTTACAAGAGTCATTAACCAGCTGAAAAATGCTTCTGTCGTAAAGGAGTCTGACAGAACAGTGGAGAACCAGCTGCCTCATCCTCATTCCGCCGATACCACGAAAAATGATGGCATGCGAAAATATTCGAGTTCTTTTAACACATCATTATGGTCATCATCATCACCATCATCATCATTATCCATATCAAAGATTAGGCATTGTGGTCAGTTCAGTCTCCTTCAAAATTAGTAAAGCCATCTCTTCGCTGGTTTTCCTGAATGTCGTGTGCCTCTTGGTTTATATAATTTTATGGCTTTAGTGATACTTGCTTCTGGAGTACGGTCCGCATGTTCTTTCCATCTTAACTGAAAGTTTATTATGTCAATTTATATTTTGCACATTCAGTTTGTAAGGAGGCTGTTTAGGTTTTTATGTCGGTAACGCCATGTAGTGCTCTATATGAAAATCACTGCTTGTGCTGTGTGAAGTCTGTGGCAGGTTGGCATTGTTAGAATATTCGCCATTGCAATGTTGGGCAGTTGGATGTGAACAGCGCATAGCGTTGCGCAATGAATATGACAGAGACAATCATAGAAGCAGACAATATGGCATCCAGAACTATTATTATCACGGGAGACAGAATAACTTCACACGCAACGGTCCACCGTGCTGTTACGATTCAGGGAGAAATTCTCCACCACGTGACCGACAAGAAAGAAGTTACGGAATCTACGGACATGACGACAGACGATATAATCGTAACGACAGACCTGAATTGCATCAGAACTGGTGGGATTCAAATAGGGCAGGGCCCTCTCGACAAGGTGAATTTGTAGAAGTTAGGTCTCCTAATCCTGACAACGACGCGCGCCAACAAAGAGACAGACAATGGCTCGCACCGCAGGTAGACACGCGCGCTGGCTGGCTCCAAGAAAGATAACATAGACGCTAACCTTGAGAAAAATTTTAGCATTTCTTACCGACGTATACAACATTATAATTGCGTTGAAGTTGAAGCTCTGCGCACTAGGAAGAGTAAAGGATTGCACCACATTTCACATGTAAAACCGTTTATTGAGAGATAATCTGTTTTTTTTAACTTAGTCTTTGCTATAAAATTTTTCACTTCACGTTACTAGTACTCTTTGTCACACTTAGAAACTGTTACATGCAACTATGTTTTAAAATTAACTATCCAGTCTAGAACCTAGGGAACATATTTAGACAGTAATTACGAATGCATTGTTATAGTGAACAGACGACACAGTGTTACTGTGTGTGTACATTCTTGCTTGTTGGTTGCACGATTACATAACGACTATAAGGCTTACATACTTAGAACATATCCATCTACATCTACATGACTACTCTGCAATTCACATTTAAGTGCTTGGCAGAGGGTTCATCGAACCACAATCATACTATCTCTCTAACATTCCACTCCCAAACAGAGCGGTGGAAAAACGAACACCTAAACATTTCTGTTCAAGCTCTGATTTCTCTTATTTTGTTCTGGTGATCATTCCTACCCATGTAGGTTGGGCTCAACAAAATATTTTCGCATTCGGAGGAGAAAGTTAGTGACTGAAATTTTTCGTAAATAGATCTCGCCACGACGAAAAATGTCTTTGCGTTAATGACTTCCATCCCAATTCGCGTATCATATCTGCCACACTGTCTCCCCTATTACGTGAAAAAAAAAACGAGCTGCCCTTTTCTGCACCCTTTCGATGTCCTCCGTCAATCCCACCTGCTAAGGATCCCACACTGCGCAGCAATATTCTAACAGAGGACGAACGAGTGTAGTGTAAGCTGTCTCTTCAGTGGACTTGTTGCATCTTCTAAGTGTCCTGCCAATGAAACGCAACCTTTGGCTCGCCTTCCCCACAATATTATCTATGTGGTCTTTCCAACTGAAGTTGTTCATAGTTTTTACACCCAGGTACTTAGTTGAATTGACAGCCTTGAGCATTAAACTATTTATCGAGCAATCGAATTCCGACGGATTTCTTTTGGAACTCATGTTGATCACCTCACACTTTTCGTTATTTAGCGTCAACTGCCAACTGCCACACCATACATACAGCAATCTTTTCTAAATCGCTTTGCAACTGATACTGGTCTTCGGATGACCTTACTAGACGGTAAACTACAGCATCATCTGCGAACAACCTAAGAGAACTGCTCAGATTGTCACCCAGGTCATTTATATAGTTCAGGAACAGCAGAGGTCCCAGGACGCTTCCCTAGGGAACACCTGATATCACTTCAGTTTTACTCGATGATTTGCCGTCTATTACTACGAACTGCGACCTTCCTGACAGGAAATCACGAATCCAGTCGTACAACTGAGGCGACACCCCATTTACCAGTACTGCTGATGAGATATTAGTGCAACATTTTGATTTACTTGAAAATACAGTATAGATTTAAAGTGCTTTCTGAGAGATACCAGATAACACAGTGGTTAGTTTATTTGACAGCTTCACGACCATATCACGACGCTACTAATGTGTGACACAATTTACATGATTGCTGTTGCACTGTATCTGTTTTATATCTGCGCAGTTTTCCATTATTATTCTGGAAAGTAAAACATGTTTTAGTAGTAACTTTTGTGGTATAGCTACAATGAGACAACCTTCTCTGTAGCACGACAATACGTTACAGCACAGTACTTTCTTCATCACGGCAGTAAGCGTAATAACTAAGATATCTATACACAAAGCATTTCACTGTTGTTTATGATGAGGTGAGTACATTGACTTCAGCAGAACATTGCTTACAGAGGACGATAACTAGGACACTTCCACAGAATTATCTTACAGCAAGATGTACATTTAGCGCAAAAGAACACGCATTTGAGTGATTCATTTTGTACTTGAAACATTTATGTTTAAAGATTCTTGAATCACAACGATACAAAGGTTTTCCGTGGTACATTTCATTCCATTGCTGTAATCTGTAACATCGAAGGTATAATTACATTAATCCTCAGGGGGCTACACGCTTACTTTGTATACCATGTGTTTGGCAAGCACAAGGAGCCCTAGCTAATATGGTACTTGCTTATACAACTTTACACATCGGTACCATATTTATCTAACACAGAATTACACAGCTATCTGATTATTTAACAGAGGAACAAATTTTTTTTTACCACGTCAGTGACACATGTTTACGCAATTACACAGTTGGATAACTTCACACTTATGAAGTTGTATTTTGTCTGTACTTTGTGAACTGTTCATATTTTTTCGGAACCATTGTGATACCATGAGAGCTTTGAATGATGTATTTGGTATGGGATCGTGATTTTTAAAGTACATTTGAGGTAGATGACACTATTGAAATGAGCAGAGAATTCTTTTTATGTTATGAATTTTTTGCAGAAAGCTACGACGATTTTGAGATTTGAGTGAGGTGTTATGATATGATTAAAACGACGATATGTATTATGCAGTTGAGGTATATTTATGATCAATAAGCTGATGTTATATGAGGAATTTGATTATGCTACGAATTTACTATGATGAAATATTGAAGAAGTGTCGACAAATATGTATATGTGTAATAAGCAGTGGTTAGGGACTCTGATTTGTGAAAAAGGATGTTGGAAACCAAGAATCGTACTTAAAGAGTTATGAAATGTGTGTAAATGCGTGAATGTATCCCAATACCGACGAATATTTTTTAGACACTGTAATATTGATAAGATTTTGTTTCTACACATTTGCAACGCAAATTCTCGACCTGTGAAATTTTTATATGAGACTGTCACTGTAGTACAAACTGCTGTCGTAAATATTTCGGTAAGATAGCTAAGTCACCTTGACGTAATGTGTTATGGGCGACCAGCTGTGCCTGTCGCCTGGAGAAAAAGCCATTAGGTGAAAAAAAGGGGGCCATTAACCTCGCTATTGACATTCCTTGCTAGAAAGCATCGCAAATACGACACGCTCATTACTTGGAAAGATACATCTGTACACCTGATTATGACAAGTGTCTTTCTACGAGAGTTGAGAGAGTTTCAACTGATTTATGAAATTGCACATGACTATTGAATGATATTTTTATGTTCCGCCTTAGATAGTTGCTTATTTCATTTGATATCTGGTTTCCAGCTGTGTTGCAGCATTGGTTTTATAAAATATAATTAAATGCATTTGCTAATGTGAACACTTTCTCTTAACAGATCTATTAAATAATAATTTTATGATCCACATTTTTCGAAAAAGGAGCACTTGGAAAGGAAAGAACAATAAGAAGGGGCAAATAACAGTAACTGCATACATAATTTTATTTTCGAGTACTTGGTAATATTTTTTGTAGAATAAGTTGTGGTGCACCACTTTAATTACATAGACATTAAGATGTGAATAGATATTTCCCTTATGTGCACTGTTGTCTTTGGTGTACTATTTTTTTTTCTTTCTTGTGGGTTTGTCATGATTGGATATAAGTTATTGCATTTGCTGCTGCTGTTTGCCAGGCATAGTGTTACTGAATTTCACTTTCTATTACCATGTTAAGCCAATTTTACTACTGATTTATTTTTCTTATTTGCTGCACAGTGCCTTATATTAGTTGTAATGTTGCATTTGCTCTGCAAATTTAGATATACTGCTGCTTGCTTTGCCAATTTGCATTTTTTCTCATCGCTGTTTCTGTTAATTGTTTTGTACTGCTGCATTGTCTCATCCCTTAGTATATATATCTGAGCTCAATAGATTTAAGTTAGCTTAAGAGGGGCTAGACTATATAAGAAACAAACTGTGGAGAATAGGGAAAGAATGCATTGAGAAGTTATAGGAAAAAGATTTGGGCCAAAATGAGTATTGTACACTGAGAAATAATTATTTTGAAAGAAATATGAATAGAATACAGAAATCAGGTATAGATATAACGTTTTGGGAATAATTATGAATGAAGGGAGATCTCCAAGAAGTAAAGAAAGTTATGTTTGCAAAATACTGCAGTAAAACAAACCCTGTCCTTTCCTGTTGTATTATTCCGCTATGTGTTTGTGTACTCTTGTGTATTTGTGTTCTTCCAGTCTTTATATGTTTATCTGATACGACTTATATTGTAGAATTTTTCTAATATTCAGCTACATTCACTATGATGAGGAATACTGTTATCCTCAAATATAATTTTCATGAATAATATGTTATTTACTTTGTAAAGATGTTAGACATTATTAATTCTGTTCTGTTTCAATGCTCATATGTGAGATTAATGTTTCGAAAACTATTCTCATTATTTTATTTATTTACTTATGTCATAATTCCTGTAACACTGATGCACATGTTTATTTCTATTCTTTTGTAAAGCGTGTATTACTACAAACATTATCTGTACTATTATGTTCTTTAATGATGTATTTTGTACCTTTGTAATTGTATTCTTATGTTGTAAATTTATAATTGTATAGACACCAGTTCTTCAAATTAAGTTTCATTTCAGTGCACACGTTTCTGCTGGTCATAGTATATGCACAATATGTAAAAAAAAAGGACTGTTAGCGTTTACATGTGTGTTAATAATTCAGCAAGGGACTGGTTAACAGCATTGCTGGTTCTAAAGTCGACTCCAAAAACTTTGTGAGTGCACAAGTAGTGGTTTATGGACTTGCTATATTGTCCGCAAGACTCTTCAATGGTGATTGTGCATCTGCACAGTCGCAACAGATGGCTGCTGGCCGCCTCTACAAGGACTACAGTGGGTCTGCATCTTTGATGGTCCACCAATACCATTATTTCTACAAGGACTGCAGTGGGTCTGCACCTTTGGTGGCCAACCAATACCGTAATCTCTACCAGAACTACAGTGGGTCTGCTCTGTGACGACCTACTTACCAATATTCTTCAAAATTCCGACTGACTCTGCTGTGGGTTTGCTCTGTTGCGGCCCATTACCTGTCTGCATGGCAAGAGTCAGCACTGTCTTTCCGTTGGAAGGACAACACTACTTCTTCAAGACTGCACGGAAATCCACCACTTCAGTGTGCATTATCTTTTACTGCTCAGACTTTGAGAAAAACACTGCAATTTTACTGTAATGAACGATCAGGACTGTCTTTATGGACTGTGAGAAAATTTTACCTTTTGACCAACATTGTATCAATAAGTGTGTGCATTTGATTTCTTTGTTATTGTAATTGTGAAAAAAATTTTAACAAATATGTATTGGTCACTGCCCAGAACAATATGAAAATTTTATGTGTGGAGCATGGGGACTATGTAAGTAGGCTGTTTAGGTTTTTATGTTGGTAACGCCATGTAGCGCTCTAAATGAAAATCACTGACTGTGCTGTGTGAAGTCTGTGGCTGGTTGGCATTGTTAGAATATTCACCACTGTAGTGTTGGACAGTTGGATGTGAACAGCGCATAGCGTAACGCAGTTGGAGTGAGCCTCCAGCAGTGGTGGATGTGGGGAGAGAGATGGCGGAGTTTTGAGAGCGGATGATCTGGACGTGTGCCCATCAGAGACAGTAAATTTGTAAGATTGGATGTCATGAACTGATATATATTATGACTTTTGAACAGTGTTAAGGTAAATACATTGTTTGTTATTCATCAAAATCTTTCATTTGCTAACTATGCCTATCAGTAGTTAGAGCCTTCAGTAGTTAGAATCTTATATTTAGCTGGCAGTATTGGCGCTCGCTGTATTGCAGTACTTGGAGTAACGAAGATTTTTGTGAGGTAAGTGATTCATGAAAGGTATAGGTTAATGTTAGTCAGTGCCATTCTTTTGTAGGGATTATTGAAAGTCAGATTGCGTTGCGCTAAAAGTATTGTGCGTTAGTTTAAGCACAGTGATTGATAATTTTTCTAAGGGAAGGTTTCAATCTCAGCTTGGATGTCATCATTTCCCTTTCTATTCATCAAAGTATATCCAGCCACATATCTAAGGAAATTCATTTCACATACTTTTATTCTCTTTTCATTTCTCTTCTTAAGAGACCAGTTTTCACATACATAGAGCAGTGCTGCAATAGCCATGACCTTATAAATCTTCACTAGCGTACCTCTGTGGCCTTTGTTTCCCAATATTCCAGCGTTAAGTTCCACAAAAATAATTAAACCGGTCTAATTTGTGTATTTCATTGTTTACCTATGTATAAAACTGCATGGCAAATATTTAAATTGTTAACTTGTTGTATGTTCTGATTGTCAATTTCAGTTTTAACTCGCAATGGGTAGCCTAAAAATGCCATTAAAATTGTCTTTGTGATGGAAATGAAGTTATATTCTCTGGGCTCTTTAGTTAAATTAAAGACAACTTCTTGTAACCCATTTACATTCATTAATTGCTCGGTCGTCTTCCAAAAGTAGTGCACTAACTTCCACATCATTAATTTTAAAATGTTTTATTGTCTGTAGCCAATTTCTGGTTACATAATCGATATTCATATTAAAAAGAATGGGTGAGAGGGGACACCCTTGTCTAATTCCTTAGTTTATTTCAGGCGTATTACGTCTACTGCCTGCTATTTTTATTTTGTTATTCATATACAAATCCTGCACGGCTCTTATTAAATTTTTCCACATTTTGTTCCCAGCGGGTCGTGGTGGCCAAGCGGTTCTAGGCGCTGTAGTTTGGAACCGCGCGACCACTACGGTCGCAGGTTCAAATCCTGCCTCGGGTATGGATGTGTGCGATGTCCTTAGGTTAGTTAGGTTTAAGTAGTTCTATGTTCTAGAGGACTGATTACCCTAAAAGTTAAGTCCCATAGTGCTCAGAGCTATTTGAACCATTTTTTTGTTCCGATTTACATTATCAAACGCCTTTTCATAGTCAATGAAGACAAGAAAAGTTGATAAACTGAATTCATGGTGTTTTTATATTAGTTGTGTCATCGTGAAGATACAGGCCGAATATGATTTGCCTTTTCGAAAACCATGTTAAACGTCACATAGCACAATTTGAGCGTCTGACGATGGTCGTTTTGTTAAAATTCCAGCATACGATTTATAACATGAATTCACAAGGCTAATAATTTGTAGTTCTGACATTTATGTCTGTTTCCTTTTTTATAGCCTGGGCATATCTAGTCTAATTCCACTCTTCAGGTATATAATCACCTTGACAGCAGATATTCATAAAATCGAGTATTGTTATTTTTGCAATATTTGGTGCATGTATTATCAGTTGTATATTGATTTTGTCATATCCTGGAGTCTTCCGTACTTGCTAGTCATTATTGCATCTTGTAACCCCTCCAACCTTATTAAGTCTACATTCCTACCTGGTACAGACACAGCCACCTGTGTATCTTGCACGTACCATAGTAGTGTGACCAATGAAATCAGGTATTGTGTTTATTTTCAGGCTGCCCTTATCTTCTTTGTCTAAATGTTTCGCTATTTTGTATGTTTGTCTTATATTCCTTTTACATCATGTTCAATATCTGTAATATATTTTTCCGAACTAAGGTTTTTAACATGTCTGACTTTCCCTTTGAGTACAGCTGATTTCCTTTTGTAATCTAGTCTCAGATCTTGATCGTCTAGGGAACACAACGTTTTTAAGTAGGTACGTTTCTTATCTTCAAGTGGACTACGTATCCGATCATCACAGTATTGGAGGCCCCTTTGAAGAAACTTTTCTTTCTTGTGCCAAGTGCTTCTGCTGCTGCTTTAATTAGTGCTTCCTTTATATTATTCAATTCTTGGTCTGTCATCAGCATTTATATTTAAAATTATGTATTTTTCAAGCCTTTTCTGATATAGTAACTGGATACTCTATTCTTGAAGTAAATGTATCAGCATTATTTTTGGAAGATATCTTCCATCTTCTAATTGGTTTATTTTGAGACTACGAAGAAATGATGTGAAGAAACATCTGGATCTCTGAAGACACTTGTTTTATAACACACAACATTCTGCACTGCACTACGTAATAGTGGGTATGTCCATTTTTGGCACAAATAACATTCGTGACGTGCCGGAAGTAACGAGACCTTAACACATCTGCACACACAAGTCACCTAATTCCCGTAAATTCCGAGGAGGATGGCGATTAGATCTGACGTCACGTTCACTCCCATCCCAGATGTGTTAGATCGGGTTAATATCTGGCGAGTTGGGTGGCAGCACATCAAGTGGAATTCGCCACTTTGTTTCTCGAACCACTTCATGATACTCCTTACCTTGTGACACGACACATTATCTTGGTGAAAAATGTCTTTTCAGTCAGGAAACAAGATCGTTATGAAGGGATCTACTGGTCCGCAGCCAGTGTACGATACTTCTTGGCCGTCGTGGTGCCTCGCACCAGCTACATGTATGCCAACGTGAATGTTCCCCAGATCATAATGGAGCTACTGCCAGCTTTTCTCCATCCTGCAGTAAGATGTCTACGAGCTTTGCCCCTCGAATACACCGTTTCCGAGCCCACCCATTGGCATGATGAAGTTATCGAGATTCATCATACCATGCAACACTCTGCCATTGCGCCAACGTACAGTGCCGATGGTCATTGTCCATTTCAGTCATAGTTGCCGATACTCTGGTGTTAACATTGGCACATGCATGGGTCGTCGGCTGAGGCACATCGTTAGGAGTGTCCGGTGCACTGTGTGTTCAGGCACGCTTGTACTCCGCCCAGCATAAATTCTGATATCTGTTGCGCCACTGTTCCCCACCTGTCCTGTATAGCTGCCTGCCCAGCCAACGACGTCCCACATCGGTAATTAGGGGTGGCCACCCAACCGACGACGTCTGGACTTTGTTCCACCTTGGTTTCACCACGTGTTGAAGACACTCACCGCAGCACTTCTCGAACACCCGGCAAGTCGTGCAGTTTCCGAAATTCTCGTGCCGAGCCTCTGGGCCATCGCAGCCTCCCCTCTGTCAAACTAAGGTGGATCACGCACCTTCTCCATTCCACTGCATGACCTCTGCGTGTGTCTGATTAGTAGTCATTCCTCGCTAGGCGACGCTGCTACAGCCTTGACGTGTTTACATTGACAGTAGGTCGGTGGTCATAAAGTTCTAGATGATCAGCGTAAATCTCTTCACCAGGTCCCTCTTTATAATTAAGCTTTCGTACTCAGTATCTCCCTCTCAGTGGCACTGCCTGTGTATGTCTCCCACCGTCTCCTCTTTCTCTCCTTGATTTACAGTATAACCAACTGCCACTTCTCCTCTCCCGCACTGTTACCCTTTGTCTTTCTTTCCCACTCCCATTATCTCCATTATATCTCGACAGCTGAAAAATTGTGGTTTATCCAACTTGCTTTTTCCTCTACACCCACGTGGTTAAGAGTTCGCTCCTAAATTCGCACTTCCCTACACCCAGATGTTAAAGTTCTTCTGTCTGGGGTGGTCCAGATCTCCCCACCTCCCCCTCCAATGCTATGTATGATCTCCACTCATCCTGTATTTTCCATTGTCCTCTCTCTTTTGCTACCACTCCTTCTAATTCCATTCATTTCTCTTACTTTTTTACTGCCACTGACCATACTTTCACTGACCGTCTGTATCTCTTCTCTCTTTGGCTCCTGCTGCTATAGTCTTCATTCATCTCTCTTTCTCTTTTACAGTTATTTTCTCTCTTCCTCTCATCAGTAGCTCCTCCCTGTTTCTCTCCCATTGGCACTGTCTTCTGTCCTTTCCACTGTCACTGTCTCTCTGCTATTCAGCGACTTGGAAAACCGCACGGTCTTAAGCGCCTTGCCACGGTTCGCGCAGCTCGCCCCATTGGAGGCTCGAGTCCTCCTTCGGACATGGGTGTGTGTGTTGTCCCTAGCATAAGTTAGTTTAAGTTAGATTAAGTAGTGTGTAAGCTTTGGGACCGATGACCTCAGCACTTTGGTCCCACAGGAATTTACCACAAATTTCTAAAGAAATTTCTGTGCTATTCTCTTTCAACACAAAAGAGCGCGAATTTATTCACTTGGCATACTTTTGGTGAGGAAGGCGAAATGAGGATTGAGGCAGCTGGTTCGCCGCTTCCCTGTCAGTATTGCAAAAAGAAAGATATTGACCTTTTTTGCGCTCCGAAAGAGGCATTTTTCTCCTGGCTTTCTCCTTTTCTCTGTTGCGACAAGGTGTGCTGCTTATATGAAACGAATGCAAGGGACCAATAAAGTTTCGACAGTTTATATGTGTAATTCAACATCTATACACTTTGACACATGAATAACAAATAAGTACATGTAACACAACGTTAACATAAAAGCGTTTGCCTTACATTTCTTTCTGGATACTTTGCCCGTCGAACGCAGTTCATCGGAAACGTTCGACTTACGAATTACTTATTAAAAAAGAAAATCGTTATTAGAAATATTTTACGGAATTTGCTCCAGCTTTACATAGCTTTCGGCGGTCGCTTTTAAGTTCTTTTCAGACATCTGAGGACACTTTGTAATCCATTTTCTGTCACTGTAGTACCACTTTTGGTATATTTGTATAGACGAAAGGTGTTCATTATACAGTGACAACGTGTCATAAAGATGTACTGGTGGAAAAATGCTGATTAGAAATATAGTTCGATGACTTCACAACTTATGCGATGATTCTACAGCCCTTCCTATGAATTCATTAAATGAGTAAAAACTACATTTATGCCTCAGACTGGATATTACTTGTAAAGTATACTTTGAACCTTTGTATCTCGGAGCCGAGTGATGATATCGAAAAAAGTTTGAAAGTTATCTTAAAATATTATCTTAAAAAACGAATGGTAGAGATTTCGACGATTTGTCTTGAATATAAATTATAGAAGCGGCCATCAGCAAAACTGGCTATTATCGTATCCAAAAACCGTCGTTTTTTATCTCTATCTTGACAATGGGTATAGATCTTTGAGAAAAGGAAAATGGCTTTTCTAGATGAATCTCTAAAGAACGTTCAGTTAAACTGTAGCCATCTGCTATTGTTAGTTGTTTAGATATTTACGGCCCACAGTGTAAAAGCGGCAAGAAACTGATTTTGCTGTTTTATTTATAAATACGGTAACTTTGAACCTCGACTCCTCGGCAACGGATATTGATACTGTAAAGAGGTGCGAAGTTCCATTAGTATATAATATTACGACCTTATGGTGAAGATTTCGACGATTTTTCGTGATCAGAAACTATAGAAGCGACCATCTCCTCAATTAGTGCTTTAGGTACCCAAAATTCATGGTTTTTTAGAGTTTTATCAGGAACCGTCCATGAACTTATGGTGCTGTTTTAAGCGTCTCAGGTCTACCATGCACTCAGTCCTTGTAAAGCCAATTGAGGGTATACTGGACTGAGAAACAGCAGCTCCGGTCACGTAAACTGCAATGGCTGAGATAGCGGTGTGCTGAACACATGAACCTCCATATCCGTATCTAGTATCGCTTGACCACTGAGGATGACACGGCGGTCGGTTGGTGCCGTTGGGCCTTCCCAGACTCTTACGGATGGAACTTAATGTTCACCCTACGTCACACGTGATGCAAAAGAGCGTCCCGGTATACTCAATTTGCCTGGATCTGGAGGAAATATGTAATACTCAAAATTTGGCCCTTTACAGTAAGATAGCCACAGCATGCCTTTCCTTCCGATTGATATACAAATGGTCGCCATGCCAAGATCTACCCAAAAAAGCACTAGATTTCTCATCTCTGTGAACAACAGAACCCGAGATAGCACCCCAAGATAAATCGCACTTCCGCCCTCGTCTTTTTGTGAAAGATTGTATATATGAAATGCTTGGGATAAAAACCTTTCAGAATGGAAATGTGACATCATATGTACTGTAAAATATAGAATATAGTTCGTGAACGAACGGAAAATGTCGTATTAGCAACTTAATTACATGGACTTAATTACTATACCCATAGAGCCTGCTCCGTTCCAAACGGCTGGAAAAATTTTCCCTGCTATGTAACACTTATAAATTATGCCTCAGAGCAAGCAGTTTTGAGTGTATTTTCAATTGATGTTCATCTTGAAAATCGCAAAAATTGGTAACAAGTTGAAGGGACTTGGAAACTGCTGAATATGACAAAATCACATAAAGCCAGTACGGTGGAACTTAATTTTTCTGCCATAAGGCAACAGCGGTATAGCTTCTTCAACTTTTCTTATGTTAAGTCAGAGCAAAACGCGGAAAACGAAGAGGTAAGCACCATTGCCCGTCGCGGCGAAAGGAATGTTGCAGGTCAAAATCTCCCATAGTGCTGACGACAATTTCAGTTTGCATTACAATATTACCACTTGGTGTGATGGAAATGTCGCAAGGAAGTAACAAGGTCTCGTGACAGCACGTTACAGTGTTCATGTTCACATGTTGTA
Source organism: Schistocerca gregaria (assembly GCF_023897955.1). NCBI lineage: Eukaryota > Metazoa > Arthropoda > Insecta > Orthoptera > Acrididae > Schistocerca > Schistocerca gregaria. The sequence goes on from NC_064926.1 coordinate 477,991,621, forward strand.
CTTATTTCAGGTATGAATTCTGAAATGAAGTCAAATAAATACCACAGCTCAAGGGCAAGTTGTTCACTGTTTAAAGGTTAGTGCACTGCCATTTAGTGTCAGCTTGAACGGACGGTCGAACACCATGGTAGACGTCCGAAAACACTATCGATAAATACAAGCCAGTACTCTGACATTGCGTCCAGAACAGTTGGACAAGCTATGTCTCCTCCTTCTCCAGCCTCCCTTACTGCATGCCAACTACCCCCATACATCTGTATCCTGTCTCTGCCCATCTCCTAGTACCCATCATCCTGAACACCTCTTCCCTCTCGCGGGCTTTCAAATAAAATGATGTGGAGTAGAGGGCTTTTACTACGTACCCTCAGACTCAGAGTTGAAATGTTAAAAGTTTTGGCTGGTTTCGTTGTCTAGGGGCTGGGATACATAGTTGCCGCATTACAAGCCAAATACTGCTGAGTCTTCAGTATGCAATACTAATATACACATGAATTGAATGGTCGTAGGTTCCTATCACTTGGAAATTGTGAATTTTGAATGTGACATAGAAATTCACAAATTAAATATTGCAATTAAATAAAATCTGCAGGTACTATTTTAACGACTTTTAAATGATGAGTACAATAGCAGAACTACCTTTAAGAACGCCATTTATTACTCTACAACACTTAGCGGTGTCGATGGTCAAGCAAAATAAAATAAAATATAATAAGTTGAATGACAGGCGAACAATAAGTTCCTACTTCACGTACTCAATTATGAACAACAACATAGCTCGCGAGATATTCACTTCTAAATACATACTACGTCTCCACTGCAGAAGCCACAAAAATCTCACAAGTACCCAAGTCGGCACTACGAAATATCTCCCGCGACCACGCACAAGAAACTCCACCCTCCAACTCTTTCCCACGGCTGTATGGCGCTGTTTCCCATACAGCCCTCTCGAGTCCTGTCCAGTACTCCTTCCCCACTTCCATTCAGTCTCGTCATTAACGGGCGCTGTGATTGGCTAGAGTGCTCTCACAATTTCTTCAAGACAAGCCGGCCGGAGTGGCCGAAGAGTTCTAGGCGCCACAGTGTGGAACCGCGTGACCGCTACGGTCGCAGGTTCGAATCCTGCCTCATGCATGGATATGTCTGATGTCCTTAGATTAGTTAGGTTTAAGTACTGATGACCTCAGAAGTTCAGTCCCATAGTGCTCAGAGCAATTTTTCAAGCCAACACACACTCACAGACGTAATGAAACACCTACAAAATACTGGATTTACATTTAAATAACTTGAAATTAAATAAATATCCCTACAGCTGGGCCATAAACACGTTCTAACACACATTACTAAATACATAAACGAATCAAATAAACATACAGGGTGTTACAAAAAGAAAAGATGTTATGTGGAAATGTGTCAGGAAACGCTTAATTTCCACGTTAGAGCTCATTTTAGTTTCGTCAGTATGTATTGTAGTTCTTCGATTCATCGCCAGTTGGCCCAATTGAAGGAAGGTAATGTTGACTTTGGTGCTTGTGTTGACATGTGACTCAATGCTCTGCAGCACTAGCATCAAGCACATCAGTACATAGCATCAACAGGTTAGTGTTCATCACGAACGTGGTTTTGCAGTCAGTACAATAATTGCAAATCCGGAGTTGGCAGATGCCCATTTGATGTATGGATTAGCACGGGTCAATAGCCGTGACACGGTACGTTTGTATCGAGACAAATTTCCAGAATGAAGGTGTCTCGACAGGAAGACGTTCGAAGCAATTGATCGGCGTCTTAGGGAGAACGGAACATTCCAGCCTATGACTCGCGACTGGGGAAGACCTAGAACAACGAGGACACCTGCAATGGACGAGGCAATTCTTCGTGCAGTTGACGAGAACCCTAATTTCAGCGTGAGAGAAGTTGCTGCTGTACAAGGTAACGTTGACCACGTCACTGTATGGAGAGTGCTACGGGAGAACCAGTTGTTTCCGTACCATGTACAGCGTGTGCACGCACTATCAGCAGCTGATTGGCCTCCACGGGTACACTTCTGAGAGTGGTTCATCAAGAATGTGTCAATCCTAATTTCAGTGCAAATGTTATCTTTACGGATGAGGCTTCATTTCAACGAGATCAAATTGTAAATTTTCACAATCAACATGTGTGGGCTGACGAGAATCAGCACGCAATTGTGCAATCACGTCATCAACACTGATTTTCTGTGAACGTTTGGGCAGGCATTGTTGGTGATGTCTTGATTGCGCCCCATGTTCTTCCACCGATGCTCAATGGAGCACGTTATCATGATTCCATACGGGATACTCCACCTGTGCTGCTAGAACATGTTCCTTTACAAGTACGACACAACATGTGGTTCAGGTACGATGGAGCTCCTGCACATTTCAGTCGAAGTGTTCGTGCGCTTCTCTACAACAGATTCGGTGACCGATGGATTGGTAGAGGCGGACCAATTCCATGCCCTCCACGCTCTCCTGACCTCAACCCTCTTGACTTTCATGTATGGGGGCATTTGAAAGCTCTTGTCTACGCAACCCCGGTACCGAATGTAGACTCTTCGTGCTCGTATTGTGGACGGCTGTGATACAATACGCCATTCTCCAGGGCTCCATCAGCGCATCAGGGATTCCATGCGACGGATGGTGGATGCATGTATCCTCACTAACGGAGGACATTTTGAACATTTCCTGTAACAAAGTGTTTGAAGTCACGCTGGTAAGCTCTGTTTCTGTGTGTTTCCATTCTATGATTAATGTGATTTCAAGAGAAGTAATAAAATGAGCTCTAACATGGAAAGTAAGCGTTTCCGGACACATGTCCACATAACATCTTTTCTTTCTTTGTGTGTGAGGAATGTTTCCTGAAAGTTTGGCAGTACCTTTTTGTAACAGCCTGTATATCAAAGGAATAGAAACAAAAGGTAGTCCACTAGCCTAATGTATTTGTGTTTTCTAAAACATAGTAAATATTTAACCAATTTCTTCATGAATAGTATGTATCGGATATAAACTAAGACAGACGAATACATATATTTATAAGCATGCTGCTATCTTTTTTTCGTGTCACTTTGAGCTACTTATGGCCTGACGTGCTTAATAGTAATCGGGCACTTTGACCGCCAATAACTCATGTACTATTCAAGTTACATGCCTGTAATCTATACCAATTTAGGTTTACACTAATAGCTTTCTAAAGACACATCGATCGACAAAATCGGATGTATCGCTCAGATTTTGGAAAGTGTCACAGCGGCAACATGGAATTCCCAGCCATGCGGTCGGCCTAGACCAGGCGCTGGGGCTCCCCTCCTGCTCCAACCTAACATAGACCTCGGCTATGCCACACAGCAGGTTATCACCACAGATATAAGGGGCCCTCAAAAAGTTACCTTTCGAAGGCTCTACAGTCCAGAATGAGAATGCCAATCAAGCAAAATAGCCATGAGCGTGGAGGCATCCATCCCACAGATGCACGACTTTGAAGATACGCGTGTGGAAAACACCATGTACTGTTGCGTGAATAAGTCCGGAACTACATGCTGTACATTGTGACGGTACCATCACATATATCACTCGGCGATAATAAGTAAAATTGGCAGTATAATGTTCTTAACTGTGCTGGAGGTAGTGGCTTCTACTGGAAGATCCGTGAATTTCCCTTCGCTGAGGCAGCCCTGAGAGGGCGCAGTGACGGACCTGGGTGGTGGCAGCACTATGAATACGGGACAGCTGAGCCCTCCCCTCCCCTGCTGAGCTGGTGGTTCGCAGAGATGTAGTGGCCAAGCGCTGGCCAGTTTCCATTGTGCGTGAAGCAATGCTCTTGAAACATGTAGCAGGGCAACCAGAGTTCTCCTGAGCATTTCTGCAGTGAGGACTGCATTTCATGTCGGCGTTTACAATTACGCTACACCGACATTCTGCCGTGTTCACTACGCGAAAATTCCAGAATCTAACTGTCTGGTTGACATCAGACAATCGGTCTGATGTGGAAGGGGCGATTGTGGAGAAGCTTTGGTAGGCAACCCCTGTGTTTCAACATGTTGAGAGGAATTCTTGGTTATCACTGTGGAGAAAATTGTGAATCGACCCCACCAAGCGGTGTTTTTCTGGGAGGGGAGAGGAACCAGAAGGAGTCGAGATGTCTGTTCAGTGATGCGCCAGCATGAGGACACGTCGAGAAAGAAAGAGGCGTCCGATTGTGGCCTAGCGCAGTTTTCTCAGTTTTTAGTAAGTGTCGCATTTTTGGCGCTATCTCTGCTTTGTTCTCAGTTCCGTAGCAATATTTTGTTCAATTAGAGGCTCCCACTACTTGTTAAAAGAAAGTTTTGTACTCAGTGAGCTTCGATCAAGCAGCGATTTATTGTACTCCTGAGCACATCAAGTGACACTATATTGCGGAACATGATTTGTTAGATTTTTCAAGGATTACTTCTCTATCACTGAACTTCAAGTAAGCAATCATTTTTGTCTCAGTCACTTATAAATATTTGTGTTAATGGTTAAGCAATTCAGCGAAAATAAATTCAGTGCTTAAAAGAACTTGTTTCCGCCACTTTTACAACGTCCTACAACAGTACAGGTTCGGCGACGCTCGCTAAATAACAAATATGACCGATTTGTTCTCAAAACTGAATTGAACTCTTACTGTGAAGGCGTTCCGTTCTGTGTATGTGTGGTAGTAAATTTATTTAATTTGTATGACAAATGACTAATGAGACCTGATCTCATTTCCTTTCTATACTGTCTTCAGATCACAGGGCTTTTTCAGTAACTGTGATCAGCGGCCCACCCGGTTGCCCGCGCGGTCTGACGCACGGCTTTCCGGGCGGGAAGGAGCGCCTGGTCCCGGCACGAATCCGCCCTGCGGATTTGTGTCGAAGTCCGGTGAACCGGCCAGTCTGTGGATGGTTTTTAGGCGATTTTCCATCAGCCTCGGCGAATGCGGGCTGGTTCCCCTTATTCCGCCTCAGTTACACTAACTTGGCGGCTGCTGCGCAAACAAGTTCTCCATGTACGCGTACACCACCATTACTCTACCACACAAACATAGGGGCTACACTCGTCTGGTGTGAGACGTTCCCTGCGTGGTCCACCGGGGGCCGAACCGCACAATAACCGTGGGTTCGGTGTGGGGCGGCGGAGGGGTGAAGTGGACTGCGGTAGTCGTCGTGGGGTTGTGGACCACTGCAGCTGCGGCGGGGACGGAGCCTCTCCGTGGTTTCTTAGTCCCCGGTTAACATACAATACTGTGATTAGCAATTTGTTGGGTTAAGGCAATATAAGACGTACACCAGTTTGGATATCGTTTGTGTGTTGATCACGTAATTGAGGCAGGCAGATACCACCATCATGTCCAGCATGTCACTCTCACAGTAACGACCCCTACAGGCTGCACGCCTCGACATCCTCGACCGGCAGTAATCGTCGGCCCTTCATGGCATTTTTTAAGGGATCGAAGGTGTGATGTTCGCTTGGAAAGGGATCGGGACTAAAGGGCATGTTATGTGATAATATTGTACCAATTGCCGTTTTTTATTTATTATTTATTGTTTATTTCTCAAAAGACGGCTGTTGGTACAGTATTATTACATTTCATCAACCAGCCGCTGTCCCATGTTCCTGAAGCCTAGATGGGGTTACGTCTACTGTACAGCGTGTGATTGAGTTCACCCACTTGTTGTTCGCAATGGATGAGCGTGGCCTTCCACATCGACTGACGTCTTATGTCTCATCGTGACCACCACGGCGGACCTTGACGAACCAACCCACAACGGCGGTTAGCGACAGACACCCTGTCTGTCCCACACACATTCCTGATTCTCCGATGGGTCTTTACCGGTGTTTTTCCTTCGGCAATCAAGAAAAGAATAACTGCATGTTGATCTTGTTTGGAGCCATTTGGTCGCCCTCATTCACGTTTCTGCATTTACCGTACGCATGTCGAAAAGACACGAATTCCACACTGGCTCCTCGCATACATGTTGGTGCTTATATACCCGCATCGGTTTCGCGTTACGTTTCATATAAGCTGCAGCAACAGCCTCAAACGGAAACTTTTTGATCGCTCCAGGCAGTGAAAAAGACATGCATAACAAAACCACTGTAAGCAGGAAAAGCAGAAAATGAAAAAAAAGGCAACAACAGGAGGAACATGTATAATTTCTTTGCCACAACCAAGAATAGTTTTCAGACGAAATCATTAATAATATTTTGACGTAAAAGGTTCAGATATGCTATACCCTGATTAACCAAATCATTATAACCACTGGGCACCCCGACGTTGGATGCCGCCTTGTGGTGTTCCGGTCGAGTGACGCGGTTTCAAAGTATGTAAGCGGGGCACACATGGACGTGGGGATCACCCCAGCGAAGATATGGGCTGAAAATGGGGAAATAAATTGAGATAAGCGACTTTGACGAATGAGTAATTATTATTAAGCAGAGCCTGTGAACGAGCATCTCGAAAACGGCGACGCTAGTCGAATGTTCACGCGCTACCGTTGTGAGCATCGGCGGAAAGGGCTAGAAGGACAGTAAGACTAGTACTAGGTGCTAAATGGTTGGACGTCCACGAGTCTAGAAAGAGCACGATTCCGGTGGCGCGTGCACATGTTTCGGAGCACACCGTTCTTCTTACATTGTTGAACATGGAGCTCTGTAGCGGACCACCCCCACGTGTTGACATCTTGACCCGACACCGTCAGTTACGATAGCAGTGGGCAAGGGACCATCGGGATTCGACCGTCGATTAATAGAAAGGTGTCGACTCTTCACGTGAATCACAGTTTTGTTACACTAGGTCGCTTGTCGCCTCCACAAACGCCGTCATCGAAGGGAACGGCTGCTCGAAACGTGCAATGCGCTACGGACTCAGGCTGGTGGGAGCAGTGTTATGCAATGGGAGACATTATCCTGCGCTTGCGTGAGACCTGTGTAGTAATCGAAGACACGCTGACAGCTGCGAACCACTTGCACCTCTCCGTGATTGATGTCTTCCACGACGGTGATTTCATCTTACAGCAGTATAATTGTTTGTCTCGGAGTCAGAACCCTACTACAGTTAATTCACTGTTGATGTGTCGGCGGCCAAATTTGCCTGGTGTAAGTCCTATGGAAACTATCTGGGTCTCTATCGGATGCCATCACTTCGTACGCAGATCAGAGGCCCGTTATTTACGCGAATCACATGACCTGTGCTCAGACATCTAATGCTACATACCTCCATAGATCTACCAACAAACTGTCAAATCCCTGATACGCAGAACCAGTGATGTATTTCGTTCCAAAGACGGACAAACAAGCAGGTGGTCATAATGCTTTCTCTCATCAGTGTACATGTATATATCTCAGTAAAAGAAACGTCAATGATTATCAAAACCGGAATGGGGAGGAAAATCTGTCCACTAAATACATACAATTCGTACATTAACCGCTTAACCTTAATAGCTGTTCACTGGTTGGCCCCAACTGGACTGGCTACCTCCAATTTGAAACAAAGATGCGTTGCAAAATTCTGCTCTACAATGTGAACTACGGAGAAGCGCAGCTCGTTGATAGCCTTAAAGGCTTAGCTGAAGAAGTTGTCAAGTGAATTCAACAGCTAATTTCACAGAAATGTGTATATTCTTCATGGCAAATGTCTGTTTATTCATCGACAATAGACATGCTTCATCGCCAGTCTCTGTATGATTTTATGGACTGTGTAATGAAACAGAAGGCCCATGATCGGTCCACTATTCTGTATCCTAATTGGTAATCCAAGGTAAACAGGCTTTACTGAAGCATAACTGACCGTCGACTTCACATAATTCAGCAAGTAGAGACGGTTTCATGGTTCCAATTTATAATATTTTTGTTATTATTATTATGTTAACATAGCTGTTAATTCTTTAATCTGATATAACAACCTGGAGCTGGTGAAAGAGAATTCCGTAACTATCTCGACGTCTTGGTTAGGCTTGACGATGGTAGTTTGCTTTTGAATGGAAGTTCAATGAATATGAATAAGGGATACTTGTTGGTGATGAAAGACTAATGTATTGGGCGGTCCATTATATAAATTAGTAAATGCATGTAGCGTCCCAACAACATATTTTTGCCAGATGTCATTTCTCTGCTATCTGACCACAACTGCTTTACGTTACAAACTTTTTTTAAAATTCTGAGATCGAAAGTCTATCATGCGATCGTTACGTCATTGCTACCAGCGATCATTATACTTCTCCGGCATCATCGTTGTTCACGGTTGATGTTATCAACGTACTTTTCGTGATATGTACATGGACGATGCTTCCTGAACTTTTTTATCGGAGCCTAAAGCTAACGGATTTACCAATTTTCTTTTATGTTACAGTATGAAACGGCCCCTTTGAAAAATTATTGAATTACTGTTCTTAAACTGACACACAATATTTTTGGCGCAACGCAATCTGACTTCCAAAAATCCATACAAAAGAATGGCCCTGACTAACATTAACCTATACGTTTCACAAATCACTTACCTCACAAAAATCTTCGTTACTCAAGCTACTGCAATACAGCGAGCACCACTACTGCCAGCTAAATAAAAGATTCAAACTACGGAAGTCACTAACTACTGAGGCACAGTTAGCAAATGAAAGATTTTAATAGAGAACAAACAATGTATTTACCTTAATAGTCATAATATATATATCAGTTCATGACACCAATTCTTACAAGTTTCAAAACTCCGCCATCTCTCTCCCCACGTCCACCACTGCTGGCGGCTCACCTCCAACTGTGCAACGCTACGCGCTGTTAGCATCCAGCTGCCGCTGCCCAACACTACAATGGCAGACAACAATGCAAACTAGCCACAGACTGCGCACAGCACAGCCAGTGATTTGTCGTACAGAGCGCTAGTGGCGTTACCAATAAGAAAACCTAAACAGCCTACCAACATAGCCCCCATGCTCCCCACGAAAAAATTTACAAGTTGTTTTGGGCAGTGGCCAATACAGATTAGAAATTTTTTTTCATAATTACAATAACAAAGAAATGAAATGCACACACTTATCGATACAATGTTGGTCAAAAGCTAAAATTTTCTCACAGTCCATAAAGACAGTCATGATCGTTCATCATAGTAAAATTGCAGTGTTTTTTTCAAAGTCTGAGCAACAAAAGAAATTGCACTATGAAGTAGTGGATTTCTAAGCAGTCTTGAAGAAGTAGTGTTGTCCTTCCAACGAAAGACAGTGCTGACTCTTGACATGCAGACAGGTAATGGGCCACAGCAGAGTCAGTCGAAGTTGAAGACTATCGGTAGGTAGGTCATCACAGAGCAGACCCACTGTAGTCCTGGTAGAGATTACTATTGGTGGGCCACCAGAGGTGCAGACACACTGCAGTCCTTGTAGAAATAATGGTATTGGTGGGTCATCAAAGATGTAGACCCATTGTAGACCTTGTAGAGATGGCCAGCAGCCATCTGTTTGACTGTGCAGGCGCACAATCACCATTGAAGAGTCTTGCGGATAATATAGCAAGTCCATAACCACCACTTGTGCACTCACAAAAATTGTTTTTGAAATGTCCTTACAACCAGCAATGCTGTTATCCAGTCCCTTACTGAATTATTAACACACGTGCAAACACTATCAGTCCCTACTTCTCACATATTGTCCATATACTATGACCAACAGCAACGTGTGCAGTGAAATGTAATTTACAAGTTACTTAATTTGATGAACTGGTGTCAGTTACAATTTTATAACATAAGAATGCAATAACAAAGGTACAAAATACATCTTTAAAGAACATAACAATACAGATAACATTTGCAGTAGTACAGGCTTTACAAAAGAATCGAAATAGCAAATACATCAGTGTTACAAAAATTACGACATAAGTACATACATAAAAGATCAGAATAACTTCACACATGAGCATTACAACAAAACAGAATAAATAATGTGTAAACATCTTTACGAAGTAAATAACATGTTATTAATGCAAATTATATTTGAGGATAACAGTATTCCCCATCATAGTTCATGTAACTGAGTATTAGAAAAATTCAGCAACATAAGTCTTATCAGATAAACATATAAAGACCGGAAGAACATAAATACACAAGGGTACACAAACACATAGCGGGATAACACAAGGAAAGGACAGTGTTTGTTTTCAGTGTAACATTTGATACTGCAGTCCAACCCAAAACGTCATTCTGTTGATCTTTTGTCTTATCTCAACATTTGTTTCCACCAAAAATATCCTATCCTACATGCTTTCTGTATTTTGTTCACATCCTCTTTCAAAAATAGTTTTTCTCCACTGTACACAACTTTTTTTGGCCAAACCATTTTCTTATAGCTTCTCAATGCATTTCTTCCAATTCATCATAGTTATTTTCTTATATAGTCTACCCCCTCTTAAGCTAACTTAAATCTACTGAGCTCAGATACTAAACTAAGGGACGAGGCAATGCAGCAGCACAAAACAATTAACACAAACAGCAATGATAAAAAAAATGGAAATTGGCAAAAAAGGCAGCAATATTACAACTAATATAAGGCAATGCGCAGCAAACAAGAAAAATAAATCAGTAATAAAATTGGCTTAACCTAGTAATACAAAGTGACATTCAGTAGCACTATGAATGGCAAACAGCCGCAGCAAATGCTATAACTTATACCTAAACATGACAAAGCTCAAGCAGAAAAAATGTTACACTAAAGACAACAATGCAGATAAGGACAATGTCTATTCACATCTTAATGTCTATGCAATTAAAGTGGTGCACCACAAAAACTAATGCTACAACAAATTACCAAGTACTTGAAAAGAAAATTATATATACAGTTACTGTTATTAGTCGCTTCTTATTACTCTTTCCATTCCAAGAGCTCCTTTTTCGAAGAATGTGGATCATAAAATAATTATTTAATAGATCTGTTGACAGAAAGTGTTCACATTAGCAAATGCATTTAATTTTATTTTATAAAACCAATGCTGCAACACAGCGGGAAAACAGATATCAAATGAAATAAGCAACTATGAAAAGCAAAGCATAAAAATATCATTCAATAGTCATGTGACATTTCATAAGTTAGTAGAAATTCTGTCAACTCTCATAGAAAGACGTTTGTTATAATCAGGTGTCAGATGTAAGTATCTTCCCAAGTAATGGGCGTGTCGTATTTGCGATGCTTTCTACAAAGGAATGTCAATAGCGAGGATAGTGCCCTTTTCTTTTTATGGCTTTCTGTTGTCAGACGACTACCTCTCAGCCGGGCGCCCAAAACGCATTACGTCAAGGTCACTTACCTTTCTTACTGAAATATTTATGACAGCAGTTTCCGCTACAGTGACAGTCTCATAAAAATTTCACACGTCAAGAATTTGCGTTATTCATCTGTAGAAACAAAAATCCTTTAAATATAATAGTGTCCAAAAAATTTTCATCAGCATTGTAATACATTCACGCATTTACATACATTTCATAACTCTTAAAGTACGATTCTTGGTTTCCAACATCCTTTTTCACAAATCAGAGTCCCTAACCACTACTCCTTATTTCTTACCTTATTAGACATATATATATTCGTCGACACTTCTTCAATATTTCATCATAACAGATACGTAGCATAACCAAATAACTCATATAGCATCAGCTTAAACATACCTCAGCAGCATAATTCACATCGTCATCGTAATAATAACATCATAACATCACAGTCAAATTCTCAAAATCTCTGTAGCTTCCTCCAATAATTTCAAAACCTAAAAAAAAATTCTCTGCTCATGTCAAAAGTGTCATCTGCCTCAAACGTACTTTAAAAAACGTGATCCCATACTAAATACTTCATTCAAAGCTCTCATAGTATCACAATGGTTCCGAAAAAATATGAACATTTCACAAAGTACAGACAAAATAGAATTTCATAAGTGTGAAGTTATCCACCTGCGTAATTGCTTAAACATGTGCCACTGACGTAGTAAAAAGATGTTTGTTTCTCTGTCAAATAATCAGATAGCTGTGTAATTCTGTGTTAGAGAAATATGGTACCGATGTGTAAAGTTGTATAAGCAAATACCATATTAGCTAGGGCTACTTGTGCTTGCCAAACACATGGTACACAAAGTAAGCGTGTACCCCCCTGAGGATTAATGTAATTTTACCCTCAGGTGTTACAGATTACAGCAATGGAATGAAATGTATCACAAAAAACTTTCTTTTTAATTCAACAATATTAATAAATAAATGTTTTAAGTACCAAATTAATCACTCAAATGCGTGCCCTGTGTTGCTAAATGTGCGTTTTGCTGTAAGATAATTCTGTGGAACTGTCGTAGTTATCGTCCTCTGTAAGCAAAGTTCTGCTGAAGTCAATGTACTTACCTCATCATAAACGAAGGTGAAATGCTTTCCGTATAGATATCGTAGTTATTACGTACCTTACCGTGATCAAGAAAGTACTATAATGTAACGTATTGTTGTGCTACGATAAACGCTGTCTCATTGTAGCTATACCACAAAAGTTACTACTAAAACATGTTTTACTTTCCAGAATAATATAGAAAAACTGTGCAGATATAAAACAGATACACCGCAAAAGCAACAATGTAAATCGTGTCACATATTAGTAGCGTCGTGATATAATCGTGTAGCTATTATAGAAACCAAATGCTAAGTCATCTTTAATCTCACCGAATGATCTTCAAATAAAGAATGCGTTTTCAAGTAAACCAAAATGTTGCATTAAAATCTCATTAGCAGTACTGGTAAATGTTCTAAGTATGTGAGCCTTATAGTCGTTACGTAATCGTGCAACTAACAAGCAAGAATGTACACACGCAATAACACAGTGATGTCTGTTCACTATAACAATGCACTCGTAAATACTGTCTAAATAAGTTCTCTAAGTTCTAGACTGGATAGTAAACTTCAAACATTGTTGCATGTTAACAGTTTCTCAGTGTGACAAATCATACTATAAATGTGAAGTGAAATGTTTTATGGCAAAGGCAAAGTTAAAAAGCAGATTATCTTTCAATAAACGGTTTTACATTTGAAATGTGGTGTAAACCTTTACTCTTCCTAGTACGCAGACTGTCAACTGAAAAGCAATTCTCATGATTTATACGTCGGTAAGGAATGCTAAAACTTTTCTCAAGTTTAGTGTCTCTGTTATTTTTCTCTGAGCCAGCCGGCGCACGCGGCTGCCTGCGGTGCGAGTCATTGTCTGTCTCTTTGTTGGCGCGCGCCGTTATTGGGATTAGGAGACCTAACTTCTACCAATTCACCTTGCCGAGAGGGCCCTGTCCTGTAGGAATCCCGCCAGTTCTGATGCAATTCAGGTCTGTAATTTGTCGGTAGATTCCATAGTTTCTTTCTTGTCGGCCACGTGGTGGAGAATTTCTCCCTGAATCGTAACTGCGCGCTGGACCGTTGCGTCTGAAGTTATTCTGTCTCCCGTGATAATAATAGATCTGGTTGCCATATTGTCTGTTTCTATGATTCTCTCTGTTATATTCATTACTACGGAAATGCGATCTTTCTTTGTAACTATTACTCTGCCAGTGGTTGTCATATGGGTGGTGTCTGTTTTGTTCACGGTTTGCGTTGTAAGAATAGCCTTGTCGTGTCCAGTTATCATTTCTGTCATCGCGGAATTGTGACGGATATGACCTGTACTGATTGTTTTCCTGTTTTCGCATTCCGCGACTGTCTGTGTCAATTTCTAGTTCTTGTAAGAGTCGCTGAAAAGCTTCAGTGTCGTCTTTGCAACGGCCTGCCAAAATAATATGCCGTAAATGTTCAGGCAATTTGATTAAGCAAATGCGGATGAGTTCTGACGGGCTGTATGGGTTTGACAGGTACTGATTCTTGTGCAACATGTCTTCAAAATATTTCACAAGACTGGAAAATTCACATTGTTCGAAATGTTTCATCATCATGATGCCATGTTTTACTCGGTCTTGTGTGGCTTGGGGCCAATATGCTGAGAGGTGGGCATGGTAAAATTCTCCTTCACTGTGACAATCGTGAATGACCGATCGCATTCTTACAGCTGGTTCATTCTCTAAGTAGCCACACATAAATTCTAATCTGTGCTCTAGTGACCAGTTGGGAGGAAAACAATGAGAGAATTGATGGAGCCACGCTTGTGGATGAATGTCGTTGCCAGAATTCTTAAATGTTTTGAATTTACGTGTAGTAATGAACAGCTTATAGTCAAAATCATCGTGTCGGCGGGTAGCATATCGTTCATTGTTACGTCGTGTCGGCAGTTCCATCTCAAAATTCGGTGCACCTTGCCAATTTCTTTCATAATTTTCGAAGTGCCCTGTGTTATTATTTTGTGGCTGTTCCGTATTTCTATGTCCCTCTTCCCGTATTGGAGCGCGAGTGTCCTCTGAAATACGTAATTGTTGTATTACCTGTGACAGCTGATCTTGTACTTCCCGGATTTCTCTTTGGTGTTGCGTACTAATTTGATTCAGACTTTGTTTGAATTTCCTAATTTGTTCGTACTCTTCTGTGTCATTAAAGACTACCGGTTTTGTGTCATTCAGATTATCATCTACCTTCGTGGATAAATTAGTGAACTGATCCGAAAGTTCGGCTACTTTCTCCGATAGTGAACACATTTCCTCAGTGTGTTTTTCTGAACCAAGTTTCAGAGTGTCCATTTGTGTTGAAATCGAATCTGCTGTGTCCTTTAAGTTTTCCTGAGTTCTTGCAAGTTGCGTAACCGAATCGGTGGATGCAACTGAGTCCATTTTAGCTTGCAAGGTGTCGTGATTTTCACGAACAACAGTTTGCAATTCTTTTATGGCTGCTTCGTGATTCTGTAATGAGTTTTCATGCCGCGAAAAAATAGGTTGAAAATGCTCACAAATTTGTGTTTTTACGTCATTACAGATTTTTTGACATTTCGATTCAATGTTATGTAACTCAGTAGTTAAATCTTCACGTGTTTGTTCAAGTGTGGTGTCTAACTTCCGAAGATTATGTTCTATTGTGTCCAACTGTTGCTGTGTTTGTCTCTGATTTTGTTCCATTGTGTCTAACTTTTGATGATTCTGTCCCACTTGTTTCTGATTTTGTTCAAGCGTTGTGTCTAACTTTTGAAGATTTTGTTCCATTGTGTCTAACTTTTGAAGATTTTGTTCCATTGTGTCTAACTTTTGAAGCTTTTGTCCCATTTGTTGCATTAATTGTAATAACAATGCACTGGTGTCTGAAAAATGTTCCTTAGTCCTATTCGGCAATGCATTTGCACCGGCAATATTCACAGTTTGAAAAACAGAAAATGTGTCTTGACTTATTTGAGAAAACGGTGAGGACACAAAACCTGAATCTACAGTATTTGCAATATTGTGTCCTGTCATTTCGGAATCCTGAGGCGAGCTGTTGCCGACCAATCGATCGATAACGCTTTCCTGTTCACTAATTGTTTCACTGCCTAGACCATTATTTGCAACCTTCTCCATTTCCCTATGCACAATTACCAAATTACTACTTTGAACAGTAGTTAATTCATTACATGGTGGCGCTAACACACTGCTTTCGTCTTCACTGTCATTTCTCAGTTTACTTTGGAGCCTAGTATTACGTTTTTAACACGCCATTTTTGTCACAATTTTTCACACGACAACACAGAAAAACACAATTTGAAGAAAAAAAGTAAGAGAACACATTAACATAGCACTGAAAATAATATCTAGTTAATTGCAATTGCAGCTGCAAAATACTTGGTACAAAACTACATGTATGCCATAACTATTTTACTGTACAACAATGAAAGACTGCTACTACAAAGGAAATTCTCTCTATGATTATGTGCCAGCAATAAAAAAAAATCTACATTAATTACACAAACTACAAGTAAAAAGTCTGAAGATTCCAGTGAGGTATCCTGGCAGGGTCGCCATATGAAACGTCCCCTTTGAAAAATTATTGAATTACTGTGCTTAAACTGACACACAATATTTTTGGCGCAACGCAATCTGACTTCCAAAAATCCCTACAAAAGAATGGCCCTGACTAACATTAACCTATACGTTTCACAAATCACTTACCTCACAAAAATCTTCGTTACTCAAGCTACTGCAATACAGCGAGCGCCACTACTGCCAGCTAAATAAAAGATTCAAACTACGGAAGTCACTAACTACTGAGGCACAGTTAGCAAATGAAAGATTTTAATAGAGAACAAACAATGTATTTACCTTAATAGTCATAATATATATATATATATCAGTTCATGACACCAATTCTTACAAGTTTCAAAACTCCGCCATCTCTCTTCCCACGTCCACCACTGCTGGCGGCTCACCTCCAACTGCGCAACGCTACGCGCTGTTAGCATCCAGCTGCCGCTGCCCAACACTACAATGGCAGACAACAATGCAAACTAGCCACAGACTGCGCACAGCACAGCCAGTGATTTTTCATACAGAGCGCTATGTGGCATTACCAATAAGAAAACCTAAACAGCCTACCTACAAGTATAAATAGTGAACAACGTCATCTGTCTGTGATCTCGTCTGGACAGAAAGAAAATTCCAGTTTAATGTCTTATTATTTAACCATTTCAGCATCTGTGGCTTCTGACTCACACCAATATTTTACTAGCTTTTTATTTGAAGTTTTAGTGTCTTTCGCATGGTAACACCGATGTTGTTGCAAGTTAGAGACGTTTAGTTGTACACAGAGGTAATTCTATGAATGTAGCGCATTGTAGCAGTGATTTACAGAGGTCAAACTGACAGTTGACGCTGAGGTGGTGCTATGTCATTGTAGGACATCGTGACATGTCTTTTTTTTTAATAGGAAGTACATCTAAAATTATTTGTGTTTGTACTATTGCTTTTATAACTGGTTTAGACATGAAACCTCTGGGTCAGTATAAACGTTTGATATAAATTGTTATATTTTTGGTCCATTTTGCTTATTATTTACGTATATAATTTGTTTTAGGCACCAAGAGTTTAGGAGAGTGTCGAGATGTTAGTTTGTGTCAAGGAAAAATGCGAAATAAATTCAAATACACTCCTGGAAATTGAAATAAGAATTCATTGTCCCAGGAAGGGGAAACTTTATTGACACATTCCTGGGGTCAGATACATCACATGATCACACTGACAGAACCACAGGCACATAGACACAGGCAACACAGCATGCACAATGTCGGCACTAGTACAGTGTATATCCACCTTTCACAGCAATGCAGGGTGCTATTCTCCCATGGAGACGATCGTAGAGATGCTGGATTTAGTCCTGTGGAACGGCTTGCCATGCCATTTCCACCTGGCGCCTCAGTTGGACCAGCGTTCGTGCTGGACGTGCAGACCGCGTGAGACGACGCTTCATCCAGTCCCAAACATGCTCAATGGGGGACAGATCCGGAGATCTTGCTGGCCAGGGTAGTTGACTTACACCTTCTAGAGCACGTTGGGTGGCACGGGATACATGCGGACGTGCATTGTCCTGTTGGAACAGCAAGTTCCCTTGCCGGTCTAGGAATGGTAGAACGATGGGTTCGATGACGGTTTGGATGTACCGTGCACTATTCAGTGTCCCCTCGACGATCACCAGAGGTGTACGGCCAGTGTAGGAGATCGCTCCCCACACCATGATGGCGGGTGTTGGCCCTGTGTGCCTCGGTCGTATGCAGTCCTGATTGTGGCGCTCACCTGCACGGCGCCAAACACGCATACGACCATCATTGGCACCAAGGCAGAAGCGACTCTCATCGCTGAAGACGACACGTCTCCATTCGTCCCTCCATTCACGCCTGTCGCGACACCACTGGAGGCGGGCTGCACGATGTTGGGGCGTGAGCGGAAGACGGCCTAACGGTGTGCGGGACCGTAGCCCAGCTTCATGGAGACGGTTGCGAATGGTCCTCGCCGATACCCCAGGAGCAACAGTGTCCCTAATTTGCTGGGAAGTGGCGGTGCGGTCCCCTACGGCACTGCGTAGGATCCTACGGTGTTGGCGTGCATCCGTGCGTCACTGCGGTCCGGTCCCAGGTCGACGGGCACGTGCACCTTCCGCCGACCACTGGCGACAACATCGATGTACTGTGGAGACCTCACGCCCCACGTGTTGAGCAATTCGGCGGTACGTCCACCCGGCCTCCCGCATGCCCACTATACGCCCTCGCTCAAAGTCCGTCAACTGCACATACGGTTCACGGCCACGCTGTCGCGGCATGCTACCAGTGTTAAAGACTGCGATGGAGCTCCGTATGCCACGGCAAACTGGCTGACACTGACGGCGGCGGTGCACAAATGCTGCGCAGCTAGCGCCATTCAAAGGTCAACACCGCGGTTCCTGGTGTGTCCGCTGTGCCGTCCGTGTGATCATTGCTTGTACAGCCCTCTCGCAGTGTCCGGAGCAAGTATGGTGGGTCTGACACACCGGTGTCAATGTGTTCTTTTTTCCATTTCCAAGAGTGTATATCACTGGAAATAATGGGTGTTTGAAAACTGCATGTCCCAGTGGTTAAAAAGTGAAATAAGCTACTTAAAATAATTGATTATTTACTTTTTGTCTATTTCTTCTTGTATTAGTTGCTTACTATGACAATAAAGTTTAATTTTGTGGAAAATTTTATTCCGAAGTGGGATCACGTCCTCAAAACAATTTTCTGCTATTTGCCAATTTATTCTTGTATTCAATGCTTATTATGAGAATAAAAATTAATTTTGTGAAAAACATTTAAAATATTTTTTTCAGATTTTTGGGATTCAGAGGGTTAGACAGCCATGTTAGCATTCGCTTCCAGTTACTTATGGAAACTATAGTTGGTGTAACACAAATCAACAATCTTCACCGAGCGAAGTAGCGCAGTCGTAAGTACACTGGTTACTAATGTAGATGTACTAGGCTTGTAATTCCCGCCTGTGTATCCAGATTCATGTTTGCTGTGGTTTCCATAAATCATTTGAAGCAATTTACAGAACCGTTGCGTTAACATGATCATGTATGTAATCTCCAATCTTATGCTTTGCTCCTTCTTTAATGTTCCCAACTTTGAGGTTCGTTATTCTCAAGTCGTTTTCTAATCTCTTAGATACAGATTTGGACCCAACTACTCACCAAACCGAATTCATCGTTTCAATCAAACCGAATATCAGTAGTGTGTTTCAGCTATGATTTATTACTTTACTCATGAGACAGACTTCAAGAGTTCAAAATCCAAATCTTCCTGTACTTTCCCATGGTTGTCTCATTCTCCCTGAACATGTGGTGAAGAGGAATATTGCTTTTTCTTACTTGTTGTTCAAGAGGCTGGTTTTCGTAAAGGGATGTCCAGTGATACGGTCTACGTAGGTACCCAGTGCAAATATTTGTTAATATCTGCTTCAGGAGAATGTATTTCATTAGACTTAGAGACCTCACTTTCATGGAAATACCAAGTGCAGAGTTTTAGATACTGCGGATTGATGGTATTTGACCAATTTTTCTAATGTTATAAAAAATTAAAATGATTTTGTATGTATGGTTATAAACTTGCGCTGGTACGAAGCACAACTTTAAATATTACAAAATTTCTCTGGTAATGAACCGTAGGGTACCGAATAGTTTCTGTAAAATTCGGATATGAACTCTCTCAAGAGAAGTTCTAATTACCTCGTAATGAGGCTAACGGAAGCTGCAGACGAACAACTACTTTTGAAATAGTAATTTCTTGCTCTTGTCCTCAGCTCGGTGAACAACGAAAACTTTATCAGCGACGCTGCTGCATAGTGTAGAGCTGTCGCTACTTCAGAAATGACATTTGTATATTTTGAAAACTTATTCATAAAACAGAGCGTTATGCCCTTTACAATTCAAGCTTACAACGTTTCCAAGCGTCTTTAACCAACATCAATAGTGTTCATTGACCTCTCTTGATCAAATCCATTCAAACTCTATAGACACGTATTACGATAATCACTGAAGTTCTACATAATGTGAAGGATAATCAAAATATTTAAAATCGGTGTAAACTAGTCTGTCTTAAAACTGAGTGAAAGTCCAAATTTGCAATAGGTCTTTATTGTGTTTTCACTATATGACGACCGGTTTCATACCCTGGAGGTATATCTTCATGTCATACCTTCATATAGAATAAAACTATATAATTTAGATCACGAGCAGTCAACATAGCCTACCGAACAAAGTAGACAGTAAAGCAATGTAACTACAAAATTAATACTTCATGAGTCACGAATTCCAAGGTACAAGTGCGCTTAATCACGTGTCACCCTTCGGTAAAGCCTTCGATGAAACGCGGATGGGCATCCTACCCGAATCGTGCAGGACCACTAATACATCCCCAAAACGCAGCCATAAGACGAGCTCGGACTGCAAATGATAATCCACGTATGATAGGATAAAACCTATCAGCACAAAACATTGCAGAATGAACGTAATGTATAAGTAAATTAAAACACAGCTCGCGATTTCGGTAGAGTATAAAAAAGAAGAAACTTACCACCGTCAGCATCCGCGGGAGAAACGAAGAATTCAAAGACACACAATCCTTAGGGGTCGTCAGCATTCTACACTATATTGGCTTACGTCTAATGGAACTACGCGAACAAGCGCTAGCCACACATTGAACACTGTGAAGACACCCCGTCCTGAGTTGGAGATCGCGGTATATAGCCATAGAAACCAAATTAAAAGGAAACGCAGATTGAGCCTGAGAATCCTAGTAACATAATGGATCTCAGTCTTAAACAATTCTTCTCTTATGAGACGAAAGATACAACTAAGAATACTTAAAGCTAAGGAAGCTGAACTACCTGGTTTCATTCACAACAAGGTAATAGAACCCGACTGAAGTCATAGTCCTTGATAACGAAATATACTTAACGTTTAAAATATAAAAAAGTAAGTATACAAAAATATAAGAAACATAACAAATACAAAAACAAAATATCCATAATGGCGCTAAGTAATTCCCAACCAATTTCAATTAAAAGTCGACCTCTACCTTTTTTTGCAACAGTCCAAATTAACATGGATAATAGCGAGACAAGTCCGATGGATCTTGTTAAATCCAGCCTAGTCCTCAATGTAGGGTGTCTAGGAAACCTGCTTTCTCAGATCGCTAGAAAACATTCAAACAAATCCTATTTCTGAGCTTTATTAGAAAATGAGCAATTACAATACTTAAACTACTGGTCATTAGAATTGCTACACCAAGAATAAATGCAGATGATAAACGGGTATTCATTGGACAAATGTATTGTACTAGAACTGATATGTGATCACATTTTGATACAATTTGGGTGCATAGATCGTGAGAAATCAGTACCCAGAACAACCACCTCCGGCCGTAATATCGGCCTTGATACGCCTGGGCATTGAGTCAAACACATCTTGGATGGCGTGTACAGGTACAGCTGCCCATGCAGTTTCAACACGATACCGCAGTTCATCAAGAGTAGTGACTGGCGTATTGTGACGACCCAGTTGCTCGGCCACCTTTGACTAGACGTTTTCAATGTGAAAGATGGAGAATTTGCTGACCAGTGCAGCAGTCCAACATTTTCTGTATCCAGAGAGGCCCGTACAGGACCTGCAACATGCGGTCGTGCGTTATCCTGCTGAAATGTAGGGTTTCGCACGGATCGAATGAAGGATAGAGCCACGGGCCGTAACACATCTGAAACGTAACGTCCACTATTCATAGTGCCGTCAATGCGAACAAGAGGTGACCGCGACATTTAACCAATGGCACCCCATACCATCATATCAGGTGATACGCCAGTATGGCGATGATGAATACACGCTTCCAATGTGCGTTCACCGCGATGTCGCCAAAGACGGATGCGACCATCATGATGCAGTAAACAGAACCTGGATTCATCCGAAAAAACGACATTTTGCCATTCGTGTACCCAGGTTCGTCGTTGAGTACACCATCTCAGGCACTCCCCTCTGTGATGTAGCGTCAAGGGCAACAGCAGCCATGGTCTCCGAGCTGATAGTCTATGCTGCTGCAAACGTCGTCGAACTCTTTTTGCAGATAGTTTTTGTCTTGCAAACGTTCCCATCTGTTGACTCAGGGATCGAGACGTGGCCTCACGATGCGTTACGGACATGCGGATAAGATGCCTGTCATCTCGACTGCTAGTGATGCGAGGTCGTTGGGATCCAGCACGGCGTTCCATATTACCCTCCTGAACCCACCGATTCCATATTCTACTAACAGTCATTGGATCTCGATCAAAGCGAGCAGCAACGTCACGACAGCCTACAATTCAACCTTTATGAAAGTCAGAAACGTGAAGGTGCGCATTTCTCCTCCTTACACGAGGCATCACAACAACGTTTCACCAGGCAACGCCGTGTATGAGAAATCGGTTGGAATCTTTCCTCATGTCAGCACGTTGTAGGTGTCACCACCGGCGCCAACCTTTGTGAATGCTCTGAAAAGCTAATCATTTGCATATCACAGCATCTTCTTCCTGTCGGATAAATTTCGCATCTGCAGCACTTCATCTTCGTGGTGTAGTAATTTTAATGGCCAGTAGTGTAACTTGGTGTTACAGAGATGCGCCGCAAGCAAATGCGACATACGAAATAATTAACTTTCTTCAGTATATCAATTCCAATATCTGATACATAATGGGTTCAAGCGAAGTAATTATATCTGACGGACGGCCGCTGTGGCCTAACGGTTCTAGGCACTTCAGTCCGGAACCGCGCTGCTGCTGCGGTCGCAGGTTCGAATCCTGCCTCGGGTATGGCTGTGTGTGATGACCTTAGGTTAGTTGGGTTTAAGTTGTCTAGGGGACTGATGACCTCAGATGTTAAGACCCATAGTGCTTGAAGCCATTTTTTTAGCTTTTTCATGCTTCTATGCAAGTCGCTAGTCTTGAGGCTGCTGTTTGACGGGTGTGACCAGTCGGGCGTGGCGCTTGACTCCTCTTCTCATAGAGGCCGCTGCTGTAGCGTTGTTGTCCTGGAGAGGAGTCTGTCAGTGTGCTATTGGCTGACTTCTTCTCACAGCCGTCTCTTCTCTCTCGTTCCGGCAGTGCCCGCTCAGTTCAAGTCAAATGAATTTGAAACATTCTGTAAACTTGTGCACAATTCCATCCATAGTCAAACGGCGAAGCGGAACGTTTTGTCAGAATCTTCAAGTAGGTGCGTGCCGGCGCTTGACTTTACTCCGTAACATGCATCCCCCCGAAAGCGACAGACCGTCGTCGTGTAAGGAGCACGACAACGGAAGGGGAAGCAGGAGCGAGGACGCTGCGATGGATTGGAAGCTGTGACTGCAGGAGACGTGAGGCTTCCAGTCGGACCCCGCCATCCAGCCTGCGCTGTGGTGGAAGCGACCCCCGGAAAACGCTCAGAAGGGTACGCGTCCATCTCCTGAGGACCGTAACCAGCTGTGGAAGGAGACGGCTGCTGCGGCGTGGGCGGGTTCGGCTCCATCTGCAGGACGAGAGGAGGCGGGGGAGGTGATGGCTCCGTCTCCATAGGGTCGTTCCGCGGTGTCGCGATGACACCATCTGGTGGTGGTTGTGGCCGCGCTGTCCTCGTGATCCGTTAATCTTGGGGAAGGGATAGTGAAGAATCACCGAGCACTTGACAGTGGCGAATTTGATTGTGATGTCGGCGCTGCTATCTGTCTGGATCTGAAATGAGGTATATGCATGCGAGAAGTCGACGAAGGATCTCACCTAGCGCCCACCGTCTACTGCCGCCAAAAACCCTGAAAATCACAATATCATGCAGTGCGAAGCGATACTTGAGGCCTTCCTTCGGCGCCGGATGTTGAGGAGGGTGGAGCTGATGGAACAAGGCCCGATGCCGGCGGTCGTGAAGCAGTTCCGCAGGCGATGGTCCATCTCGTGGATGCGAACGACAGGAGGCGAGAAACAGTTGCAATGCTTGATTCCTGGTGTGTGCGGTGCGAAGTGTGGCCATCTGCTGTTTGAAGGTTCTGACAAAACCTTCCGCTTCGCCATTTGACTGTGGATGGAATGGTGGACTAGTTAGATGATGTGAACTGAGGGCCGTTGTCCAATGCTATGACTTCCGGCAAATCTTCGAGGCAAAAAAATAGAGGATGACAGTATTGGAACAACAGGCTTCCTATCCCAAAGCACCCTTATCCAAGATGACGTCGTTCAAGATGTAAGATTTAGCGGGAAGTTTGATTTTTGGTGGGAAAGTACCACGCCCCCCACCCTCGCCCAGAAAAATGACAATAATTTCAAATTCCAACATGATAATGCATCACACCTGGGAAAATGGCGGGAAAAATGGACTTGTCTCTAGTATTTAACCAGTTTCAAGCATGTGTGTTCTCCAAGCGCTCTAGAGCCCAACTGATTTAGTTTATATCATCACCACCAGAGAGTGCCACTGTGACCTCATCCAGGATGGCGGATTTTGGCCGGAAGATAACACACTTGGCCTACATCCATTAACCTAACCCCCATTCCCCCAGAAAGTGGCGAGAAGTTCAAATTTCACTATTATTTAACCAGTTTCAAGCAGATGTGTTCGCCACTGAGTATGGACTCCAACTGGCTTTGTTCATATCGGTGCCAGCTGAGGGCGCCATTGTGACATCAGATCATGACGCAAATACAGATGGCTGCACCCAGTGTGTTCACTGCCGGCTCCAGACCCCAATTCGCTTAGTTCACATCAGTGCCAGCAGAGGGCGCTCTCCTGATCTTAGATCATGACGCAAGTATCGTTATTCAAGAAAGCTGCATCTGATGTATCCACCAAAAGCTCCAGAGCTCAAGTGGTTTAGTTCATATCGTCAACCCCAGAGGACGCCACCGTGACGTCAGATGACAGCGCGAGATCATCTGCACTCCCTCGCACGTGCGCGTTATAACCAGACATGTGCCATGCCACCAGGCCACAGGCATCTGACAGCTTACGTCACACACCCTCAGCTGCCACCTACATACACACACCAGACATAGTCTTCTGTAAATATGATAACTAAAGTAACACCCACATTGCGCATCTAACCTATCAATTACCTAAGTACCTAATTCCATTTCAATCATAATCATATTCAATAATTCAATTTACAATTTCAATATTCAATGATCAAATGAGAATTTCCACATTTTCCCACTATCAGCACGGTGACCTAGCACCTCCTCGCCCCTAGAATGCTGCCCCAATAATCACATGACTCTATGTAAGAAAATTGTGGGAAAGAAACGACACTTGTACCAACCCCGGCCACCCGACTGCCACGTCCTCCTAGGAACTGGCGCCAAGTTTGAATTCTGGCAGTAAAGAAAGATTACTTGTGCTTTCGCTACAAACATAAGAAAATTGTTGCAAATGAAGCTCATGACCACCACTAACCTAAGTTACCAGGCAGCCGCCTCTTCCTAGGGGCCGGTGGTAAAAGGACTCACCCTGCACTAGGCTGATGGAGAGAAGAAGCATTGTAATTTATTTATTTTGGAGCAATTTATTTAGGGATGGAGTATATTTATCACAGAGCACACGCTCTGACATGTCCCACAGCATACAGACCTCCAAACTACTCCTACATAACTCACATATAAGTCTCTACAAACACACTTGTTACTTGTAAACCGTCAAAAATAACGCATTGCACAGCCTACAGACATGCAAGCCACTCGTAAGTAACGCAATACATTTACGTCGAAAGAGCCAAAAATCTCGTTAATTGCCAAAATAATAATCCATGTAAAAGACCCTGTAAACATGCTTGCTAATCGTTAACTTTCGAAATCATGCACCAGTCTTTATTTAAACAATTAGAGGCGGTACCACCACCATGTGTATTCGCCACTGAGTCCATAGCCCAACTCACTTAGTTCATATCGATGCCACTAGAGGACACTGTAGTGACGTCAGGTGATGACGCAAGTACCGTAATCTAAGATGGCACCACCTAGTGGGTTCAGCACAAGCTCCACACCCCAACTGTCTTAGTACAATCCGTAGCCATCAGAGGATGCCTCCGTGACACCAGCTGATGACACAAGTACAGTTATCGCTGATGGCGGCAAACAGTGTGTTGTCCATGAGGTCTAGTACCCAGTACCACCAGCAGAGAACGCTGTCGCCCTTTTTGTGATGTAAACCAAGGTGGTGAGGGAAAATGATGGGAAATCGACTCAGCCTGTTCTGGCTTGCTGAGGAGAGTAAGAATGGAGTGCACTTTATTTATTTTCAAACAACTTATTTAATGATAGAGTACATCTATCACACCGATACAAAACACCCACCCAACCAACTCGTAATTTCAATACACAATAGCAAACTGCTACTAAATAATTCTTCACACTGATGTGTAGACACGCTCAGTACCCATAAGCTGCCAAAATAGCGCATAGCAGAGCCCACAGAGCCGCTCGCGAAATAATGCAATCAACGCGGTTCAAGCACAGTCCACCGCCCCCTATCCAGTAGAGTACTCAGGAGGTAGCGATAAGTGACACATTCGTGAGATGTCAAACTGCGCACAGCCCCTGCTCGGCTTCCGCAACCATGAGCTGGCGGCACCCCCATTCATATGTAACACATGAGAAATTCCTATCTGCTAGACACCGATGATCACGCGATCGCACATAGAAGTGACACGGCCGTCAGTTGTCAAAGCACTCACAGACCTCCATGCAGAGCCGTGCGCCACAACACCCGTGAAGTGAGGCAGCCGCAGTTCGTGTCCTGCGGCGGCGTCGAACACCAGTGAAAGTTGCATGCCTCTACACAGTCACCGTTATACTGTCGTAGCATTCCAAAGGGTGTTCACTCCAGTCTCATATTCGAGGCATCTCCAGGCGCCACTTGTCTTCACCATTGAAGGCAGAATAGCACTATGCCCGTTGACACACATGTTCAACTGCATGTACCCGCCCCCAGCTTGACTGACACATCGACATCTAAAATGTTCCCATTCTTATTCTGACGTTACAGGG
This sequence comes from Schistocerca gregaria, assembly GCF_023897955.1. Taxonomy (NCBI): domain Eukaryota; kingdom Metazoa; phylum Arthropoda; class Insecta; order Orthoptera; family Acrididae; genus Schistocerca; species Schistocerca gregaria. The sequence continues at coordinate 478,018,548 of NC_064926.1, forward strand.
CTTTGTAAAAAATAACAGGAAACTCCAGCTCACCGTAATTTTATAGTGCCCCAGCAAAAGTTAACACTTACTTTCTTCTTGTCTGAGCTTGAATGCGCCAAAATTACTGCCCTAAGAGAACCTGTTTACCAAAATATCGCCCAATCCGGTCTTCCTCCCAGACATAATGTGATAGCCTTCCTTCTCTCAACGTACGCAAATGTTCTCACTGCTCCTTTATCCTGCCACAATCAATCGAGCATTATTATTCTCTCTTATCAAATTTTCCCATCGAATTACTGATACCTCCGATATTGATGCACTGTTATTGAAGCACTGTCCGCCTTTTTTTCTTCTGCAGACGAGACTTTCAGCCGTTATTTTACACTGATCACCATATTGCACCGGCATCTCAACCTCGCAAAGTGCTATACATACAACCAATTGACTGCTCTCCCACTGAGGACAGGAGCTTCAATATTGAGCTACAACAGCTACGCTGTAGGATGAACTCCAAGTCGTTTCTTTCAAGGGAAGAGTGTCACATACATTAACGTACAAAAACGTGTATTATCGTGCACTCGTTTCCCCTTGGCACAATCGCGTTACTGTTTCTGCTCCGAACCTGCTTCCTTGCTTGCCCATTTTTCTACGCACAACTCCAGACTCTAGGATTACAAGAACACACATATTTTCATCATAATACTGTCCCTTTTTTGCGGTACTTCTCAAGCACTAGGCAGCATGCGACAGATCGCTAGCGCAAACATAATTCCAAAGATATAGAGTGGAAATTATTTCTCTATAAACCCCAAACTTTATAAACGTCCAGCGTGATGTAAACCACTGAGTAACTAGAAACAAATAGAGGAAACTGATATTTCCACTCTCTGATACCGAAGTCGGTGATGTAACAGGTTCCAGATGGTCAGTATTGTTTGCATGTCAACTACGGTCTTTCACATGTCTACAGAACAGGCAAACATGTGTCCAAGACACCACAATCGATATTCCCTCAACTAAATAAAGCCACAAAATGTACAGAAGCAGTTGACCAAACATGGGAGGGACTAACGCTCCACCGCAGACGCACCATCTTCTGAAAGTTACACCTGATCACGAAAGCCGCCTAGCATATACTCAGTATTAGTTCGCTGTTCGGTCGTCTAGAAGATGGTAAAGTTAACTACTATATTCCTATACTCCAACAGGCCTATGCATTCGGAAGACTGCTACCATTAACATGGGAACGCGAATCAATACCACCACAGACTTTGCGTACACGAGCACATTCTAGAAAACCCCCCGAATATATCTTCTATCATTATACTTACAATTAAATCTTACGATCGCGGTCTCAACTGAAAGGTATTCGGCAATGAGCGAAGTACTGGAAATACACTCTGCTGAACGTTGTAGCTCTGAAAATACCTGTACCTTCCTTACCACTAGACATATTCTCCCCTTCGCTATCACAGTACCCCAAGTCAAATCCATACCCTCCCTACAACAGCACATAGACATTTCCTATACACAAACAGACATACTTTATAAACCTGACGCTCAAATGCGAACATATCACACTCCCGGCGCTAATACTAATATTACCTCCCCAATAACTGGATGCATACGACACCAAATAATACTGACCGAAAATCAATGATGCGTGTGCATATCTCTTACGTGCTTCCTTCGAGTCACACCACCGTATCATAGACGTAATCGAGCACACGTTATAGAAAAAATCCCGATCCCAGCAACTACTGCATGTTACTCTCACAAGCGCTCGTCGTTCTACAGGTGTGCACTAGTATCTATGTTAAAAGTTATATACTTGCTTTATAAATCTAGGTACGACATGACCTCTGAATGAGGTGGTTTTTTTGTCCAGACAGATATCGAAACGGTAATCGTAGGAATGTTATTATCAGACTAACACGTAGACCACGCTGCAACCTCGTGATAAAATAGGTGAATTTTGAAAGTCACTCCGCTAAGGAATGCTGTATGTGACCAGTATTTGCAACTCCCTCACGCTGCTAGATATTTATCTAGTGCGTGTAATGTATTCTGTCTCGATACCATGTGAGAGATTCCGCTATATATCAACTGAGTTAAAGGCGATGACTGATTGAGAAACATCACAGCCACAAGTGAATCATATCTTGAAACGAGTCACATTTCTCCAACCTATCTGCTACAGTAAAAATCCAATATGCTCCTAGTCCATGCACATCTTGCAACTGCTTCCATTTCTACAGCTTTGCGCATGTGATCATTCCATTTTAAGTCGGAACTGAGCAGAAGTCGGACAAAGCCATATACACATCCTTCTGCAATCCGTCTAGAAACAAAGTGAACTGAGTTAGTGGGACAGGACCGTGTTTTGGTCATTCGGCGGAAATGCACGCATTGTGGCGCTTTCCCAGTCTACATACAAGTACTACAGACCCACGTCCATTCAAATCTACCAGCCCAACATTCTATCATCGTTATTCTCTACCCCGCAACAGAGAAAAATTAACAACTTTAGAAGCTCAAATAACTGCATCTGATATAGAACTCACATAAACGCCATTACTGGCAAGATGCCTCAAAGCTGGGTTGGTGGTCTAGTGTGGAGATATATATATATATATATATATATATATATATATATATATATATATAAATGCTTCCCAGAGCAGCACAGCGTGCAGCCCTCCAGACATTCCTAACGACATACTTCGTCCCTCACTCAATTTACCTGTCAAACTGCTGCTGCTACTGCTCCATGTGTGGAACGAACCTACAAAAATACACGGGTATTGATACACTACAGACTATTGTCATCACCTCTACTCTAGGAGAATGATCGTATCCCACATACTATACTGTAAATCGCAAGAAACGCCACCTGTGGTCCTGTTTAGTTGTTTGAAACACTGTTTTCTAATCCCACTTTGTACACGTCCAAACATTTAGTTTCCCTGCCATGACTTCGAGGCCTGCGCCAGGTTCTAAACTGACATTATGAAGTTCTGATCCACAGGCTTTCGCAGGAAACTAGACGTTGCAAGGTGTAAATCATGTTCTCAGGGCAGATACCATAAAATGCCAAATATCGGATACTTTTAAATAAAAGACAGCTGCAGCATAAGGAAACTGGAAGAGTTTGCTAGCTTTGTGTAGTGTCTACAAATTACAGCCCGAATGTGATTCACGAGCTCTACATTTACACTCATCTCCCACACTGACGGAATAGCTGATAACCCTACGTTCCGTTTCGACTCATTCATCATACTGCAGTCATGTATGCGATCACTGTTCCGGTGCTAACCATTCCAGAAGGTATAGCCCAGCCACCAAAACTCTCACTCCAACTCAAACAAGCATTGTCACTCAATCATTATTTCGAATCCAACAGCATGTCAGCGGGTGGGTGGGGTAGAAAAGACACCACCGATATCCTCTAATAACAAGCATCATATTTGAACAATTTTAACACTTTTACACTAATTTCAACACCGACCTTTGATGTGACAGCATGGCCCCCAATTTGAGTATCACAGTTAAACCGCCCCTTTTACATCATTTTGCGAGTATGACTGTTAGTGTATATAGATTACTGAGCAGTACATCCATTCATTGTTAATTCTTGAACACATACATGATCAAAGTACATCAGACAGTGTTCTACATATTTGAACACTCCGAGCATAGTGTTTAATTTACGATCTACACTCCTGGAAATGGAAAAAAGAAGACATTGACACCGGTGTGTCAGACCCACCATACTTGCTCCGGACACTGCGAGAGGGCTGTACAAGCAATGATCACACGCACGGCACAGCGGACACACCAGGAACCGCGGTGATGGCCGTCGAATGGCGCTAGCCGCGCAGCATTTGTGCACCGCCGCCGTCAGTGTCAGCCAGTTTGCCGTGGCATACGGAGCTCCATCGCAGTCTTTAACACTTGTAGCATGCCGCGACAGCGTGGACGTGAACCGTATGTGCAGTTGACGGACTTTGAGCGAGGGCGTATAGTGGGCATGCGGGAGGCCGGGTGGACGTACCGCCGTATTGCTCAACACGTGGGGCGTGAGGTCTCCACAGTACATCGATGTTGTCGCCAGTGGTCGGCGGAAGGTGCACGTGCCCGTCGACCTGGGACCGGACCGCAGCGACGCACGGATGCACGCCAAGACCGTAGGATCCTACGCAGTGCCGTAGGGGACCGCACCGCCACTTCCCAGCAAATTAGGGACACTGTTGCTTCTGGGGTATCGGCGAGGACCATTCGCAACCGTCTCCATGAAGCTGGGCTACGGTCCCGCACACCGTTAGGCCGTCTTCCGCTCACGCCCCAACATCGTGCAGCCCGCCTCCAGTGGTGTCGCGAAAGGCGTGAATGGAGGGACGAATGGAGACGTGTCGTCTTCACCGATGAGAGTCGCTTCTGCCTTGGTGCCAATGATGGTCGTATGCGTGTTTGGCGCCGTGCAGGTGAGCGCCACAATCAGGACTGCATACGACCGAGGCACACAGGGCCAACACCCGGCATCATGGTGTGGGGAGCGATCTCCTACACTGGGCGTACACCTCTGGTGATCGTCGAGGGGACACTGAATAGTGCACTGTACATCTAAACCGTCATCGAACCCATCGTTCTACCATTCCTAGACCGGCAAGGGAACTTGCTGTTCCAACAGGACAATGCATGTCCGCATGTATCCCGTGCCACCCAACGTGCTCTAGAAGGTGTAAGTCAGCTAACCTGGCCAGCAAGATCTCCGGATCTGTCCCCCATTGAGCATGTTTGGGACTGGATGAAGCGTCGTCTCACGCGGTCTGCACGTCCAGCACGAACGCTAGTCCAACTGAGGCGCCAGGTGGAAATGGCATGGCAAGCCGTTCCACAGGACTACATCCAGCATCTCTACGATCGTCTCCATGGGAGAATAGCAGCCTGCATTGCTGCGAAAGGTGGATATACACTGTACTAGTGCCGACATTGTGCATGCTGTGTTGCCTGTGTCTATGTGCCTGTGGTTCTGTCAGTGTGATCATGTGATGTATCTGACCCCAGGAATGTGTCAATAAAGTTTCCCCTTCCTGGGACAATGAATTCACGGTGTTCTTATTTCAATTTCCAGGAGTGTATCTCTCAGCATATGGGAGTCACATAGCATTCTCCCCATCTTATGGTAAGAGACCAACCTCACACAGTCATTGGCCAACAAATCCTGCAGCACCGTTAGATAATTAATGTCCAAGCGATCAGAAGAAAAACGCTACACTTCACTTCTCGTGAATTAATATAGCTTTCCCAGTCCCAACCCATCTAAGTGCAAGACATTTCTCGAGATGTTACCATATTGAGGAGCTTAGCACTCCTTATCGATGTATAGTAACAGATTTCAAAGCGCCGTAATGTAACAGCATACAGATAAGAAGAACAAAAAAAGACTTATTTTTATATGCGATGGAGTTCGAGACGAATTGAGTTGGACACATTTTTTACCTAAACCAACGAAGCTGTCAACTCTAAGTTATTATTCTAGAGTCTAGGATCAGTACCTGGAAGGTATTGGTAAGATAGAGAGCGTAAACACACACACTCCTAAGACTACAACGTGCTGCACTTAAAAACGGGTTATAATGTTAGACAGAATATCATTCTGCCCTAGCAGACGTACATCCTTCTTCACATTTTCTCTAAGCTGAACTATCTTATAGAATGGTAAAACATTTGCTTTGCATGATACGAGTGCAATATAGCTTCGCGCAGACTTATAGTGTCCACTGTTCACATTCGATCATGGTTCAGAAGTTATACGACGCCTGCATAAGGCCTACATAAAATGATAGTTAGTAGCGGGGGATACATCCTACAAGGAAACAGATAAACACATAGCAGCAGCGTCCGACATATGAAAATTATGTCATTCAGTCACTAACTCTGTAAACAGCGCATCAGTCAGGCAAATGTATACACAAGGATTGCAGCGCATCAGAAGCTCTTACAGCTAAGTTAGTTATGACCCTGAAGTCTCGATTTTACACCCAAGATGCGACAGGGCCGACTGCATAAATCAAAACTCCTTTAGAGGAGTGTGCCAAGTTTCTTCACACATGAGATGGAAGCCCTCTGATGACCGACAGGTTTACCGTTAGCGATCGCAAGTAGACAGTGCTTTAAAACACATACGGAACACGTAGCTGTATACGAGTAGAACGCAGGCTATGTCACGTGACTGATGCATCCAGAATCACTGGTACCTCAATAGACACACAGTATAATGTAGCCTCAATGGGAAAAGATTGACTGTCTTCCTTATCCCATTCGTTTCGATGTCCATGTTTTCTTGGATTCCTCCTCTTGCAGCATACTTGGTTCCATATACAAATTGTTCGGTGCGAACCAGAAGATAGCAAAGTACTTCCTGAATTTCACTGCATTAGGCTCTATATTCGGTCAATATATACCTATTCCCTAGGCACTTTTCGCAATTCTATGGATTTGAGGTCAGATCTATATATGCGATCATGACATAACACCTCGTTCTGTGTTCTAAAATTGATTGTAAATGTAGCGCAACTGCCACCACCTAGCCCAAATGCATTGATAGGGATGTGTAATATAGCACTGCACTCACCTCCACATTCGGAGAGCGTTTGCTCTGTTTTCTGTATGTCTGTGTATATGCACATCTCGTGGGCGGTTCCCAGGACTCGCAGTAGACCAGAGTTAGCGTTCGACTGTGGATCCGCCTCATGTTATATCCGAATTGGTGTTGAGATGCGGATCCACAATATTCCGCGCATGGGATAGGCTTCGGTGGTGGATCCATCATGCGCAATGTACGAAGAAGACCTGAGCTTCCCTGTGCGATAACAGCAGAACGATAATTACTATGTCACCAGAAAGACAAAACACTGGAAGACTCAAAGTAAGGTCTACAAAAGCCCTGGAAGACTCAAAATAAAGTATCTGATTATTTAACGAGTTTATTACGAGAAACGAAGTTCAGGAGTAAATCCAAATGATCAGGAAGTATGTGACGTTGAAGGCTCCGAGAGTATAGGACCTTCGAGAGCTACTGTTACTACGTTGTTCTCAAGAGTTATTTACTAGAGAAAGTGGACGTATTGACTAAATTTAAAAGTGAACAAATCCGAGATCAGTGTTGCTTGTTAGATTGACACCGTGAATACTCGATTTTCATAATCTACAAGACCTGCATTTTCTTGATGTTTTGTTAGTTATGGATAATTTGTAATAAACTAGAAAATGAACTAACATTTAGCTAGTAAGAATGACTCAAGTATTAGTACAGTAATGCAATGATCGTGTGACTATGTAGTTTATCGAGATCTGTTAGAGTTCTTATTGTCTACGGTACTATGGAACTTTATTTATAGTTATTTGACAATTATGTTTCTGATGGTTACAATTATTTTTGTACTTGAGGTTCTTGCACATTAACTCATCCTTGGTAACCTGTAAATTTTTAAGTATAACAAATGTTACACACTATAAAAAGCCATTTACAGTTACTCTAATAATGATATTTCTGAATTATTAATGTAGTGTGTAGCTGAGTAGTGACTTTTTCATTTTTCATGTCCAGTTGCCTTAAGCTTTACATAGGCAACACATTGTAGCAAAGTTGCACTTAAGGTGACAACATAGTTTAGAATAATCTCACTTAACATTCATTCTCTAAGTATTTATCAACAATAAGTAAAGAAATAAACGGATGTTGTTTCAATTTCATATGTTCGTTTACGGCATAGAGCTTATTAAAATCATGATTTGTCATGCAACTCAGTGAAGTCATGTTGTACCTGAGGATGGTATGTTTATGACCGAAACTGTTTGGTTAATAAAGTGACGATTCATCTGTCTTCATATCAGAATTTCCTAACATCTATAGAAGGTGTAAACCATTGAGTACTCAAAATAACTTCCACTGACGTTACCATTTGAATGTATTTCTACTGTCTCAACTTAGATATTACAATTCGTCGATGTGTCCTATTGCTCACTGTTTCTAATGACTTTTATGTTGGTGGGAAGTGAAACAATTAATCTTCCTTCTTTCTTCCTACTTCTTTTAATGCTAGCTACCACCCTGTTTTGATAAATGTATCTTGGGAATGAAAAGTGCACTATCAGATGAAAAGTATTCAGTTTCAACTACGTAATTCGAAATTAACCACGAGTCGTCGCGAGAGGTCGAGCCACCAGTATAAATGGAGGCGGAGTTGTCAGTATGGAAGACGTAACAGCGGAACTGGTCGTCAGAAAAGCTCAGTGTCTTTGGACGTATACTAGCCACTTGATGTCACCTGATTAATATATCCATCAGCGACATTTATACCCTTCTACAGCTGGCAAAGTTGATTGTTTGTGACGTTACAGTGGAGTGAAAACACAAAGGAAAGATCACAGCTAAAGCAATACGGACAGAGCTCATGTACTGAAGGACAGGGAGCAAATGTGGAGTGTAGTAGTAAAATATCGCATGAAGTCAACAGAAGGAATCACTCGTGAGTTCCAAAGTGCTACCGGCAGTTCACCTATCTCCGTGAATGCGCAGAGAGTTATACAGAATGGGGTACAGTAGACGAGCAGCTAAATGTAAGCCACACATACCACAGTCAGTGCTAAGCAACGCTCGAGGATGTGTAAAAAGCAATGCCTCTGGACGGAGGATGACTAGAAACGATTACGACAAAAGAATGACGCTGTAAGCTGTGGCAATCGGGTGGAAAAATTTGAATTTGGTGAATACCTGGAGAACGTTACCGGCTATCGTGTGTGATGCCAATAGAGCAGTGTACATGAGGTGGTGCTGTGGTATTCGAGTGTTCCTCGTGGTTAGGGTGTAGTCCTTTTATTTCACTTAAGAAAATGGTAAATGCGGAAGGATGTGAACACATTTCATACACTGCTGGCCATTGAAATTGCTACACCACGAACATGACGTAATACAGACGCGAAATTTAACCGACAGGAAGAAGATCCTGTGATATGCAAATGATTAGCTTTTCAGAGCATTCACACAAAGTTGGCGCCGGTGGTAATATCTACAACGTGCTGACATGAGGAACGTTTCCAACCGATTTGTCATACACAAACAGCTGTTGACCGGCGTTGCCTGGTGAAACGTTGTAACGTTGTTGTGATCCCTCGTGTATGGAGTAGAAATGCGTACCATCACGTTTCCGACTTTGATAAAGGTCGGATTGTAGCCTATCGCGAATGCGGTTTATCGTACCGCGACAATGCTGCTCGAGTTGGTCGAGATCCAATGACTGTTAGCAGAATAAGGAATCAGTGAGTTTAGGAGGGTAACACGGAACGCCGTGCTGGATTCCAACGGCCTCGCATCACTAGCAGTCAAGATAACAGGCATCTTATCCGCATGGTTGTAACGGATCGTGCAGCCACATCTCGATCCCTGAGTCAACAGATGGGGACGTTTGCAAGACAACAACCATCTGCACGAACAGTTCTATGACGTTTGCAGCAGCATGGACTATCAGCTCGGAGACTGTGGCTTCGCTTACCCTTGACGCTGAATCACTGACAGGAGCGCCTGCGATGGTGTACTCAAAGACGAACCTGGGTGTACGAATGGCAAAACGTCATTTTTAGGATGAATCTAGTTTCTATTTACAGCATCACGATGGTCTCATCCGTGTTTGGCGACATCGCGGTGAATGCACATTGGAAGCGTGTATTCGTCATCGCCATACTGGCGTATCACCCGGCGTGATGGTATGGGGTGCCATTGGTTACACGTCTTGGTCACCTCTTGTTCACACTGACGGCGCTTTGAACAGGGGACGTTACATTTCATATGTGTTACGACCCGTGGCTCTACTCTTCATTCGATCCGTGCGGAAGCCTACATTTCAGCAGGATAATCCACGATCGCATATTGTACGTCCTGTACGGGCCTTCCTGGATACAGAAAATGTTCGACTGCTGTCCTGGCCAGCACATTCTCCAGATCTCTCACCAACTGGAAACGTCTGGTTATTGGTGGCCGAGCAACTGGCTCGTCAGAATACGCCAGTCACTGCTCTTGATGAACTGTGGTATCGCGTTGAAAGTGCATGGGCAGCTGTACCTGCACACGCCATCCAAGCTCTGTTTGAGTCAAAGCCCAGGCGTATCAAGGCCATTATTGCGGCCAGACGTGGTTGTTCTGGGTACTGATTTCTCGGGATCTATGCACCCAAATTGCGTGAAAATGTAATTGCATGCCTGTTCTAGTATAATATATATGTCCAATAAATACCCGTTTATCATCTATATTTCTTCTTGGTGTAGCAATTTTAACGGCCAGTAGTGTAGCATTGTGTACTGCGTACAGTAGAGGAACAGCTCGGAAACTACGTCTGTACGTATCAGCATGACAATGCAGTCTGCCATGAAGCAGCAACTGTCTGACAATGGTTTGTGGACGACAATGGTTTGTGGCCTGCTCAGAGTCCAGAAATAAACCCAATGGAATACCTTTGGGATGAATTACAACATGTACTTGGTCCATCATCGTCGGCCAAATCACTACCGTTCCTGGATTTCCTCTTGAAGAAGGATGGCCTCCCAGCCCTCCACAGACATTCAAACACTTTACTGAAAGTGTTCCAAGCATAGTTCAAGCAGTCATAAAGGCGAAGGATGGACACAAATCATGTTAAAGTTCACTATTAGATGTTCGAATACTTTTGATGTGATAGTGTAATTGCAATATCGGACTTAAGTGGTTTGATTCCGACTCATCAGCTCTAACCAGAGACCGATCACACAAGGCTGCATAGCAATTTCTATTTTTAGAAAGGACTAATGTATGTGTTTTTTTTACAGGCTTTGTATCTGATTTTAGCTAAATGAGTGTAGTGATTCTATCAAGTGAGCTAGGCGGTACAAGGACTACGTTTGAAATTCAACACTTTACTCACTAAAACATACTGCTGTCGTAGTGGCACTAGGTGTCCCAGCAACTATAGCAGACAGTCAAATTCGCTAAAAAAGATTCAAACTGTATCTCGAGATACACGAAGCGTTGATCAAATCGTGAATCCCACACTCTTTAAACTTTCTCTATGATTTCAATCGCGGAAAAATTATACGTTGTGACGTGAACTAGAGTCTGAAAATAATCAGTACCCCACTTCGACAGAAGATGCCCAGCTTATTAATACCCCCTTCAATCTGAAAACCTGAGAGCTTTTTGTCAATTGTATGTAAATTGAAGATGGAGGGGGGGAGAAAGGAAAGGATTTAGTGATATCAGCTGTGCTGGGGTATTACGCAGAACCAGTAGCGATGAGTGAAAATGTGTGACGGACTGGGATTCGAACCCATGACCTTCTGTCTACTAGGCAGTTGGGCTACCCCAGAACGTTTATCGGAATTTCGTGGATTATCTCGGAACGCCTCACGGCAGATCCACGTTCCAACCGAGCACAATCCCTGTCCACTTCCTCCATGATCGCTAGTCTGAGATTCCACAGGAGTTCAGACGTACTCTATAAGTTGGATCCAGTGCCCATCGAGGCAAATCAGTTATATGAATGTGTGCTGTCTGTTCTTTCGGACATGTCCGAAACAACAGACACCACACATTCATATAATTTTCATTAATTTCCAACACTACATTGCCATTTGCAGCCCAGAAGTAGAATCACACCAAAGTCACAAACTCGTGTCCTGGAGACAGACATCTTCATCCTTTCGACTTAAATAACCAAGTCACCTCCAGTCTCGACACCCAGCACGAGCTTACTCAGCATTAACCATATTACTTCTTTTAGCTTGCTCCCTATTGACTGTCGCTATCATCTTTTCCCTAACGTGTAACTCCGTTCTAATGAAATTATTTACGGTTTAATACAATTCTTGGCCAATCAGCCAACGTAAACAAAACGTTTCATAATAAATCGCACTCAAACGCTGATCGAAATAACATCATACACTATATTTTGAAAACGGATAGCTTCTCATAAAATGTTATATTAAAATGAATATTCCATTGCTTACTTAAGACCAAATTAATCTCCACATTCTTAATATTAAGAATATGGAATTCGACTAGTTTTTCATGACACCGTGTATGCATTACAAGTTTGAAAGTGCGGTTTGGTGGGATTTCCACCCCAGTCGTTCGTGGAAAGAGCTCCATCTATACACCTGCGAAGAGGCGTTGGTGCCTTCTAGCAAGCCCCATTTGCCTGCCCAGTTTTGCGGGCTGTCTATCTGCTCCACTACTTAAATATCTTGACCACTCTAAATGATATACTAGCGTGCATTCAACGTAATACCACCCCTAACAGCTTAACGAACTGGAAATACTGCGTTGGCATTTACACACAAATAGCTTATTCTGCAATATTTCTAAAGGAACTGACACTAAAGTTTTCTAATGAGGGCCGCGAGCTCAGTGCTTACAACACTATCTCTTAAATGTTATATATGCAGCGTCTCTCGCTGGAATTTTGTAACACATTGAAACCCACACTCAGGAGTTCAGCAGTGAGTGTTAGCGTGGCTTGGAAGGTCTGTCTAAGTTACTCGGTACATCATTATTCACACTGTAATTACAGTATCCTAACTACTGGAGTTCCTACTGTAATCTCGCAACGTGACTTTAAATCAGTCACTATAACAAATATCACTCACTATAGCTATCAGCTTATGGGATGTATGTGGGGAGGAGACACTTCCACTACAGGTTTTGTACGATGGGACTCGTCTGATTAATCAAATCTTATTTTGTGATATATCGTTTTCCTGTATTAAATTACGTTGTTTGATTGCATGAATATATACTAGGCGTCTATTTTATTTCAGTAGTAGAAACAGTATGAACAGAGTAACGTCCTTTTTTGGATTTAGGCCCAACACATGAAGAAATAGTGGAAATATTATCATTAGAGGTTACAAATACACTCCTGGCAATGGAAAAAAGAACACATTGACACCGGTGTGTCAGACCCACCATACTTGCTCCGGACACTGCGAGAAGGCTGTACAAGCAATGATCACACGCACGGCACAGCGGACACACCAGGAACCGCGGTGTTGGCCGTCGAATGGCGCTAGCTGCGCAGCATTTGTGCACCGCCGCCGTCAGTGTCAGCCAGTTTGCCGTGGCATACGGAGCTCCATCGCAGTCTTTAACACTGGTAGCATGCAGCGACAGCGTGGACGTGAACCGTATGTGCAGTTGACGGACTTTGAGCGAGGGCGTATAGTGGGCATGCGGGAGGCCGGGTGGACGTACCGCCGAATTGCTCAACAGGTGGGGCGTGAGGTCTCCACAGTACATCGATGTTGTCGCCAGTGGTCGGCGGAAGGTGCACGTGCCCGTCGACCTGGGACCGGACCGCAGCGACGCATGGATGCACGCCAAGACCGTAGGATCCTACGCAGTGCCGTAGGGGACCGCACCGCCACTAACCCAGCAAATTAGGGACACTGTTGCTCCTAGGGTATCGGCGAGGACCATTCGCAACCGTCTCCATGAAGCTGGGCTACGGTTCCGCACACCGTTAGGCCGTCTTCCGCTCACGCCCCAACATCGTGCAGCCCGCCTCCAGTGGTGTCGAGACAGGCGTGAATGGAGGGACGAATGGAGACTTGTCGTCTTCAGCGATGAGAGTCGCTTCTGCCTTGGTGCCAATGATGGTCGTATGCGTGTTTGGCGCCGTGCAGGTGAGCGCCACAATCAGGACTGCATACGACCGAGGCACACAGGGCCAACACGCGGCATCATGGTGTGGGGAGCGATCTCCTACACTGGCCGTACTCCTCTGGTGATCGTCGAGGGGACACTGAATAGTGCACAGTACATCCAAACCGTCATCGAACCCATCGTTCTACCATTCCTAGACCGGCAAGAGAACTTGCTGTTCCAACAGGACAGTGCACGTCCGCATGTACCCCGTGCCACCCAACGTGCTCTAGAAGGTGTAAGTCAACTCCCCTTTCCAGCAAGATCTCCGGATGTGTCCCCCATTGAGCATGTTTCGGACTGGATGAAGCGTCGTCTCACGCGGTCTACACGTCCAGCACGAACGCTAGTCCAACTGAGGCGCCAGGTGGAAATGGCATGGCAAGCCGTTCCACAGGACTACATCCAGCATCTCTAGGATCGTCTCCATGGGAGAATAGCAGCGTGCATTGCTGCGAAAGGTGGATATACACTGTACTAGTGCCGACATTGTGCATGCTCTGTTGCCTGTGTCTGTGTGCCTGTCGTTCTGTCAGTGTGATCATGTGATGTATCTGACCCCAGGAATGTGTCAATAAAGTTTCCCCTTCCTGGGACAATGAATTCACGGTGTTCTTATTTCAATTTCCAGGAGTGTATTTCTGAATTCGATTTGTCTGAAGAAGAAGATGGGGCTTATATTTTTTTGATTTCGCACACAACAGCAGCTGTTTAGACATCATAGGCTTCAGAGGACGATGAGGCAACTTTGAGTGAGATCCAAGACAGCGGTCCAAACATATGACAGAAGACAGAGGAAGCAGCTGCCAGTGGCAAACTTGTATGTCATATTTACAGTACAGTTGGTAATGCATTATTATAGGCATCCACAGCTTTTGATGTTCATCCTACTACCAAAATTCAGAGGTGGTCAAAGAGAGATATAGTTTGTCCACAGAGTTCAAGACCAAATGCAGTCACAGAATATAACACATAAATGGCTGATGTGGAGCTTCTGGACAGAATAATGGGAAAAACTTAATGAGAGGTAGAACCAACAAGTGGACAGTATGCGTTAGCCATCAATTCATAGATTTTGTTGTTGGAGCAGCGTAGCTAGGAATACAGTCAAGCAATGCAAAGTTCATAAATCATGAAATATCGAGTTTTCAAGTTTGATTTGGCCCAAATTTTTATTTTTCTATATAGTGCCAGAAAGAGAACAAAGTTCAGTCTAGAGCACTGGTGATGATGATGCTGATGATGATGACAGTGATGATGGTGGCCAATCAGCAAATCAACAAGGTCACCAAAGACCTGACCATGTGTAGAATTCAGCGTGTTAAATGGTAAGAACGCCTCAGTTGACGAACAATAAAAGGAAAAGAGCGTCAAAATGCAGGTTAGAGGGTTCTAGGGTCGTAATATTTGTGCGATGTAATACATGTAAAATGTTCCTATGCTTCACATCTGAGAGAAGTGTTTTGCCTTTCTCATAAGAAGTGAATTTGAATTAAGCCTCTGTCACTAAAATAGCATTATTGAAAATGTTTATAGCCATTTTGTTGTTAAAGTTATATGCATCGCTTTGCATTAACATAGAGCGCACTTGTCATATATGTAAAATTTATTTGAAAATGAAAACAATTTTTTTCTGTTTTTTCGAGTTATTTGAGTCCACATTCACTTATGAGTTAGAATTGCAACAAAATCAGACTACAGATGTTCTTTCAGGACTTTTAAAGGCTGTACGGCCCACAAAGTTATATAATAGAAGGACTAATAAGCAACTCTTTAAAAATTACACTGATAGTATGGGGAAAAGTACCATCAAATGGTTCAAATGGCTCTGAGCTGTATGGGATTTAATATCTGATGTCATCAGTCCCCCAGAACTTACAACTACTTAAACCTAACTAACCTAAGGACATCACACACATCCATGCCCGAGGCAGGATTCGAACCTGCGACACTGGCGCGGTTCCGGAATGAAGCGCTTAGAACTGCTCGGCCACGGCGGCCGGCGAAACGTACCATCACAGCTGTATATTAAGAATGTATTAATTCTATTACATGATTAATTTCTGCAGCACATTATCGCCATCTTCAGGCCCCACCACTGCCAAAAGAGTATTTGATTTCCTTGTCGCATTTACTGTGGGATGCTTGTTACTAACACACGTGGCTTAGCTTCCATCACGAGTCTAAACTCGACAACGTGTTGTCTGCAACGCAGTGACTTGTACATGTGATTGATGTCGAGTATAGTCTCCTAATGAAAGCTGTCCCACGTGTGCTAGTAACAAGCGCCCCACAGTAAATGCGCCAAGGAAATCAAATACTCTTTTTTTCAGTGGTGGGACCTGAGGACGGCGGTAACGCAGCGCCGAAGCCAGTCGTGTGTTACAGCTTTTGTGGTACTTTTTCCCATATGTATCATCAGCTGAAGTCCCTCATCCATGCAATAAGATTGACATCCTTAAATTGGCCACACTAATAGCTTCACTGGACAGATAATGTTCTATCTACAGCTTTGAAACACTCTCATAGCTGTCTCAAATGAAGATTCATTTCCACGAATGGCATCTTTACTCCTCGTCTAGAGACCAGCTTGAACCTAATACACTGGTCTGATGGGTCTTTGGGCATTAAGCAGATTACAACGCGGAGGCCTTTGAGGGCCGTTTCGGGACATGTGGCGTTATTTCGGTCCTCGGGATTACACACTCACGGTCCAACGTCCTCTGTCGCGTCGGATGGAACACGAACCGAGGAATTACGCAAGACGCTTCGCCCACGCGCCTCCGCCACACACGCTGGGGCGATCTGATGGTCGGGCACGTGCGCAGCGCGACCCCGCCCTGGCGGCCACCAGGCCGGTAAATAATGACCTCTGCCACCACGTGTCTGGCCGGCTTTGGCTGCCGCTGAGCAGTGGTCGCCCACATAAGTCTCCGGCAGCGGCGGCCCCTGTGGGCGGCTTCCGCGTTCTCATTGAAAACGAATTTGGCACCGGAACGGCTTACAGCTCATCAGACCGACATCAGCTCCTCCCGATGGAGCGCGGCGGGCTCGTTAAACGGCTGAGGGGACGTTTCCTAGATACTTTGTGCCGACTGTGCTGGAACGATATGAGGCAGTGCCTCTGGACCCGTAACTTTGCATCTCATCTCACTTGTAGCTAACCGTCGCAGCCATCTGGGCATATCATCGACAACCATCTACTGCTTCCTCTCGTAAAATGTGACATAAATGCCTCCACTCTCTTACATTTCACTCAAATGCACCACAGTGGATGTAAATTGGGTAGCCGCTTTCAAGTTCAGCTGATTTCGTTTATATGACTTTTATACCTCTACGGAGCACTAAGTTCCTCCGAATTATGTTCCTGGCAATATCGTAAGAGTTCTGTAACATTCCAACACACTTTTTACTGTGCAAATGTAAAGTAAAATTTTACTATCTAATTTATGCTCTACTATTACTTTTTGTAACTTCATTTTAAAATAGTATATTTGTCACCTGTCACCTTCTGGTCTGGGTGGAAATATACCGCGAGTTTAGATTTCTTAGAGGAAGACACCGTTTTGGCGAAACTCCATTGAGTGTGTTTCTGCAAACATTATTTGTGACAGTCTTCGAACGATTCTGCTGCCTCCAAGAATCGTAAGGACAAAATAAGAGTGACAGTGACTCTTATTGAGACATTCAGGGTATCGTATTTCCCTCGTTCCATTTACAAGTGGACCACGGAAGGGGATGCCTAGCAACGGTACAAAATAACTTTCACGATGCACTGTATAGTGTTCTACACGGAATGTATTTGTGTATGCATGTAAATTGTCCGTTGACATTATGATAATATTGGCTGACAAAAATAAATGAAACACCCAGAAACAGAGGAGGAAACGAAATGAAGCTTCACGAGTTGAAGAGGTTATGTGATGTTATTTCATTGATTACAAAATAATCAAATGTACAAAGCACATTGCAGTATGATCCCACTTACCAATATGACGTTACATGCCCTCTGGCCTGGATAAATGTACTGATTCGTTTATTAAGGATGTTTATTAAGGATGTATCCTGTCCTGAGGCGATATATTCCACGACTTGTATCTAGTCCCCGATATCCTGGATCCTGACGCTGGGACGGATTTGACATCCAAAATGGTTCCACACATGTTCTGTCGGGGACAGATCTGGGAAACTTGCTGGCTACGGGAGTTTTTCAGCATCACGCCACATCAAGCACACGATTCATATAGAATCGTGGTACCTTTGGACGAGCATTTTCCTACTGAAAGACTGCACCACAATACTGTCATGTTAAATTGAATTTTCTCACTTTGAGCGTACTGAAGGAGCGATATGTTTCACTTACTGAGAAACATTCAACAGCCTAAATGGCATAAAATATTTACTTATTGAAGACACATTTTTCCATCATCTTCAGGTCTTAAAATTTTTTTGTCATGAAACGTGTTTATTTCACGTTGGACCTCACGCCACGTTGTCAAAAGGATACAATATGGTTGAAATGGCTCTGAGCACTATGGGACTTAACTTCTGAGGTCATCAGTCCCCTAGAACTTAGAACTACTTCAACCTGTCTAACCTAAGGACATCACACACATCCATGCCCGAGGCAGGATTCGAACCTACGACCGTAGCGATCGTGCCGTTCCAGTCTGCAGCGCCTAGAACCCCTCGGCCAGCCTTGCCGGCAAATGGATACAGGTCAGCACATTTCAGTTATGGGAAACCGTTTATAATGTGCTGATTTTTATCCACTTTACAACTTGACGTGAAGTTCAAGATAAAATGAACACGTTTCGCAACAAACAAATTTTTAAGACCTGAAGATGACAGCAGAGTCCTTCGAAACCGGTTGTCTTAAATAAAGAAATATTTCATGCGATCTGGGCTGTTGAATTTTTGGCCGCGTTAAATGTAGCACATGAGGACGCAGGGTGTCCTTGACGTATCGTTGAACCCAATTCATACCTGGTAGCCGCCCTCACAATGCTGCAAGAAGTAACACGGTTGTGCCTTTCTAAAACATTGGAAGAACAGTACCTCACCCAGGTCGTTACCATACAAGCCCATGATGGCTATCCGAGGTAGTTCAGAGCTACGATTGATCAATGCACGCAGTGACATGTCATTCATCATCAGTGCATCCTTCATGGTCACAGCACCACTCCAAACTATGGTGTTAGCGGCAGCCTATCCTCAGGGTGGTAATTCCGTATTCTAGCTGCTGCTAGTGTCCGACCAATGGTGCGGAACGACACAGAATGTTGCAGGGAGTCCATTGCTTGTTCTGGGATAGCAGACACAGGTGTCAAAAGTCTACGATGTGCATGGTGCGTAACACAGAGTTCCTCCCTTCATCCCTTGTGTTGGTCAGAAGTGGTCGACTGGAACCTTGTCTACCAACGTTCCTGCCTCACATTCCCATGGAGACCAACATTGGTCCACTGTCACATTCAAAAGTCCCACAAATCTGGATACTACATGATACGACCAATCAGCCAAATGGGGATCCATAATGAGGCTACTTTCAAACTCTGTCAGGTGCTGACAACTTTTTCTCATACGAGCACGTGCCATCTCTGTGTTCTTCTCAGTGATTGCCCAACATCTGAGGCTGGATCACACCCTTTATGTACCCTACCAGGCCCGATAACACCACTAAATACGAACAATACTAATGCACTCTGTTAGCCATTCTACCTCTCACAGGGAATTGGAACTCAATATACAGGGTGTTTTCGTAAAGGTGGGCAAAAATTTAAGAGGACATAGAGGATGTTCCACTGAACAGTTTGAGGTAGGGAAGCTGCTGTTGGAGAAGCCAGCTTAAGGAGATAATAAGAATAAAATCACATTACTGTCTACATTTTTGTTTTCCTTAGTTACAGTTAACTGCAGATACCATCACTGACACAGTGAACGTACCACTTGTACTGTATCTTAAAAATTGTGCTGAAACTGACGGCCATTAACCTCAGTGCAAGCACTACATCGGCAAATCAAATCCCAGGCAGCTACAATTCTGACAACTAATTCCACCTCCGTATCCACTGAGGTCTCATACGCAAGTGACTTTAGATATCCCCATAGGAAATAATCAAGCTGGTTCAAGTCAGGTGACCTCGCGGGCCATGGAACAGGACATATTCCAGTCCAGCGATCAGAAAATATAGTACTGAGATGGTTGAGACATCCACACTGAAGTGAGACAGTGCATCGTCATGTGGTACCCACATCCTTTCACGAACAGCCAACGGTATGTTCTTCAATAACTCAGGCAAAACTCTTTGTACGAACCTCAGGTACAGATGGTCATTCAGACGGTCTGATAGAAGATATGGCTCAATGAGATTGTCGCCTACAATGCCAGCCTAGATATTCACAGCAAAACAGACTTGATGGTGTGATTCTACTACAGTGTGAGGGTTTTCCTCGTGCCACACATGGCTACTCCTCCTGTAGGAAATAGCACCACGATCAAACGAGGCCCCGTCTTTTTGGAGGAAATCTGATCGATCAATCCATTGTTGGAGCAACCGCTGACAGAATGCAACCCTTGGTGAAAAGTCAGTCCCAAGCATTGCATGGACTCTTTATGGGTGACACAGTGTAATTGTTATTCGTGGGGTACTCGTCATATGCAAGCATTTGCAGGGCACATTTCACGTGCACTGCGACGATTACTTGTAGTGGGGTCCGCTGCTACACGTTCCAGCATCTCCTCGGATGTGCGAGTGGTCATCATGTTGCCAGGTCCCTCGTTTCTTCTTACCAAAGAACCAATCTCTCCTAATCGTCGATAGAGAGAAGGAAATACTCGTCGTGACTGATGATCTCTGTTAGGAAATTGTTCCCTCTACAACCTTTCATCAGCGAGAGCATTGCAACGTACTTCCCCAAAGAGAAGGTGCATGTCAGCATGCCAGTGAGGCCTACGAAACTGCACCAGTACTGCTCCATCGTATGGTACTGTACGTCTCTGAATATCAGTGAATAATGCATAGGTATAAAATATGTTTTTGGGTGGGGTCCGCCATTAGCAAAACACATTTTTCTTTCTTTTCCAGACATGTTTCACTGCAGCAGCATCAGTCGTTTTTTAATTATGACTGTTAAACATAAAGAATGTTCTTTACTGCTTAAATACATGTAAATATTAGTTTCCAAGTCGTAATTTTTGAAGGGCACATAAAATTATGTATTCATACCTTCTTACCACATGTCGTCGTTTTCCTTCTCTATAAAGTTTTTACAGTGTCTGTTTTTCTTTACAGTTTGTCATCTGCAACTATATACAGCTTAATGTAGTCAAAATATTTACGCAAAAATTACGACTTCTAAACTGCTATGGCTATGCCTGGAATTAATAGGCGGCTGGAGTGGCCGAGCGGTTCTAGGCGCTTCAGTCTGGAGCCGCGCGACCGCTACGGTCGCAGCTTCGAATCCTTCCTCGGGCATGGATGTGTGTGCTGTCCTTAGGTTAGCTAGGTTTAAGTAGTTCTAAGTTCTAGGGGACTGATGACCTCAGATGTTAAGTCCCATAGTGCTCAGAGCCATTTTAACCACTGTGTGTATGTATGTATGTGTGTGTGTGTGTATGTGTGTGTGTGTGTGTGTGTGTGTGTGTGTGTGTGTGTGTATGTGTGTGCGCAGGAGAGACACACACAGAAAGAGAGAGAGAGAGAGAGAGAGAGAGAGAGAGAGAGAGAGAGAGAGAGAGAGAGAGAGAGAGAGAAGAGAGGGAGGGAGGGAGGGAGGAAGAGAGGGAGAGAGTAGCTTCGAGGACTTACCGTTATTATTATAATTATATATTTATTTATATTTAGTTTTATGTGTATGTATGTATGTATGTATGTATGTGTGTATGGGGGGGGGGGGTTGGCGTGTCCCATAGGTTGATGTTATCTAATAATTCTTGGAGGGCAGAGAACCGAGTTCCATTACAGAGAACGGTGTATTCATTTATTTCTTGATTTCCTTCAACTATGGCTTTTTGTATTTGATAATTTTCTTCAATTATTTGTTTTTGTGGGGGGCTTTTGCTGCATTTGAGAATTTTCAAATCAGTGTTGATGTCTGTTGGGCTATGTTTATTGTCCAGAAGATGCTCAACAAATGTGGGATGAGAGCTGTTACTTTTTAATGCTCCTCTGTGTTCTGTGTTTCTGGTATTAAAGTTTCTGCTTGTTTTTCCTATGCAAACTAATTAGCAGTCGTGACACGTTAGTTGGTAAATACCAGATGTGTTGTGTTTGTCGTCAATTCATAGCACATCATGTAATGGCACAATGTAATTGCGGTACAACAGAACGACCATATGGACAAGTAAACAAAACTTGCATCATGGTTTCCTAGTAATCAGGCTCGTCCACCTTGTTTCCTTGCAGGCCGCTCTTACGTAAACACCCTGTGAAAGGAGCGCTCAACTGAAAAGGTATGAAACGTCGTAACAACCAAACAGGTTGAAATTTGCAGGTGCCACATTGAGATAACGCAGTGAGACATCTAGGAAAATGAAGCATGTGTCGCACATCACAAAGCACAAAAATTCATTGTTGTGCCCTCAGCAGACAAGATGATGCTCACCGTCTTTTCGACGTCTGTGGTCCGATACTCATCGAATTCCTGGAACCCGGAAAAGCCAGTAAGAGTGACGTGTATTGTGCTATACTCCTTACCCTACACAAGTCTCTCAAGAGCAAACGGCCTGGCCTGCTGACGGAGGAAGTGATTCTGCTCCAGGGTAACGCGTGTTCACACGTCTCCAACGAACTGAAGGACACAGTGTAGGATTACCTCCTGTCACAGCCACAGGGATTCAGGGAACAGGGAATCCTTCGACTTGTGAAGCAGTGGGATAGTTGCGCTCAGGCCTCTGGTGATTACTTTTCAACAGAGACTTCAGTTACACTCACAGTGCTACTTAGTACCTTTCCTTTTGAACGCCCATCATACATACCCGCCCGTATTGTGTACGACTACAAAGTTATATTGAATTCCTGCTATGTCTACTCAGTGCTTCACTTTGTTTGTCAGGCAGTAAACACTGATGAGCCAAAATATTATGACCACTGTCCACCGCGAGGTTGAATGTCTCTGGTGGTGCTGCGGGCACGTGACGCATTGAGAAAAGAACGTAAGCGGAAGAGAGACGAATGGGTTGTCCTTATAGCGGAGATACGGGCAGAAAAAGCGGAAATCCGCTAATATAAGCAGTTTTGACAGAGGGCACATTATTGTGGCGCTACGGCTGGATATGATAATCTCTGAAACGAGGAAGCTGGCCACCTGTTGGCGTACTAGTGTCGACAGCACCTGCGGAAAGTGATTGAAGGATGGTGAAATAACGAGTAGGCGGCATGGTATTGGATGATCGCGCCTCGTCACACAACGAAGAGGTCGCAAGATCCCCACTGTGTAACCCAGGACAGGCAGCAATGTGTGGCAGATCTGACGATAGAGTGCTGGTCCACAAACGTTTTGGAGCACACCGTTCAAAGGCCATTGTCGAACATGGAGTTCCACATCGCACGACGCGTATGTGTTACTGTGCTGACCCAGCGACATCGTCAGTTCTGATCAGCGGGCGCAGTATCACTGAATTGTCACCGTGGATCAATAATAACGTGTCCCCTGTAGAAAGAATCACATTTCTTGCTGCACCAGGTCGATGGCTGCACGGAACATGTATCAGGCCATAGATACAGGTCGCTGATGACAGAATGATGCCATGGGTTCCATTGAGTTGTGCTTCCATGGGATCTGCGGTGGTAATTGCAGGTATTATCACAGCATTGAACTGCACTTCTGGAAATGGAAAAAAGGACACATTGACACCGGTGTGTCAGACCCACCATACTTGCTCCGGACACTGCGAGAGGGCTGTACAAGCAATGATCACACGCACGGCACAGCGGACACACCAGGAACCGCGGTGTTGGCCGTCGAATGGCGCTAGCTGCGCAGCATTTGTGCACCGCTGCCGTCAGTGTCAGCCAGTTTGCCGTGGCATACGGAGCTCCATCGCAGTCTTTAACACTGGTAGCATGCCGCGACAGCGTGGACGTGAACCGTATGTGCAGTCGACGGACTTCGAGCGAGGGCGTATAGTGGGCATGCGGGAGGCCGGGTGGACGTACCGCCGTATTGCTCAACACGTGCGGCGTGAGGTCTCCACAGTACATCGATGTTGTCGCCAGTGGTCGGCGGAAGGTGCACGTGCCCGTCGACCTGGGACCGGACCGCAGCGACGCACGGATGCACGCCAAGACCGTAGGATCCTACGCAGTGCTGTAGGGGACCGCACCGCCACTTCCCAGCAAATTAGGTTCACTGTTGCTCCTGGGGTATCGGCGAGGACCATTCGCAACCGTTTCCATGAAGCTGGGCTACGGTCCCGCACACCGTTAGGCCGTCTTCCGCTCACGCCCCAACATCGTGCAGCACGCCTCCAGTGGTGTCGCGACAGGCGTGAATGGAGGGACGAATGGAGACTTGTCGTCTTCAGCGATGAGAGTCGCTTCTGCCTTGGTGCCAATGATGGTCGTATGCGTGTTTGGCGCCGTGCAGGTGAGCGCCACAATCAGGACTGCATACGACCGAGGCACATAGGGCCAACTCCCGGCATCATGGTGTGGGGAGCGATTTCCTACACTGGCCGTACACCTCTGGTGATCGTCGAGGGGACACTGAATAGTGCACGGTACATCCAAACCGTCATCGAACCCATCGTTCTACCATTCCTAGACCGGCAATGGAACTTGCTGTTCCAACAGGACAATACACGTCCGCATGTATCCCGTGCCACCCAACGTGCTCTAGAAGGTGTACGTCAACTACCCTGGCCAGCAAGATCTCCGGATCTGTCCCCCATTGAGTATGTTTGGGACTGGATGAAGCGTCGTCTCACGCTGTCTGCACGTCCAGCACGAACGCTGGTCCAACTGAGGCGCCAGGTGGAAATGGCATGGCAAGCCGTTCCACAGGATTACATCCAGCATCTCTACGATCGTCTCCATGGGAGAATAGCAGCCTGCATTGCTGCGAAAGGTGGATATACACTGTACTAGTGCCGACATTGTGCATGCTCTGTTGCCTGTGTCTATGTGCCTGTGGTTCTGTCAGTGTGATCATGTGATGTATCTGACCCCAGGAATATGTCAATAAAGTTTCCCCTTCCTGGGACAATGAATTCACGGTGTTCTTATTTCAATTTCCAGGAGTGTATGTGGACACTACTGTGGACCACCTTCATCGCTTCATGCTGGACGTCTGGCCCTGGCCTTGCAAGGTCTGAATAGTGCTACCGTGGTCTGTTAGGTATTATAGTGAGCTCACATTGATCTCTTTGAGAACACATTTGCGTTACCTGTACCACTGGAAAACGTATTGGGCGCCAGCTTCGTGCTCGTAAACCACAATCCCGTAATTTTCGGGAACCGTTTGACATGCGAGTAGGCATTTTGTGCCACACACTTCTGGAATTCTGTCAAGAACTCTTGGAATCCATGTTAATCAGAATCTCTGTTCTACTGTGTTTGAAACATGGAACAATGCGCTATTAAAGAGGTGGTCATAATGTTTTGGCTCGTTGTTGTGTTTCATAATTGTTTAACTGACATATGTACTTCACAGTCACTGGTATGGGTGAGGACAAAGTATGAATCATTGTAAAAAGTCAGCGTGTTGTGCAACAGCTCTGCGTTGCGTCCATGACGGATCGTTTATTGCCGTGTTATCCTGAAACTTAATAAACTGACTCATCGATCCGAAGCCTCTGTTAAACACCCAAAAGCACATCATCAAGGGTTCTGGCAATGTCCGAGATTGACAAGTACCCGGTGGAAGACCCAACGCAGTCTGTCCAGTTGTGTGTTTCTGATGCTTCTTAGTTTTCCACATTTATTCAGACTCTCGAGTATCTCAAGATAGTATCCAATTTAAATCAAGGTCATCAAATTGATCTTTATGAATAACTTGTGATTTGCATACACAGAAAGAAAGTAGACCGAAAACTACTCAATGAACGTTCTCAAATCAAGCTATTACTTTAATAGTTTTGACAACAGGCTGAATAATGTTTAAGGTACTCAATTTACTTTTGTGAATTTATCAGTAATGTAACTGTTCTCTCATGTATAAAATAACCCCCCAGTAAGTTATTCTTAAATGTTATAATGTAGGAATTAAATGTTGCACTCCATGCTCATAAGAAAAGATACAATTTTCTCTATATCTGAACTTCCTTTACCTTAGTGTCATAAACGCTACGATGCGGAGAATATATGTAGAATGCTTTTCTTGCACTTTTAAATAATTTCAAAACTGACATAGCTATATTTAATTCTATTACAGAGAGTTATAATAACAGAGTGAAGTGATATGACATGGAGAAGTAGTGTAACCTGTTCCTATTGTTGTCAAATGTGTAATTAAGAATACTCATGGTCTTTGCACCATTACACAAGAGATATGTGTATATGTTCTAGCCATTAATATATCTTCTACCTAGATGTAGAAACCTGGCTTGGAGACTCATAGTGTCTGTGCCTCTCTGCCTGTTCTAGAGCGTATGAAATTTTGGGAATTATGAGGTGGAATTAGCATCGTGTTCTACACTAGTCTCGAGACCTTTCATCCTGTTCTTCTCTAGAAATCTGAAATATGCGATGAAATAGACTCATGTGTGCACAGAGTCGCGAAGTACCTTCCGTCGCAATCAAGAGGCACCTCTTGACCGCGATGCTGTAATGAAGCGAGATACGAAGTATGAGGCAAACGTCGACAGCTGGAGCTACACATGCTGTTTAAGCAAACATCACTGAGTGCATTTTAACCAGCCCGGGTAGCACCGTGTATTAATAAACAGCTTCCGGGATTCCGGGACGCGTGCCGGCTCCGGATGGTTTGGATAATCTAGTTAATTCTTATGAGTATGGGTGACAATCTAACTTTCGGCCACTTTACATGGTGTCGCAACAAGAAGTGCCCATAATTCCACAAAATTAGCTATGAAATAGTGCCTGCCACGTGACGATGCTGAAATGATGACATAACCATCGAAACATGTGGTAGGGGTAGCAAATTCTCTGTTGCCACTGACGCAGATATATATATGCAAATTCTCTGTTGTGACTGACGCGGAAAACATATATAAAATCGTCAAGCCTGTGGCACACAGCCCTTGAACGGCAGCGTACAGAAGGCAGCAGCCTTTCCTTGGCGGTGCACTAGGAGGAAGGAGGTAGCAAACCCATCGCTTCCCAGCCACCTTCTATCCCCGGGAAAGATTCCCGGTATTCATTTGGTAGCAAGCTGACAAGGAGATTTCCCCAGCAGTACCAACGATTTTTTTGAAAATCAGATCTATAGGGTGATGCAGGTCAAGATTCCAGATATCACACTCTGTAGCCATTCAGTCTGGTGGGCCCTCGTTTGCGAGTAATTGGCGAAAAAAATAGGAGTTTTTGGTGTCACCCAGTGTGATTAAAAACGTTGCAATGTACGCGTGTAGTGTGCTTGCCTGGTGTAACGGGTAGAGCAGCAGCTTCAGATGCACGAGGCTGGGGGTTGGAATCTCATCAGGTGCACTGATTTGCTTTTGTTCTATTTTGGAATTTTTATCCCCTCTCCACGATTGAACCTGGGACCTGGAGCGGCAGGGTCTATTGAACCAGCCTATAGACCACATACAGACCGCACGTTGTTAGCGATGTTCCAGTGTGAGAGAAGGAAAGTTTTTCTACTGCACTTATCGTTGACTGGCCTGTAATCTCGATTATGCTGAGGCACGTTGTTTCAAGTTCATGGTAGTACCTGCTTTCATCATAAACGCGTCTCATGGAGCAAAGTTATACAAATTGAGTCTCACCCACTGCTTGTCGTCATTTGTTACCCCTTCTTTAAATTTTATCGTATATCTGTCCATCCCACGTTGTCAGCAAGCTTCGTTGCCGTGTATTATGTATATCAGGATGGGCAATGGATTATGAAGTGCCAGCCGGTGTGGCCGAGCGGTTCTAGACGCTTCAATCTGGAACAGCGCGACCGCTACGGTTGCAGGTTCAAATCCTGCCTCGGGCATGGATGTGTGTGATGTCCTTATGTTAGTTAGGTTTAAGTAGTTCTAATTCTAGGTGACTGATGACCTCAGATGTTAAGTTCCATAGTGATCAGAACCATTTTTGATTATGAAATGTATGGCGTCTTTAATGCCTGTTTTTATATGTCACTTGTAACGATTTAGGGTGGGTATCGGTCGTTTTACTATGTGATCTGATCAGTCGTGGAGCACTGAATCTAATCTTGCCGGGTATCGGTCTCTTCGGTTGATATTTTCACGTAAGGAGGTCAAAATGAAATTATTTGAAACGATTTTGTGACGCTGAGGCGCTGCCTGACACTTCCTCTAATGCTGTAGTTCTGAGCAGATGCAATTGGACAGCGCTGCTGCATATCAAATTATTACACACTGATAACGTGTACTGTGCGCTGCATTATCACACTCCGTAGAAGTTGATCTACAAGTGAATAAAGGAATCTCTGCAGACGAACTGTGCGGCCAGTATTTTTATTTCTGACAACTTAAATCCTATTAAATAATATCTACGTAGAATAATGGCGATCCTGGAGAAAAGCGCCAAAGCGGCTTCAATATGGAGAAGTAGACGTGATACAAGATAAGTAAGTTTACATTGAAGCGTTTCGTCATTCTCTAAATTGCAGGGCCTGTTGCAATACTCTCACATGACTGCACTTATAGACTCTGGTCGAGATTTCCGAATGCTGTTTCACACTTCAGTCCCAACATTACCTCCTTCCCTTCATGAGATTCATATAGCGTTAAAAACAGGGTGTTTCTTCAGAACCTGAAACGACCAAGCCTTGAAATGATACAAACAAATGAAATGACTTCTGGCAGTGGAGGCAGAACTCAAATGTTAGCATAAGCTAGTCTAGCTCTTTTATGTCTCATCTAATTACTAGTTAGCAAGAATCCTAAAAGTTACATCAGGCTGCCCACTCCTACTGACACCAAATGTTCTGTCCTTTACCATACCAGAACGCTGAAACTATAGCACGTGCAGGACGCTGGAGGTGCACTTACTTCCCGTATAATTCACATGAAGGTGAAACACTGTTTTTCCACGGGTAGCACCTTGGGCTGTTTCCAAGGGCGAAACTGACCATGCCCGTCACGCCGGTTCTGGAGGGAATAATTAAGAGCATACTGGCAACTCTTCGATGCCGTCATTCTACAACGAAATTTTCTGATAGTTACAAACGAGCTGTGATTCACATTTTCAATAAAATTATCAGAAAATAAAAATTTTAAACGTCCACATACGTGGTGTTTAAGCATTATATTTGAGTACGACCCTCAGATGAAACAGCGATAGCTACTCAGAAGCGCCATGCTGTGGACAGATTGGAAGACACTGCGAGCATGAAAGAGTAGAGCTCACAGTGGTTACATTTCATGTACCAGCAAGTCCCTCCACTGAACTCCACTTCACCTGAATTAAGTGAATCCGTGTGGAAAGGAATTTGTCACATAGAACAGTACGCAGCCGTGTGGCCTACCAATTCCAAATGCAGTCATTAAAAATTTGTTTCGAAAGTCGCATTGAGTTAGACATCCGTCCACGATCAGAAATCGTACAGAGAACTAAATTTTAACAACGTCGTACTGGTTACTGCAATATTACGTGGTTAATGGTCACAATATGCTATGACACGAATCCACAAGTAGCATGCATAATTGCATTTTCTCTATTATTTTTATTTTTGTAGACGGAGAAAGAAAATATTTCTGAGAACATTTACAGGGAGTTACGTAGTTTTAATACTAGGGACTGAATGCTATTTTGTACAGTTTTCCTCGTGTTGTGCGCTAACCTGTTTGATAAAACTTAATTTGCTAGTAATACCAACAGCAGCAGAAGATGACACAACAGAGATAAAATTCGTTATGTATAGAAAAGTAGGGAAACTCAAAGGCAACAATGATAATACAGGTACACATGCCAACGTTGCCAGCAGCAGATGAAAAGATAGATCATTTGAAGGTACTGAAAGAGTAATTCAGTATTCTTAAGTGCTTTATCTGAAAACTACCTTGAGCAGTTAAACAGAAAACCGACTCGTGGCGATAATATATTAGACCTTCTGGTGACAAACAGACCCGAACTGTTTGAATCAGTTAATGCAGAACAGGGAATCAGCGATCATAAAGCGGTTACTGCGTCGATGATTTCAGCCGTAAATAGCAATATTAAAAAAGGTAGGAAGATTTTTCTGTTTAGCAAAAGTGACAAAAAGCAGATTACAGAGTACCTGACGGCTCAACACAAAAGTTTTGTCTCAAGTGCAGATAGTGTTGAGGATCAGTGGATAAAGTTCAAAACCATGGTACAATATGCGTTAGATGAGTATGTGCCAAGCAAGATCGTAAGAGATGGAAAAGAGCCACCGTGGTACAACAACCGAGTTAGAAAACTGCTGCGGAAGCAAAGGGAACTTCACAGCAAACATAAACATAGCCAAAGCCTTGCAGACAAACAAAAATTACGCGAAGCGAAATGTAGTGTGAGGAGGGCTATGCGAGAGGCTTTCAATGAATTCGAAAGTAACGTTCTATGTACTGACTTGGCAGAAAATCCTAAGAAATTTTGGTCCTATGTCAAAGCGGTAGGTGGATCAAAACAAAATGTCCAGACACTCTGTGACCAAAATGGTACTGAAACAGAGGATGACAGACTAAAGGCCGAATTACTAAATGTCTTCTTCCAAAGCTGTTTCACAGAGGAAGACTGCACTGTGCTTCCTTCTCTAGATTGTCGCACAGTTGACAAAATGGTAGATATCGAAGTAGACGACAGAGGGATAGAGAAACAATTAAAATCGCTCAAAAGAGGAAAGGCCGCTGGTCCTGATGGGATACCAGTTCGATTTTACACAGAGTACGCGAAGGAACTTGCCCCCCTTCTTGCAGCGGTGTACCGTAGGTCTCTAGAAGAGCGAAGCGTTCCAAAGGATTGGAAAAGGGCACAGGTCATCCCCGTTCTCAAGAAGGGACGTCGAACAGATGTGCAGAACTATAGACCTATATCTCTAACGTCGATCAGTTGTAGAATTTTGGAACACGTATTATGTTCGAGTATAATGTCTTTTCTGGAGACTAGAAATCTACTCTGTAGGAATCAGCATGGGTTTCGAAAAAGACGATCGTGTGAAACCCAGCTCGCGCTATTCGTCCACGAGACTCAGAGGGCCTTAGACACGGGTTCACAGGTAGATGCCGTGTTTCTTGACTTCCGCAAGGCGTTTGACACAGTTCCCCATAGTCGTTTAATGAACAAAGTAAGAGCATACGGACTATCAGATCAATTGTGTGATTGGATTGAGGAGTTCCTAGATAACAGAACGCAGCACGTCATTCTCAATGGAGAGAAGTCTTCCGAAGTAAGAGTGATTTCAGGTGTGCCGCAGGGGAGTGTCATAGGACCGTTGCTATTCACAATATACATAAATGACCTGGTGGATGACATCGGAAGTTCACTGAGGCTTTTTGCAGATGATGCTGTGGTGTATCGAGAGGTTGCAACAATGGAAAATTGTACTGAAATGCAGGAGGATCTGCAGCGAATTGACGCATGGTGCACGGAATGGCAATTGAATCTCAATGTAGCGAAGTGTAATGTGATGCGAATACATAGAAAGATAGGTCCCTTATCATTTAGCTACAAAATAGCAGGTCAGCAACTGGAAGCAGTTAATTCCATAAATTATCTGGGAGTACGCATTAGGAGTGATTTAAAATGGAATGATCATATAAAGTTGATCGTCGGTAAAGCAGATGCCAGACTGAGATTCATTGGAAGAATCCTAAGGAAATGCAATCCGACAACAAAGGAAGTAGGTTACAGTACGCTTGTTCGCCCAATGCTTGAATACTGCTCAGCAGTGTGGGATCCGCACCAGGTAGGGTTGATAGAAGAGATAGAGAAGATCCAACGGAGAGCAGCGCGCTTCGTTACAGGATCATTTAGTAATTGCGAAAGCGTTACGGAGATGATAGATAAACTCCAGTGGAAGACTCTGCAGGAGAGACGCTCAGTAGCTCGGTACGCGCTTTTGTTGAAGTTTCGAGAACATACCTTCACCGAAGAGTCAAGCAGTATATTGCTCCCTCCTACGTATATCTCGCGAAGAGACCATGAGGATAAAATCAGAGAGATTAGAGCCCACACAGAAGCATACCGACAATCCTTCTTTCCACGTACAATACGAGACTGGAATAGAAGGGAGAACCGATAGAGGTACTCAGGGTACCCTCCGCCACACACCGTCAGGTGGCTTGCGGAGTACGGATGTAGATGTAGATGTAGATGTATGTGGAGGGAGATGAAAATATAATAATCATGAGGGACTGGAACGTGTTCGTAAGGAAGGAAGGGTTACGGGAGAATATGGGCTTGGTAGTTGGACTGAGAGAGGAGAATAACTAAGTCATGCAACAAATTGCAGTGGATAACAGGGAATACTGTTTTCAATAATGACAAGAGGAAGAGATATGCTGAGAATAGGCCCGGAGACAGGGGAAAGTCCCAGTTGGATTATATTATGGTCAGACAGAGATTTTAAGGCATACCCAGGTGGAGATACACACTCAGATAATCATTTAGTAATGATGAGGATCAGCCTGAGAATTAGAGAATCGTCCAGAGGAACCAATACGGAAGGAAGTGGAATACTGGAGTGCTGAGGAATGATGAGACGCGTTTGAAGTTCGCTAAGGGCGCTAATACTGCGATAATGAATATCACAGTAAGCAGTTCAGTTGAAAAGGTGTGGAATTCTCTAAAAAGGCCACACACAAATTTTAGACAGTCAGACGTAGGTACAAGGAAGGTAACTCCGAAGAAATCTTCGATAACAGCAAAGATACTTCCTTTGGACGACGAAAGAAGGAAAAATTGTTCACGGAAAGACTGGAAAACAGCAATACAAATCCCTTAAAAATGAAATAAACAGGAATTGCAGGGTAGTCAAGGCTTAATGGCTGCAGGAAGATGTGAATAGATCAAGAGAGAAATGATCATCGTACGGACCGATTCAGCATTTAGAAAACTCCAAAAAATATTCCGTCCAATTAAAAGCAAGGGAGATCATATTAAAAATACAATGGGAATTTCACTATTAAACGCCGAAGAGAGAGAATAGGTGAAAAGAGTTAACAAAAGGCCTAAGGCCTCTGTTATAGGGTGGCGTGTCTGTGACGTGATGGTGAAGAAATTGGAATCGATATGAAAGGCGTAATGGATCCAGTATTAGTCAGAATTTGAAAGAACACTGGAACACTTCAGATAGGATACTCAGAAGGAATAGATAACGACTATTCAAGTTGGTGTGTAGAATCACTGAGACTGGCGACGTACCATCAAACTTTCGGAAAAATATCATCCACATAATTCCGAAGATTGCAAGGGCCGACAAATAAGAGGATTATCACACAATCAGCTTAACAGCTCATGCATCCAAATTTTTGACAAGGCTAATACACAGAATAATGGAAAAAGAAACTGAGGATTTGTTAGCTGACGATGAGTGTGAGTGTGGCTGTAGAAAAGTAAAGGCACCAGAAAGGAAGTTATGACGTTGCGGTTGACAATGGAAGCAAACTGAAGATAAAGAAAGAAAGTTTCAAGAGTGGGATTAAAATACCGGGTGAAAGGATGTCAGCGATAATAATCGCAGATAACATTGCTACCACCAGTGAATGTGAGGAAGATTTACGGGATGAGCAGCATAATGACTGCAGAATATGGATTGAGAATAAAAAAACCCGAAAAAGAGAAAGGTAATGAGATGTCGCAGAAATGAGAATAACTAGAAAGCTATCAAAATTGGCGATCACAAAGTTAAGGAAGTTAAGGAATTCTGCTTCATAGTAAGGAAAATAATCAACGACGGACAACGGAAAAAGGACGTAAAGAGCAAAGTAACTCACCCAAGGACAGCAGTCTGAACAAAGAGAAGTCTATTGGTATCACACATTGGCCTTAATTTCAGGAAGAAATTTCTGATGATATTCGTTTGGAGCACAGTGTGTATGGTAGTGGATCCTCAGCAGTGGAAAAAACGGAACACAAGAGAATCGAAGCGTTTGAGATGTTGTAAGGTGTCAGGCAAATCCAACACCTTCCACGAAAACCCTGACATGATAAGCAAATCCAGTAGTATGTCACATAGCTCCGAATAAATCGTGACATTAAATTAACCAAAGTAATACGAGTAATGAGTGAGCAAATGGAATACCACAGACTAACACAAGAATGCCTAAATGCATGTCATACCTTCCCACTGTGAGACAGACGCAGTTCCCAGGGGAGAAACGAGAACAGAAGCCGAGAGCAGAACCGTGTTAAGCTGGAAGGCCCTACGATAAGGGACGGACACCCACGCCTGAGGTAACCGCTACAACCACACCCCAGCCGCAAGTTTTAGTGTGAGACTTTTTCGCGTCTCTGTTACGTCAGCCACCCCCCCCCCCCCCCCCAGCCCATGTTAAAAGCTAGAGCGCTCCAGAAGAACAGTATAGATCTTACGATAACGCTAAAAGGACCACACCAGCTGCAAGTTTTAGCGTGAGACTTTTTCGCGTCTCTGTTACGTTGAAAACTTTAAAAACATTGCCCCACCAGGAAAAGTGTAACGTTTCTCATTGGATAGACAGAATTTTTGTAGGCGGAGCTTAAGGTTAACATTGAGACTCTGATTGGTCAGATGAAAACACAGCCAGATAGTTTTTTTAAACCAACTTCTGTAAATTGTAGTGAGGAGAAGGTAGGGAAGAGTTGCTTCCGAGACGGCGAGGTGAGCACAGCTGTGCTGTCCCCTGCCCCCTGACGAACACCGACAAGGTAATGAACGCACGCGATGCTGCATAACAGCGCATAAAGCTTCACTCAGAACTGCAGAAGTCTCATCTGTTAAACCCCATTTTTGCGTAATACTAGTGTCGATCGTCAATTAAAGCTCAAGGTGTTCACATTTGCCACTTGAAGTAAAAATCTGAAACGCGAAGATTTTTCTGTTATATAGTTATTGAGAAGCCATATCAGCCACTGTAATTTACGATAAGTTATATTAGTAATTAAACATAATTTAGGGTCACTGTAGACCATTTTGATAGTTTTATCTCTTGTGAAACTTCAGTTAAACCTACATTATAGATGTGATGTGGGATAGGTCATCCTTCGATCCATTGTAGAACATGGAAACCCACTCAGGGAATATTTGTTCACATTTTTGTTGAACGCAGTTTGTTTTTACCATCATGTATTAAAACATTTCCTTTTATCAATAGTGCAACTTAAAACGATGTTTTGTGAGTAGAATAAAATTTCCAGTGGTAAATTTAACTGCTTTTTCTTCGTTATTTTACCAGCTAACTAAAAACAGGAAAGCCTTGAACCCCTTCCACTAAATTTAGTTAGTATTAAGATTTTTTTACAAGGAGAGCTGTGGAGCGGACGCTGAGATCATTAAGTATTTTGTTATATCATCGCTAGTCTCACTGAACTCTTCTGAATTCTATATGTTATGTGTGGTCTGGTGTCTCTTTACCAGCAACAGGTCCCAGGTTCAAACTAGTTAATTCCCTAAAAAACACGCTCAGAGCATCATTGCGAGAAAGTGGTAGGGAGACACAATATAGAACAAATAGACACCACGCAGAATGTTAGAAAATGGCGACCCTGTCAGGATGGTAAAATACCATGATTGAAGAGCGACCAGATGCCTAATTAGGTCAGAAAAATTACCTGTTGAAAAATTTTCGTAGTAAAAAATTGTTTTTCCTAAAGTTATACATAGTCGAAAACAGTAGCTGCAGCGATAGATAGTAAAAGTATTCAATAGATAGTGAGACATTCTAGCAGGGACAATAGTATAATTAAGTTATGAATTTTAATATCGTTACAATTACGTTTTCTCTCCAATGCAAGCGCAAAGGTGGCGGATACATCGTTGACAAGTTGGTTCTGACCCAACAAGTAAGACATGGTTTGTAAAGTCGTGTGAACAAAAAGTTTATGGAACGCATGAGATCGTATGAGCGCATGTTGACGCGAAGTAGGGGGCGTGAATTGCTTTTAAAACAGAAAATAAGGGATTCGGAAAGATTAGCAATGGCAGATCGAGACCTTGACCGAATTGAGGTAGAGACCCAGCATGAAGATGGGCAGAGAATAGAGGACAGTACAACAGACGATGCAGTATCGCGAGAAGTAAGAAATATAATGCACCATACCCGTAACCCGTGGGCTAGGTTAGTGTCTTTGATTCATAATCTAAATGTCTTCGGTCCCGGGTTCGATCCCCACCACTGCCTAAATTTTGATAAATAATCAGCATTGGCGGCCGAAGACTTCCGGCATATGAAGTCAGCCTCATTCTGCCCACGGCCTTGTCAAAGAGGGCGGAGGAGCGGATAGAGGTTCAGGGTACTCTCTTATCCTAGGTGTGGGAAATTGCCCCTAAAGGCGGAAGAATCAGCAATGATCAACGACATGAGGATGCAAAAGGCAATGGAAACCACTGCATTAAAGACACGTAACGTGTATCTACAGGACATGTGGCCTGTAGTTGAAGAAGTGTTATGATGATCTCTCCATTGGCAAAAGATTCCGGAATAGTCCCCCATTCGGATCTCCGGGAGGGGACTGCCAAGGGTGAGGTTACCATGGGAAAAAGATTGAATAATCAACGAAAGGATAATGTTCTATAAGTCGGGGCGTGGAATGTCAGAAGCTTGAACGTGGTAGGGAAACTAGAAAATCTGAAAAGGGAAATGCAAAGGCTCAATCTAGATATAGTAGGGGTCAGTGAAGTGAAGTGGAAGGAAGACAAGGATTTCTAGTCAGATGAGTAACGGGTAATATCAACAGCAGCAGAAAATGGTATAACAGGTGTAGAATTCGTTATGAATAGGAAGGTAGGGCAGAGGGTCTATTACTGTGAACAGTTCAGTGACCGGGTTGTTCCAATCAGAATCGACAGCAGACCAACACCGAGAACGATAGTTCAGGTATACATGCCGACGTCGCAAGCTGAAGATGAACAGATAGAGAAAGTGTATGAGGATATTGAAAGGGTAATGCAGTATGTAAAATGAGACGAAAATCTAATAGTCATGGGCGACTGGATTGCAGTTGTACGGGAAGGAGTAGAAGAAAAGGTTACAGGAGAATATGGGCTTGGGATAAGGAATGAAAGAGGAGAAAAACTAATTGAGTTCTGTAACAAGTTTCAGCTAGTAATAGCGAATACCCTGTTCAAGAATCACAAGAGGAGGAGGTATACTTTGAAAAGGTCGGGAGATGCGGGAAGATTTCAATTAGATTACATCATGGTCAGACAGAGATTCCGAAATCAGATACTGGATTGTAAGGCGTACCCAGAAGCAGATATAGACTCAGACCACAATATAGTAGTGATGTAGAATAGGCTGAAGTTCAAGACATTAGTCAGGAAGAATCAATGAGCTAAGAAGTGGGATACGGAAGTTCTAAGGAATGACGAGATACGTATGAATTTCTCTAACCCTATAGATACAGCAATAAAGAATAGCGCAGTAGGCAGCACAGTTGAAGAGGAATGGACATCTCTAAAAAGGGCCATCACAGAAGTTGGGAAGGAAAACATAGGTACAAAGAAGGTAGCTGCGAAGAAACCATGCGTAACAGAAGAAATACTTTAGTTGATTGATGAAAGGAGGAAGTACAAACATGTTCCTGGAAAATCAGGAATACAGAAATACAAGTCGCTGAGGAATGAAATAAATAGGAAGTGCGGGGAAGCTAAGACGAAATGGCTGCAGGAAAAATGTGAAGACATCGAAAAAGATATGATTGTCAGAAGGACAGACTGAGCATACAGGAAAGTCAAAACAACCTTTGGTGACTTTAAAAGCAACGGTGGTAACATTAAGAGTGCAACGGGAATTCCACTGTTAAATGAAGAGGAGAGAGCAGATAGGTGGAAAGAATACATTGAAAGCCTCTATGAGGGTGAAGATTTGTCTGATGTGATAGAAGAAGAAACAGGAGTCGATTTAGAAGAGATAGGGGATCCAGTATTAGAATCGGAATTTAAAAGACCTTTGGAGGACTTACGGTCAAATAAGGCAGAAAGGATAGATAACATTCCATCAGAATTTCTAAAATCATTAGGGGAAGTGGCAACAAAACGACTATTCACGTTGGTGTGTAGAATATATGAGTCTGGCGACATACCATCTGACTTTCGGAAAAGCATCATCCACACAATTCCGAAGATGGCAAGAGCTGACAAGTGCGAGAATTATCGCACAATCAGCTTAACAGGTCATGCATCGAAGCTGCTTACAAGAATAATATGCAGAAGAATGGAAAAGAAAATTGAGAATGCGCTAGATGACGATCAGTTCAGCTTTAGGAAAAGTAAAGGCACGAGAGAGGCAATTCTGACGTTACGGCTATTAATGGAAGCAAGGCTAAAGAAAAATCAAGAAACGTTCAAAGGATTTGTCGACCTGGAAAAAACGTTCGTCAATATAAAATGGTGCAAGTTGTTCGAGATTCTGAAAAAAGTAGGGATAAGCTATAGGGAGAGACGGGTCATATACAATATGTACAACAACCAAGAGGGAATAACAAGAGTGGACGATCAAGAACGAATTGCTCGTATTAAGAAGGGAGAAAGACAAGGCTGTAGCCCTTCGCCCCTACTCTTCAATCTGTACATCGAGGAAGCAATGATGGAAATAAAAGAAAGT
This sequence comes from Schistocerca gregaria, assembly GCF_023897955.1. Taxonomy (NCBI): domain Eukaryota; kingdom Metazoa; phylum Arthropoda; class Insecta; order Orthoptera; family Acrididae; genus Schistocerca; species Schistocerca gregaria. The sequence goes on from NC_064926.1 coordinate 478,057,100, forward strand.
TTCAGGAGTGGAATTAAAATACAAGGTGAAAGAATATCAATGATACGATTCGCTGATGACACTGCTATCCTGAGTGAAAGTGAAGAAAAATTAAATGATCTGCTGAACGGAATGAACAGTCTAATGAGTACACAGTATGGTTTGAGAGTAAATCGGAGAAAGATGAAGGTAATGAGAAGTAATAGAAATGAGAACAGCGAGAAACTTAACATCAGGATTGATGGTCACGAAGTCATTGAAGTTAAGGAATTCTGCTACCTAGGCAGTAAAATAAGCAATGACGGACGGAGCAAGGAGGACGCCAAAAGCAGACTCGCTATGGCAAAAAAGGCATTTCTGGCCAAGAGAAGTCTACTAATATCAAATACCGGCCTTAATTTGAGGAAGAAATTTCTGAGGATGTACGTCTGGAGTACAGCATTGTATGGTAGTGAAACATGGACTGTGGGAAAACCGGAACAGAAGAGAACCGAAGCATTTGAGATGTGGTGCTATAGACGAATGTTGAAAATTAGGTGGACTGATAAGGTAAGGAATGAGGAGGTTCTACGCAGAATCGGAGAGGAAAGGAATGTGTGGAAAACACTGATAAGGAGACGGGACAGGATGATAGGACATGTGCTAAGACATGAGGGAATGACTTCCATGGTACTAGAAGGAGCTGTAGACGGCAAAAACTGTAGAGGAAGACAGAGATTGGAATACGTCAAGCAAATAATTGAGGACGTAGGTTGCAAGTGCTACTCTGAGATGAAGAGGTTAGCAGAGGAAAGGAATTCGTGGCGGGCCGCATCAAACCAGTCAGTAGACTGATGACAAAAAAAAAAAAAATACGCACCTTAAAGAGGATAATGTACGTCAAGGGCATAGAAAACGTAAGTCAGCATACGACAGAGGAGCAGGAAAGCAGAGAGACAGTCGATGAGGATTATAACTTGCGTCTTGAATACATAGAACCCACAGTACAAGTAATCAGAGCTCCCTCACCACAGAGTAAAAGCAATTCGAGCAGAAACGTGTCACCGCACAATTCAATGCAATCGATTGCGAACCAACACTTGGGCGAAAACACAGAGCGTAGGACGTCGGAAGAAAACGCAATAGGACCCACCAATCTGGCAGAATTATTACAATTAATGACGGAAACCATGACAAGACAAAATAAAGAAATTGCGAACCAAATAAAAATTCAGAATGCAGAAATGACGAAACAAAATGAAGAAACCACGAGACAAATGCGTGCTATTAAAGAACAAAACAAAAAAATTCAGTTACACCTAAGTCATATTGAAGACGAGGCAAAAGAATCTCGAGAAGTGATAGGAAACTTAATAACAGATTACAATCAATTGAGAACAGACATTTACAAGGTACAAGTGGACGTACAAACATTGCGTAATGACACTCAGGAGGAGATCAAAACATTACGTAACAACACCCAGGGAGAAGTTAAGAAACTAGAGAAACAGATAAACGTAATTACTAGACAAGCAGCAGGTACAGCGCGTGAAATTGTTGAAAACAGTGTGTTACACAAACATATCCCAAAAGCAACGCTGAAAAGATATGATAAACGCATAGTCAAAATAGATGCGCAAACGAAGCGACAATTTCAGAAATGGCGAACAGAGTTGTTGCAAACCATTGAAGAAAAGAAAAGAAAGAAGAGATAGAACAGCAGTTAAAACAACATTCTCAGTAGGCCAGAAAGTATTTATAAAAACACACCATCTCTCCAGAAAACAGAAACACAAAATATATAAGTTTTACGCTGTGTACAAAGGACCTGTCATAATTAGCCCAATTGCTCATGATAATGGTGTGGAACTAATGAACCCAAAAACAGTCAAAGCCTTAGGACTTCACCATGTCAGCCATATCAAAAAGTTTGAAAATCAATTTTATTACTGGTAAATAATCAGCACAATATTTCAAGATAATGTTGCAGATAAGATCGTCAGGAGAAAGAAGAATGAAGAGAGAGAAAGGTGGGAAAAAGAAAGTAGTTTCAATAAAAACAAAAACAAAAATAACACCAATAGTACAATAGATTAAGGTGAAGGAATAAAGCGTAGATAGTCTAACAGCATGGAATACTGAAATGCTCTGCACCACGACACTACACAAAAACAAAAACAAAAACAAAAACAAAAGAATTTGAGAATATTTGTAGAAGTTAAGACTCAAAATATCTTAGAATTGTAACATGGAATGGGCGCTGAAATTTGTAAAGCTTTTAAGAAGGCGTAAAACAAGTAGGTACTAGACATGTGTTAGATGATTATAAGTAAAAACTTTATGTAAGAACCATTGTAAAAACTCCAACAAGGACAACATGCAACGACCCACTAGTTGCATTAAGAGAAGTATCAAGAAAGAAAAGGACATAATTAGCAAGACACGATTCCTACAAGGCAGAAGCGTCGAGAGAAAGGAAAGGACAGCGAGACCAACAGAAGGCCCTTGTATCGAAAGTGGGCAATAAATCTGCCTGCTAGGCGGAACGCTGCTTGGAGCACAGTGGTGGAGCCCTGCACAGACGTGACGGGATGCCGAACGCCGGATGTGTCTCTGAGGTCCCCAACTCAGCGGAGCAAGCAATAAACGGCCTGACGAGAAGACGGCTTGGGCAAGCCACCACTGGAAAAAAAAAAGTGTAATTGTCACACTACCGCTATTAAACAGCACGCTAATGCACGAAACTGAAGAAAACGTCCACAAAGTGGAAATGACATTTATCAAACTGTTGCTAGGAGGAGAACTTCAAAATGACTAATTATCAATAAATATTTCCATATCATGCCCAGAGAAGAACCAAGAATCGAGTAAGAAGCAGAGAAAAAGCAGGAAGAACAGAAGTTGAAGATTTGGAAGATTGAGACCAAGAAAGAAGATGGATGAAGAATAGACGACATTCCTTCCTGAATCCCTATCCTACTGTAAACTAGGCGTCTGCGAAGTATTACAACGAAAAACGACCGCTTTGAGCGACACATAACAATGACTTTGACGCATACAAAGCCAGTAAACCACGAGATTCTGCACTCACAGCTCCATTACATTGTGGGACATTCACAACAGCAACACACACTTGCAAAACCAACAAGGAACGACGAACGAAGCTGAACATCAAATACTTGCCCACACCCATCTCACTCAAGTCCATCACGTTCGTGCAAAAAACATTCGCCAACCTCATGCTTAAACATTCATAGGATTGTGTGAATGAGTGAAATCAAATTATATGATGTAGGAATTGTGCAAAAGAAATGTATGAAAAACTAAATAAGTTAAGCACACCAGACAGTTAATAAACTACAAAATAACAGACATTGACTATGGACTTAAGTAAAAAAAGACTATCGATAAAAATAAGTCATTAATCCTGAAATGGGCAGTATATAAAGAACAAAAGTAAGGCATAATAAACACAAAAACTCTATGCCACTTATTTTCTCCTCATAAAAATAAAAGAATAACTATATTTTAATTATTTTCTCCTTATAAAAACAAAGAATAAAAAATTATCTTGTTGGACGTTTACCGTTTTTTTAAACATTTGTACCATTTGTTAGGATAATATCTCAATACTTGTGTATGTATATTTGTCTGTGAATGCAATTCTCGGAAATAATTCTTAGTTGCTAGTGCAACAATGTTGAAATGAGTGTCTAGAAACAAAAACAATTTACTTGTACAGGTTATTTAGAAAATGTGTTATGAATAGATTACTTACTTACTACATTTATATAAAATACATATTTCGAAGAAAATCGATGTGAAAGACTCCTCACTTTCGATAACAAACTTCTTAAAAAACAAACTTCACACTTAAATAAAGAGAGAAAATAATTAAAAATTAATAATAGCATAAAAATATTCTTCTCTTGTCCTTTTTGAGAATACTGTGGAAGAATATAAAAATATAAATTAGTAATACAAACTAGCATAGAACCAGAATAACATGGCTGAACAGTAGGCAACAAAACTTAGATAAAGGAATAATTTTTGACTGACTTAGACAACGATTCAATCATTGTCTAAATTCAATGCAAAAATTAAGTTCGAAGGGTGGTGATATGTAAGGTGTCAGGCAAATCCAACACCTTCCATGAAAACTCTGACATGATAAGCAAATCCAGTAGTATGTCACATAGCTCCGAATAAATCGTGACATTAAATTAACCAAAGTAATACGAGTAACGAGTGAGCAAATGGAATACCACAGACTAACACAAGAATACCTAAATGCATGTCATACCTTCTCACTGTGAGACAGACGCAGTTCCCAGGGGAGAAACGAGAACAGAAGCCGAGAGCAGAACCGTGTTAAGCTGGAAGGCCCTACCATAAGGGACGGACACCCACACCTGAGCTAACCGCTACAACCACACCCCAGCCGCAAGTTTTAGCGTGAGACTTTTCGTATCTCTGTTACGTCAGGTCCACCCCCCTCCCCCAGCCCATGTTAAAAGCTAGAGCTCTCCAGAAGAACAGTATAGATCTTACGATAACGCTAAAAGGACCACACCAGCTGCAAGTTTTAGCGTGAGACTTTTTCGCGTCTCTGTTATGTTGAAAACTTTAAAAACATTGCCCCACCAGGAAAAGTGTAACGTTTCTCATTGGATAGACAGAATTTTTGTAGGCGGAGCTTAAGGTTAATATTGAGGTCCTGATTGATCAGAGGAAAACACAGCCAGATAGTTTTTTTAAACCAACTTCTGTAAATTGTAGTGAGGAGAAATTAGGAGAGAGTTGCTTCGGAGATGGCGAGCTGGATGGAGCTGCGCTGGCCGCCGCCCCCTGACGAACACCGACAACGTAATGAACGCACGCGATGCCGCATTTTTGAGCGCATAAGGCTTCACTCACAACTGCAAAAGTCTCATCTGTTAAACCCCATTTTTGCGTAATACTAGTGTCGATCGTCAATTAAAGCTCAAGGTGTTCACATTTGCCACTTGAAGTAAAAATCTGAAACGCGAAGATTTTTCTGTTATATAGTTGTTGAGAAGCCACATCAGCCACTGTAATTTACGACAAGTTAGATAAGTAATTAAAGATAATTGAGGGTCACTGTAGACCATTTTGATAGTTTTATCTCTTGTGAAACTTAATTTAAACCTAGATTATAGATGTGATATGGCATATGTCATCCTCTGATCCATTTTAGAACTTGGAAACCCACCCAGGGAATATTCGTTCACACTTTTGTTGATCACAGTTGGTTTTTACCATCCTGTATTGAAACATTTCCTTTTATCAATAGTGCAATTTACAAACAATGTTTTGTGAGTAGAATAAAATTTCCAATGGTAAACTTAACTGCTTTCTCAACGTTATTTCACCAGCTAATTAAAATAGGGAAGCCTTGAACCCCTTCCACTAAATTTAGTTAGTATTAAGATTCTTTTACAGGGAGTGCAGTGGAGCTGACGCTGAGATCATTAAGTATTTGGTTATATCATCGCTAGTCTCACTGAACTCTTCTGAATTCTACATGTCATGTGTGGTCTAGCGTCTCCTTACCAGCAACAGGTCCAAGGTTCAAACTAGTCAATTCCCTGAAAAACACGCTCAAAGTGTCGTTGCGCGAAAGTGGTAGGGATACACGATATAGAACAAACAGACACCACGCAGAATGTTAGAATGTGGTCCTACAGAAGAATGTTGAAAGTTATATGCACTGATAAGCTAAGGTATGAGGAGTCTCTCCTCAGAATAGGTTAAAAAATAACATATAGAAAACACTGACAAAAAGAAGGGGTTGGATGAAAGGGTATGTGTTACAACATCAGGAAATAATTTACATGGTACTAAAGGGAGCTGTAGAGGATATAGGGGAACGGACATAGGATTACATGCAACAAATCACTGAGAAAGCAGGATGCAAGTGCTATTGTGAGATGAAGAGCTGAGAGCAATATAGAAATTCGTGACGGTAGGCATAAAACCATTTTGTCGAGATGTTCAATCCAGTTTGTCCGATTGTATTGCATTTTGTTGAGAATAATACATATATTTATTCCTTTGCTAATTTCCAAATGTCGAAATCTGCCGCCTTTTGTGCACCCTTTTAGTGCTCTTAAACATCTCATACCTGTTGCCTGTCTGCATCTTTCAAGTCGTTTGCTTATAAGCCACCAATCACAACTGGTATTGTCTTACAAAATTTCATTCTGTTATGTCTTCGTCACACTCATATCTGACGTCTCTGCGAAATAAGCATATGTTTAGGAAAAACAGAGCATCTTGAGTGACTGGAGATAGGACGTTCATATTCACAGAACGTGAACGTTAATATGTTCTGCAGAAATGATTATCATTTCAGTCACCCAGATACAGTATGCGTCCTGTTGTTTGGTAGGCACAGGGTCCTCCATGGGCTCTGATAACTTGTTCCATAAGTCATGGCATCTAATCAATATAAGGGAACATGTCCAGTGATCTGATGGGCCATGGCAAATGACTGACATCCTGTGGCACAAAGAAGGGACGTGTTCTTGCAGCAATATGTGGTCGTACATTGTCATGCTGAAAGCTAGCGACTGGGGTGTTGTGCAGAAAGGGTACGGCTACTGGTCGCAGGATGTCAATCACGTAGGTCACACTGATCGCTGTGCCCTAGACACGCACCAACTGTGATTTCTGCTTGCATCCAATTGCACCACACACCAAAAGCCTTGAACTGGTGCTCTATGTGTTGTGCAAATGCAGTCACTGAGATGCCGCTCCCCCTGTCTGTGGCGAACCAAACTGCAGCCATGATTTTCAAACACACAGAACCCGAATTTGCCCAAAAAGACAGTCTGATGCCACTCATGCCCCCAGTGACGTCGTTCCATACACCATTGGCGTCTAGCATGTTCCCGCACATTCGTCAAAGGTAGGCGGAGAAGTGGACGACGCTCACGTAACCCATGCCGAAATAAATGGCTACGGACTGTCACCCCTGATAGTGTATAATGTGTTAAATTGCTCCCCGCCAGAGCCGGGAAGGCCTCAGATCTGTCCTGAAATGCCATTCTGATGAAATGTCGATCTTCTCAGGGGGGGGGGGGGGGGGCGGGAATTCTGGGTGGTGCGACCTGACCGATCTCGCCATGTTCTGCGGCCTTCCGTGAACCATTCCGCCCACATTCGTTGCTCTGTCGAAACACACTAGCACCAATGTCCCCGGTGGTTGCATCACATTCTCTCGTGCCAATAATGCGCCCCCTTTCAAACTCACTGATTAGACGGTACGGTTCTCGCATACGTCTGCGAGGCATCCCGCAGGTTTTCTCAAGTCACGCTGATCTATTACTTTCGGTTTATGGCGACAACGAGACATGCAGGCGCATTTAACCTGTTTGTGGTATTACGCCGAGATATCGATGTTGACCTTGAATCCGCGCCACGACGTGTTTCAAAACGTTTAGTGACATCTCTAATCAGTCAAAGGGACTGTGTCTGTGATACAGTATTTACATTCAACGTCTGTTTTCAGGAGTTCTGGGAAACAGGGTGATGCAAAACTATTTTTGATGTGAGTAGAAAAATACAAAGGATTCATAAATGTCACTTTTCAATACAATTTCTATTCAGAAGACGTCACGTGTTGGCTACAATGAAAGTCTGTAAATGTTACTCAGCTGGAAAATACACAAAAAGGGCTGTGCATGAATGTTCGAACTTAAATTCACCCACTGCTGGAACTCCGGAGAGGGGCTGCTTGCGTCTCATTGGCAGCAGTGTAATCGTTCATGGCAGCGCCCTCGCACAGCCGTGGAGGCTGTAGGAGACGCGGTTTCGTTATTGCTGGCGCGCGTATTTGAAAGGAGGAGGCCGCAAGACATACCAAATTCGGGTGATCTGTTGTTCATGCTTTGTGATTATAACTGATGTCTCTCTCTTCCTTCTTATATTGTCTTTTTTCCTATGACTTGTTCGTCTTGTTCCTTAACTGGAGTTTCTACGTTTTACCATTTCTTCCGCGTCTTCATTCTGCTCTAGCTCTAGGACAGATGCCATATGCTGTGAATAGATTTCTTCCTTCATTTTATGTCGAGTCAAGTTTGCTTTCTTCTCCATTTGGTGTATATACATTCCTACCAAGAAATGGTCAGGACCCAGTCATATATCATACAGACTTTTTGTGTCTCTTACTTTACCTTCTATTTTTTTCGTTGTTGGTAGTGTAATCAATAAGACACTTAAATCCTTTAGCTGATTATGTGTACTACATGAATCTTTTTTGCGGAAGAAAATTTTGATTACCTGTAGTTTGTTGAAATAAATAAAATCTCTAACGAGTCTCTTACTGTTATTTATGACCAATGTTCCTGCAGTCTTTGAGATAGGTTTGTTCCCTATCCCTGCGTTCAAATCTCCTGTGAGTGTTATTTGTTACTTCTTGTCATAACTATCGAAAGCTTATTACAGTTTATAATAGAAATCTATAGACTCATCCTTCTTCCCTCCTCAGGTGTGTAAATAGTAATAATAATCAAGTTTTGGTCTCTTTGACAGTTAAAACGATAATTCTTTCATTTACATAACAATAATGTCTAATTCCCTCTTCCCTTTTCTTATGAGTGAAAAAGGCAATCCCTTTCCTTGCACTCTCCTGTTTTCTTGTTCTGCTGTATGACATCAAGTATTCTCTTACATACTTGTTATCTTGTAGCCTTTGCTATGGTTTTGTCGTGCAAGATGTTATCTACTTTTGGCTTCTTTAAAATTTATTCCAGCTCTTCTCCATTAGTTAATCCTCTAACATTCCATATTGCTAACCTAATTATATTACCAATCCTCTTGTTCTTAATCTTCCTTATCGCTGGGTTCGTCATCGATATATTTCAAATTCGTCAGAGCCGTTTTTGGCTACTACTAGTGGTTGGGAAGATTTCTCTGACCGCCTTACGAGGGATGTGCAAGTGTAGTTGGTTAGTGGGGCTTGTGTACAACCTTTTTTTATGATTCTTGAACCAAGTGTTTGCTATGATTAAGTTATGCTCTGTGCAAAATTCTACCAGACGGCTTCCTCTTTCATTTCTCTCCCCCAATCCATATTCACCCACTATGTTTCCTTCTCTCCCTTTTCCTACTCTCGAATTCCAGTCACCCATGACTATTAAATTTTCGTCTCCCTTCAATACCTGAATAATTTCGTTGACTTCATCATACATTTCATCAATTTCTTCACCATCTGCAGAGCTAGTTGGCATATAAACTTGTACTACTGTAGTAGGTGTGGGCTTCGTGTCTATCTTGGCCACAATAATGCGCTCGCTATGCTGTTGGTAGTAGCTTACTCGCACTCCTATTTTTTTATTCATTATTAAACCTACTCCTGCATTATCCCTATTTGATTTTGTATTTATAACCCTGTATTTACCTGACCAAAAGTCTTGTTCCTCCTGCCACCGAACTTCACTAATTCCCACTATATCTAAATTCAACCTATCAATTTCGCTTTTTAAATTTTATAACCTACCTGCTCCATTAAGCGATCTCACATTCCACGCTCCGATCCGTAAAACGCTAGTTTTCTTTCTCCCGATAACGACGTCCTCTTCAGTAGTCCCCGCCCAGAGATCCGAAAAGGGGACTATTTTACCTCCGGAATATTTTACCCAAGAGGACGCCATCATCATTTAACCACACAGTAAAGCAGCATGCCCTCGGGAAAAATTACGGCTGTAGTTTCCCCTTGCTTTCAGCCGTTCGCAGTACCAGCACAGCAAGGCCGTTTTGGTTAGTGTCGCAAGGCCAGATCAGTCAATCATCCAGACTGTTGCCCCTGCAACTACTGAAAAGGCTGCTGCCCCTCTTCAGGAACAACACGTTTGTCTGGCCTCTCAACAGATACCCCTCCGTTGAGGTTGCACCTACGGTACGGCCATGTGTATCGCTGAGTCACGCAAGCCTCCCCACCAACGGCAAAGTCCATGGTTCATGGGTGTTGGGAAAGCTAATTACAGTTTATAATAGAAATGTCTGTACTCCTCTTTCTTCCCTCCTCAGGTGTGTAAATTGCAATAATAATCAAGTTCTTGTCTCTTTGACAGTTAAAACGATAATTCTTTCATTTACATAACAATAATGTCTAATTCCCTCTTCCCTCTTCTTATGTGAGAAAAAGGAAACCCCTTTGCTTGCACTCTCCTGCTGTATGACATCAAGTATACTTGTTATCTTGTAGCCTTTTCTATGTTTTTGTCGTGCAAGATATTACCTACTTTTGGCTTCTTTAATATTTCTGCCAGCTCTTATTCTCCGTTAGCTAATCCTCTAACATTCCATATTGCTAACCTAATTGTATTACTTATATTACCAATCCTATTGTTCTTAATCTTTCTTGTCGCTGGGATCGTCAGCAGTATATGTGAAAATAGTAGCCCGCATCTCGTGGTCGTGCGGTAGCGCTCTCGCTTCCCACGCTCGGCTTCCCGGGTTCGATTCCCAGAGGAGTCAGGGATTTTCTCTGCCTCGTGATGGCTGGGTGTTGTGTGTTGTCCTTAGGTTAGTTAGGTTTAAGTAGTTCTAAGTTCTAGGGGACTGATGACCATAGATGTTAAGTCCCATAGTGCTCAGAGCCATTTGAATCTCTTTTTTTTTGTGAAATTAGTCAGAGCCGGATTTGGGTACTACTAGTGGTTGGGAAGATTTACCTGGCCGCCTTCCGAGGTATGTACAAGTGTAGTTGGTTAATGGGGCTGCTACTTTGCAGCCTTCCAAACGGCTCGATATTCTTTTAAAGACTCCAGTAGGCGCTTAGCTTCCCTACGCCTAAGAGAGCCCCCTCCTTGCCTTTACCTATAACCTCAGCTGACAGGAAGAAAGCACAAGGTAACGAAAATCTTAGCATAGGAGAAAGGGATGACAAGGCCGTGGTGTGGAAAGCACTTCATCTGGCTCCTCCACTTTGGTCTGCCCCGCTTGGGAGACCCTTCTGACAGCTAAGCTTCCACCGTCGTAGCCGTCTGGATCCGAAGCACGCAAGCCTCATCTGCTGCATGTAAACTTACTGCGCCACTCCGTGGAAGTCCCAAAAAACATTTGGCATCTGCTTTCCCGATACTGACTGTATCTCTGCCTTTTTCGAGGATGGAGAATTGACATTCTCTCATTGCTTGCTATGCTGCTTTGCCTTCAGGTCTTAGTGATGCATCCAGCACTCGTCGGTAGCGATTAGGTGGCTGAAGATGTTATCTTGTGTTTATCTCGTTCGCCGGCTGCGGTGGTCTCGCGGTTCTAGGCGCGCAGTCCGGAACTGTGCGACTGCTACGGTCGCAGGTTCGAATCCTGCCTCGGGCATGGATGTGTGTGATGTCCTTAGGTTAGTTAGGTTTAAGTAGTTCTAAGTTCTAGGGGACTAATGACCAGAGCAGTTGAGTCCCATAGTGCTCAGAGCCATTTGAACCATTATATCGTTCGGTGTGACACATCTGCAACATTTCCCTTAATGCCTCTGTTCCGTGGACTTTCTGAATGGTTGTGAGCAGTCATGGAATCGAAAGGGCGCCGACTTTTGTCGTGCTGTAACACCAATATCGACTGTAAGTAGTTCATACAGTGTAATTGTGTGTATGTGACAATGAAATGGTTGTTCTTTACTAGTTAAGATCTTTGAATTGTCAAAATGGTGCAAATGGCTCTGAGCACTATGGGACTCAACTGCTGTGGTCATCAGTCCCCTAGAACTTAGAACTACTTAAACCTAACTAACCTAAGGACATCACACACACCCATACCCGAGGCAGGATTCGAACCTGCGACCGTAGCAGCAGCGCGGCTCCGGACTGGAGCGCCTAGAACCGCACGGCCATCACGGCCGGCTTGAATTGTCAGAAGGAAGCTGAAGTTTGAAATGTACTTATTGTAAACGACTTAATAAAGGAAAAAAACGGGTTCATGCTTAGAGATCTTGCATTGTATAGTAGAAAAGGTGTAGGTAACCCCCTACGCTACGGAAGTGGCAGGGCGCGAGCTGAAAGGTGGATTTGGCGGTCGATCTGGGCGGCTACTGGGGGAACACGCTACGCAGTCAGTGGTTAGCCGTTGTACGGTTAACATCGAGGGTGCCAAGTGACACATTTGAAAGCCAATTTGTATTGAAATTGCCTCGGTTGTGGTTTCGGCTGACGTATGGTGCTCTTGTTATTATGGAAAGGCTCTAAAACGAGGATAGCTAATACGTCACGAAGAAGAATTTATAAAGAGCATTCAGCAGCAAGAATGTGAGACCAGATAGCCGCCACGTGCTTGCCACGGCTATTGCGCCACCGCTCCGTCAACTTCAGGAACACAGATATGTATCATAGTACGCACCAGTATACTTGTGTGAGTGGTTTTCAATAATAATTGCAAAGATATAAACATGACTTTGAACCTTAAAATTGTCCTGATAATTAAACGATCCAAAACTTGCAAAAGACCGAGTATTCCGTTTCTGAATAACTATTGATTTGTGTCTGCATTGAATGTCCCAGAGTTCAGTGCTGAAGTGTATAAATGTTGCTAGTTAAATTACCTGCTTCACAGATGGCGAGAAAGACACACAAATTGAACTTATACGAAAGTAATTTTGCTTTGATTATTACTATGAACGATTTTCTGAAGTTAATTGAACTTAATTTTTGAATTACTTGCTTTGAAATAGATCATATAAATTATTTCAATAGGGGTTGGAAGTCAATGTTAGCAAATTGCCGTTTGTTTCTGAAATAGTAACAGAATTTGCCTGTAAAGACAGTTTCAGTTTATGGGTCCCCACTGTATTCTTTTCTATTATAAGGAAGATAAACGAAATATTGCACTTACTAAAGAAATCTGACACATTTCCATAATAGTGAGAGTATAAAAAGTGTTTCTTTAGTGTTATTTAACTTCATTTGTGGTGTTTGTATGTTGGATAAACCAGGGCTCTTGTCACGCCCAATTTTAGTCTCGTGATGTCTTGAGAAACATCTCAGAGCTGAATTGGTTAATGATTGAGATAGTAACTGTTATTTCTATGAGTGAAATATCATTTAACTTCCTATGATTGCTGATTTTTGGAAATGGTAACTACTGCTACTCACTACTCAGTTCGCCCGGAAGTCGTGTGTATTCATTGCGCTATTCAAAAGGAGTATTAATGAAGTCACTTTAGCAACTAAGTTTCATTTTTCTGTAAACTTAATGTTTCAAATTAGGCTGATGACTGTTTGTTGTTTCATTCATGTAAACTTCACTGCTTTCATTACTTCCAAGATAAAGCCTTTCAGTTTTCTATTAATTGTCATAGACAGGACTGTTCGATACCCTGTAACCTCCCCACAAAATAAAATAATATGAATAATATTCTCATTTAGTGTAACCTCAAAACACAAAAATTCCTAAACCTCACAACAGTAAAAAAAATATAATTATGTCGTTCACATTCAGTATAACCTACCAACAGGAAAATTGCGTAACGTATCAATAATAAAATATGACTAATCTCTCAATAAAAAAAATGTGGGTCACTCATAACCTTTCAATAATTGACAGTCAATTTAACCTGGTAAATTTTGGACGTGAGCAATGCTGCGTCATGGCCCTGATACATCATTATGAATAAACTGAAAAATCTTACCTTAATTAGATCGCCGGATAACGCGTATATATCTGCTCCTACAAGAAATTTTCCTGGCGCAGCTAAGTGCAATGCTGGCCGATAGATTTCCTTATATAAAAGGAAAGAACTTATTTTTCTTTTCAATAATCGGGATGGCCAAGGATTGGAGAAATTAGTGAATTCTTTAAATTGAGATGAATGTCAAAAGTTACTTTTTATGAGAAAGATTATTATTAACAGATTTTTTAAAAACATTTATATGGAACTTGATGTAACAATACTACATATGCTGCTTTTACCTTATCCTACAACGCTCAGGGTCCGCCATCGCTGTACACGACCGGCCCAGCCAACACGATACACCAGACACGACTGCTCGCTAGCATGTGACAGCTCTGCCCAGGTCGAGTTCTCAGCTACAGCAAGCAACACCTTCGTTTTGGACAGTAACAGTTAAAGTTTGTGATGATATGCGTTTTAGTAAATGCAGAACATTGTAATTCAAGAGGAGAGTTTGTTGGTTAATGCATCAAGAGATGCTTTGCTAACCAATGACATTTGTAAGTTATCCATTACTCCTGTAGCAAAGGGGTGTCTTCATGAAGAAATGTTTCATGTATTGTATGTTGCCGCACATTTCCACCAACACAACGTGGATTATCCGACGTTGTTCCCCTTCAAATGGACATAGCGAATTATGACATGATAGTCCATTTTATTAACGAGCTGTTTTCTGTTCTGCCTCTTCTAGTGCCATGTTACACTGCTGTGGCGTAGAGATGTAAACGTGTACCAGGACAGCAGATATGTAGCTGCAAACGAATGAAAAATTACTTACGTAACCTTACTTTCTCGAGCTAATAATAAAACTTTATTACTGACGCTCGCGATTTCTAACATCATAAATTTTAAATAGAGTGCTCAAGTATTGTCGGAAAGTCCGCCTCGATGTGCACACAGTCAGCGCAGTGGATTACTAGGCGAAGGAGCCCGGGCTCGATTCCCGACATGGTTGGAGATCATCTTCGCACAGGGACTGGGTATTGTGCTGTCCTTACGTTTTTATCGTCATTATTGACATTTCACTACAGAAATGGCTGAATGGTTACGTCCCGGAAGCCTATGTACTGGGGAAAAGAATACTTGTCGGAATTAAATGTCGAATCTTCACTGAGCGCGAAGTCCATCTGGCTTTGCTTGATGTAAAGAGCGGCTGATCACCAACACAAATCCGAGAGGATGTCAGCTGAAATCCCTATCCGGCTATCCCGATTTGGGTTTTCCGTGATTTACATAAATCACTAACACTGGGTTGGTTTCTTTGATGGTACAGAGTCGATTTGTTTCTTTATCCATCCCCAGTCTCTTCTTGTACTCCATTCTCCAATAATCTCGTCACTGATGGGACGTTAAACTCTTATCTTTCTTCCTTCGGCAACACGTAAGCGATATTAATGGACGGAAGAAGTTTCCTGCTCTGGTATGAAACGTTGCCTACTATGCCTTGAGATGGAAAAGTTACGGAGCCTATACGTTACGAGGTAGCCGTTGTTTAAAGTCTTTGACCACTGCTGCATGTAAGATTCGAATGTATTAATGTTGCGAGCACTTCCACCAAGTCAGTTTTAAGCGTCACTGACTGATGAAAAGTTGAACCACCTACTTAAAGTCACTTAAAAGACAACATTGTCAGCTTTGTGATTTTGCACCATTGTCACGTTCAGTTTTCCGTGTGTTGCTGCTCTCTGAAACAGTCTTAGTAGTAGTTCAAGGTTCATCAACTGAACAACACAATTATTTTTACTAAGATACTGAATTACATGTGCTTTAACTCCGTAACGCTATTAAAAGTTAATTTTTAACAGCACGTATAGCAACTGCCTTGTTCTTATATAAACAAAAGTGTAAATGTTCGTCTGTACTAAATAGTAAATCTCCGGAAGTTCTTCGTTAATTGTTTTCACATTTTGACAACGTTGCATTTGTACTATGGCAGGAAAGGGCGCTAGCGCATGACGTATGAATAACATTACCACCCTCTGGGAGGAAACCATGCATACTGTTGCTGTGGTTGCATGGTACGGCGAAAATCAGACCGCAGTCTCTGCAACAATGTATCACTGAATATATGGTCTCTAGCTTGGAAACCACGCATTTTCGGACATAAGTTCATTGGATCTTTTATATTCCGTATCGTCTCATCGATCAATCCCTAGAGTTTGTGCAGGGTGGAAAAAATCACATTTGCGTCGAGACCCTGTAGGGTCACAGGCAGCATTCTGACGCATTCTAGCATTCTTTCTGATCTTCCACGATTTTCTCATTTTTTTCTCCATGGAGTCTCTTTCTATCCTCAGTCCGCTTTGTGCCTGATTTCTTTGAGACTTCATTCTCTAACACTCCACTTGATACGGGGTGTGTTCAAAAAATTCGGAACGTTGTCCATAAAAGTTTTCTACGCTTACCTTTCACTTATTGTGCATGGTCTCCTTCGAAATATTCTCCTCTACAATTGATAAACTGCTCCCAAGGAGGTTTCCACTTCCGGAAGCAGTCTTCGTACGCCTCTTTCTAGATCGCGTCATCTACGAATTTTTTTATCTCGTCTATCGTTGGAAATCTTCGTTTTTTCGACGGTGTTCTCAACCTTGGAAATAAAATAAGTCTTCAGCGAACATATGATTCTCTTAAGGAACATGTCGTTCTCATTTGCGCGATCCAAAAGGTTTTCACAGGTTGTGAGGCGAAGGTCTTTCTGGTCTGGTCTCATGAACCGTGAGACGAACTCTGCGGCAACACGATGCATTCCAAACTGCTGTTTCAGGATTTCACCACATGATCCAACCGAAATGTTACGTTCTTCTGCAACCTCTCAGACAGTCAGTCTGGGATCGACACGCACAATTTTGTTAACGTTCCTGACATGAGCGTCGTCGGTAGACGTCGAAAGACATTCTGAACGAGGTTCACCCTTAACTCCCGTCCTGCCATTCGTAACACCGAGTACGGCTTAAGCATCCATCACCATAAGCTTAGTGCATCATTTGGTGTTTCTCTGTAAAGGTTTTTCTTGAGTTTCGTGCAAAATGTAATGCAGACCAGTTGCTTCTCTAACTCTGGCACCTCGAAATTCGGGAACTGTGTGACACAACGTTCTATTCAACAATAACCAACCAACATAACAATAACAATAACTAACAGACATAAAGCAATAAAACTTCCAGCACAAATTTAAACACTGGCGTGCGCAGGGAAGACAACCGTATTTCGCACCAGCACGCCGTTGGCGCGAAATATATATACGAAAATACGCGTATATTCGAATGCAACATTGCGTCAAAATTTCAAAGGAATCGGTCAAGTACTTTCGGACATACGACATTTTAAATAAACTAGCATTTACAGCTACGTAAATAAAAATTTAATGTTCCTTTGCTCAAAATCTCACATATCCGAAAGTTGTTCAACGATTGCTTCCAAATTTTGACAGGACGATGCATTCGAATACGCACGTGTGCTTATACAGCTAGTGAAACGCCATATGTCTATAAATATACATGTGACACATAAGGAGAAATTTTGCTGGTAAAAATCTCATGTTCATATGTTTAAAATCTTGAATTTCCGGATGTTATTCACAGACTGCTTTGAAATTCTGACACATCATAGCGTGTAAATACGACCTCGTTCTTATATACCTGTTTTTTAATAAACATAATAGATAATGAATATGTCATATACAAAGGGGGCTCGCCCGGTTGGCCGTGCGGTGAAACGCGCGGCTTTCCGGGCGGGAAGGAGCGCCGGTCCCCGGCACAAATCCGCCCGGTGGATTTGTGCCGAAGGTCCGGTGAGGCAGCCGGCCTGTGGATGGTTTTTAGGCGGTTTTCCATCTGCCTCCGTGAATGTGGGCTGGTTCCCCTCATTCCGCTTCCGCTACACTGTCGGCGATTGCTGCGCAAACAAGTTCTCCACGTATGCGCACACCACAATTACTCTACCACGCAAACATACGGGTTACACTCGTTTGGTGTGAAACGTGAAACGTTCTCTGGGGGGGGGGGGGGGGGGGGGGGGGATCCACTGGGGGCCGAACCGCACAATAACCCTGGGTTCGGTGTGGGGCGGCGGAGGGATGAAGTGGACTGTGGTAGTCGTCGTGGGGTTGTGGACCACTGCGGCTGCGGCGGGGACGGAGCCTCTCCGTCGTTTCTAGGTCCCCGGATAACATAACATATACAAAGGGGAAACGTTGTTACAAAAAATATCGAAATATACTAGACCAATTTACTTCATATTTTCATACGATACTCTAATGAAGAGTAGAGTGAACATAGGACACGTATTTGTAATATATTTAATAATTAAATACATGTCACATATAAAGGGGAAAATGGATACAGAAAAGTCTGAAGAGTACTTGACCAATTTATTTGAGATTTTTACAAGTTACTCTAATAAACTTTGTAATAATACAGCATATATATTTTCGAAAATATGTAATTATATACTTATTAAAGAATAATATATAGCTCTTTTGTTAAAACTGACTACAAGAAAAAAATTCTCCTTTGTAAAAATGCATAGTTTTGTTTCCTTTGTTGCATCCAACTTTAACTACGATAGCGGAGCATTCAAAGAGCTAGACGAATTGTTTCTCCTGTATATATACTTTTTCGTTATGTGTATTTTTAAACATAATTGTATACACAATAATATGCTGTTTTCTTTTCCTTCTTCACATAAGATTTTCACAGAAAAAAAGGAAGTTGTACATCTGGATTTACCGGCTTGTGATTAGACTACTATTAGAGAATCGAAATTTGCAGTAGCAAGAAATAAGGATGAATGGCAGAGAGGAGGAGCGAAGAGGAGGTGGACAGAGGACTGGGAGGAAATTGACATAGAGAACGGAAACGAGGAAATGGGTAGGGAGAGGGTACAAGAGAACATGGGGAGAGAGGGGCTGGAAAGCATGGACAGAGAGGCGGAAGGAGGAGGAAATGGGGAAAGAGAGGGGAAGAGTGAAGGAGGAGGAGGAGGAGACAGACAGAGACAGGAGGAGAAAGAGATGTCCAATTCCCATACATATCAGAAACGTGTGCCTTCTCTTTTCTTTCTTTTCCATTTAACCAGATTGACCCAAAGAAATGCGTGTCTAGGCACAGCTGGGTATAGCTTAAACATTGCCATGTTATAACAATTAAGGTAATTTTTGTGAACGAGTGTCTGTATAGATGAAATGTGGAACCACTTCACAGACCATCGTGGCAGAAAACTGTGTTGTTCATTACAGAGTTGTGGTTAAGCGTGCAATTTAAGTGCGCTGTATGCACTTAGGAAGGCTTCTTTTGCAGACGTCGAGAGAAAGAAAGCAGTTGGTCCCCCCAAGACTTCATTATTAGCCACGTCCGCTGTACTCTCCGATAACCTTGCATTAGGTCTACATTAGGTGCAATTAATTAAATTTGAATCTTTTTTCTACTGAATTTATCACATAGTGATCCTCTATCTGCTTTTTCTTCGTTTAAATCTGTGGCGAAGCTGTGTTTGCTTTCGTTTTAATTTTCTGACGCGTCCGTTGAATCATGATGGGTCTCTCCAGACCCTCATTACTTTTTTCGGCACTTAAATGACTCAAGCGTTTTATACAGCGCTTTTTAATTTTATTGCTGTTACACTCATCAGCGGGAAGACTGGTTTAAAGCTAGCTTACGCTGTTCAAGTTTCATAATCTCTATATAACTTCTACAACCTACTTTCATATTATGCCAGCCTTGATCGCCTTTTATAATTTCACACACACGGCTTTCCTCCATTACTTCTTTCATTAAAGTCGTGACATAAATTTCTTGTTTCCTCATTTCCATTCAGCAACACTTCATATGATACCTAATCTATCCATCTAATTTTTAGAATTCTTCTGTAGCACTGCACTTCAATTCTCTTCTTATCTGTGCTGTTGATTGTTAACGTACACTTTCATAAAGCGCTACAGCCCAGACAAATACTTTCAGAAATGCCTTCCTAACATTTAAATTTATATTCGATGTTAAAATATTTCCCTTTTTCGCAAAAGCTTTTGTAGCTTTTGCCAGTCGGCGGATACTATCCTCTATTTGTGCCACAGATATTTCTTTACAACCCAAAAAGCAAAATCCCTGTGGCCTACTACTTTCAGAGACTTATTCCCTCGGCCCCATCTGGTTTGATCCGACTACACCATGTTACCCTTCTTTTAGACTCGTTGATGTTCATTTTATGACCTATCTTTTCATGACACTATCCATTTCGGTCAAATGATTTACACCGGACGTATTCACAACCAGAAATCAGTGTTCGAAATAAACTGCTCAGATAATAAGCAAGCGGTATCAGGACACTATTGTTAAGCAAAAATATGTTTCATGCCCTTTTTAAAACACCTTGACACAACTTTCTTAGAAAATATGTACTAAAACTCGAACGACTACAATACAATAAAATGATCTAAAAAAACATAAAGACAGAAGAAACACAAACTCGCTCTAGAAACAATATCGCGTAAAAGACGGCAGATTGACGAGAGCCGTAAATGGTGTATTACTTGGTAAAAACATAAAACTTTACTTGAGAAACTCTGTTATTAATACACATGTAGTACAGGGTGTTTCAAAAATGACCGGTATATTTGAAACGGCAATAAAAACTAAACGAGCAGCGATAGAAATACACCGTTTGTTGCAGTATGCTTGGGACAACAGTACATTTTCAGGCGGACAAACTTTCGAAATTACAGTAGTTACAATTTTCAACAACAGATGGCGCTGCAAGTGATGTGAAAGATATAGAAGACAACGCAGTCTGTGGGTGCGCCATTCTGTACGTCGTCTTTCTGCTGTAAGCGTGTGCTGTTCACAACGTGCAAGTGTGCTGTGGACAACATGGTTTATTCCTTAGAACAGAGGATTTTTCTGGTGTTGGAAGACCACCGCCTAGAACACAGTGTTGTTGCAACAAGACGAAGTTTTCAAAGGAGGTTTAATGTAACCAAAGGACCGAAAAGCGATACAATAAAGGATCTGTTTGAAAAATTTCAACGGACTGGGAACGTGATGGATGAACGTGCTGGAAAGGTAGGGCGACCGCGTACGGCAACCACAGAGGGCAACGCGCAGCTAGTGCAGCAGGTGATCCAACAGCGGCCTCGGGTTTCCGTTCGCCGTGTTGCAGCTGCGGTCCAAATGACGCCAACGTCCACGTATCGTCTCATGCGCCAGAGTTTACACCTCTATCCATACAAAATTCAAATGCGGCAACCCCTCAGCGCCGCTACCATTGCTGCAAGAGAGACATTCGCTAACGATATAGTGCACAGGATTGATGACGGCGATATGCATGTGGGCAGCATTTGGTTTACTGACGAAGCTTATTTTTACCTGGATGGCTTCGTCAATAAACAGAACTGGCGCATACGGGGAACCGAAAAGTCCCATGTTGCAGTCCCATCGTCCCTGCATCCTCAAAAAGTACTGGTCTGGGCCGCCATTTCTTCCAAAGGAATCATTGGCCCATTTTTCAGATCCGAAACGATTACTGCATCACGCTATCTGGACATTCTTCGTGAATTTGTGGCGGTACAAACTGCCTTAGACGACACTGCGAACACCTCGTGGTTTATGCAAGATGGTGCCCGGCCACATCGCACGGCCGACGTCTTTAATTTCCTGAATGAATATTTCGATGATCGTGTGATTGCTTTGGGCTATCCGAAACATACAGGAGGCGGCGTGGATTGGCCTCCCTATTTGCCAGACATGAACCTCTGTGACTTCTTTCTGTGGGGACACTTGAAAGACTAGGTGTGCCGCCAGAATCCAGAAACAATTGAACAGCTGAAGCAGTACATCTCATCTGCATGTGAAGCCATTCCGCCAGACACGTTGTCACAGGTTTCGGGTAATTTCATTCAGAGACTACGCCATATTATTGCTACGCATGGTGGATATGTGGAAAATATCGTACTATAGAGTTTCCCAGACCGCAGCGCCATCTGTTGTTGACAATTGTAACTACTGTAATTTCGAAAGTTTGTCAGCCTGAAAATGTACTGTTGTCCCAAGCATATTGCAACAAACGGTGTATTTATATCGCTGCTCGTTTAGTTTGTATTGCCGTTTAAAATATACCGGTCATTTTTGAAACACCCTGTACTTATATAGTCATTCCCCACCCCCACCCCCAAAAGAAAAATTGATGTGTTGTCGAATGTTCGTCCTGCATTCGACAGCGAATTGGAAATGCCGACATTCAGTCAGATGATTAAAACACAGCGAAATGGAATAGCATGTGCACTCCACAAGGGCAACACGTGGACAGGCTACAGCACGTTCCGTGTTTTAGCGTTTCAGCAATTCAATATCAAAGCCACAGTGAATACATTACCCAGAAATTTATCATTGGCTGTCCAATACTAGTGTTTCTTTCCCGTAAAAACTCAAAAATTTCATTTTGGAATTTTCAATTTGCTAATGGAAGGAGAATTGTAGAAGGAGACAAACGCTTGGATGCAGTAAGCAGGATCGATTCGGTGTAGGCTGCAATGGTCATGCAGAGGTGAAGAGGTTTGCACACAACAGTGCGGCGTGGAGAGTTTGCAAATGAAACCCGCAACTGAAATCACAACAACAAGAACAACAATAACAAATTTAAATTTCATTCCTTATTAACAAACATAGCTTTGCAGCACTAGCTACCACTCACTTCATGAAATTTCAGTGCCATAACACCATTGTTCGGATCTTTTCCTAACACGAAATTACTATAATTTTTGCACTACAGCTAGCCTTCTTTTTTCCTAGGTTTGAGTCTAAATAAAATGTATTGATGTACCCAAACGGTGTTTTTCATCGACCTTATAACGGTCCCGTTTTCCAAAAGACATCAAGTCTTCAACTACGAAACTCACTGCTTCGCTTACTTCAGCTTACTGAAGAAACCTGTGCGTCATTTACTTATACTGGTGTCTTTCAAATGAAATATTATGGTTTACTTTGCTTATGTCTCTTATTTTATTTAAACACACTCTGCTGTGCTTTATTTTAATAGTTATCTCATTAACAGAAGGAGAATACACTATTTGATCAAAAGTATCCATACATCTATCGCTGGATGTTAACATGTGGACTGTCAATCATGTGCTGTTATGATGGCTTGAACTCTGCTGGACACACCTTCAATGACCTGTCTGAATTGCAGAGCGGCCGAGCAGACACCTCTGCATGAAGCAAGGATAGCGGCTGGCTACCCGTGAAGCGTCTCTGACGCTACTAAAACGCTATAGAGCTCAAGTCTTTAGTAACCATATTTACAGCCGTCTTGCTTCACACCTCATTGTAGCCAATGCCTCATTCCGCTGACGGCTGCCGCGTCAGCTCCTCGTCTGCATGTCCAGGCAAAGAGTGAGTGGACCTGTTGTCATGGTGTGCTGCCGGCGCGGCTAAGGTCCAGCACGAATGGTCGCTTACTAGCTGCTGGAGTCTGCTAGAGCCCACTCCAGAAACTGTTGGTCCGTTATGACCCATCCGCGATGAGGTGTTATCGGAAGTCGTGTGGTAGGTCATTTTCTTTCCTACCGGCCAGAAAGGTTTCAGAACGCGGAGGCGCCAAAGTGTTGAACAGGAATGTGGACCCCACAAGGCTTGTAGCCAGTTTCCACACTGAAGTTTGATGCTGTCGGCACTTTGTAGTGTGGTGTCGTCAGGAGACAGCCACCCTATTCCATCAGAAAACTCTGTGGTCTGGTGTTTTTGGAAGGTTCTCTGTCAGCAGTGGTAGGTGGCGAACAGATGAAGTTCATCAGGCGAAGACCGGCACCTCAGGTAGACATTCGGCTGGTTTTTAGACTGTTCTGGAGCGTCTATGACTCAAACTGTGCCCAGCGGGCTGCATGATGCGCAACTTCACTCCCGCCGTCTATGGCGAGGCCCGTCTTTGCAATGACGAGACCATGCAGCGCGGTAAAGGTGGGCCCAACAACAAGCCGAATGGACAGCTCAGAATTGGCATCACGTTCTCTTCACCGATGAGTGTTGCATATACCTTCAACCAGAAATCGTTGGAGACGTGTTTGGAGGCAACTCGGTCAGACTGAACGCCTTAGACACACTGTCCAGAGAGTGCAGCAAGGTGGAGGTTCCCTACTGTTTTGGGGTGGAATTATGTGGAGCCGACGTATGCCGCTGGTGGTCAAGGAAGACGCTGTAACAACTGTACGATACGTAAATGTCATCCTCCGACCGATAGTGCAGCCATATCGGCAGCATATTGGCGAGGCATTCGTCTTCATGGACGACAATTCGTGCACTCATCGTGTACACGTTGTCAATGACTCCCGTCAGGATAACGGCATCGCTCGACTCGAGTAGCCAGGACATTCTTCAAACATGAACCCTATCGAACATGCCTGTGATAAACTGAAAAGAGCTGTTTATGGACGACGTGACCCACCAACTACTCTCAGGGATGTACGCCGAATCGCCATTGAGGAGTAAGACAATCTGGATCAATAGTGTCTTGACGAATACAGACATCCATCAACGCAAGTGGAAGTGCTGCTGGGTATTAGAGGTACCGGTGTGTACAGAAATCTGGACCACCACTTCTGAACGTCTCGCTGTATGGTGATACAACATGCAATGTATGGTTTTCATAAGCAGTAAAAAGGGCGGAAATGTTGTTTATGTTGATCTCTATTCCAATTTTTTGTACAGGTTCCGGAATTCTCGGTACTGTGTTGATGAAAAACTGTTGTGGATGTGTGTGTATTAGTCCACATTAGCCTCACTGCTGGTGAAGTATGAGTCCAGCCATAAATCCTAATCTGGTCACAATGTACTGACAGACGCCAGCTTGGAGTGCGAGTTTAAACTCGATTACAGCTTGCTGGTTCTCACGTATCGACATACTGAAGTTACATTACACACAGCCATGTTACACGCTACTTACAATTCGATCCCTTTAGCGGTAGATGGCTGCAACTTGCTTCAGTGAAGCGAGGAAGTCCACTGAGTCATATGCATATCCTGTAATACATTGGCGATATTGAGAACTGAATAAAAAGTTCGGAGGCATGATGATTCAGCATACCCTCGCTTGTGGCGAAATGGCATCCCATTCTTCCTCAAGAGTCGAAACGAGAAAAGATAGTCATGTTAGGGTCTGGAGTGAAATCGACGTTCTAACTCATCCGAAAGGTGTTTGACTGGGTTCAGCTTGGGACTCTGGCCAGGACAGTCTTTTTCATGGATGTTGTCCGCAAACCTTTTCCTCATAGTCTCTGCGTTATTACAGGTTGCATTGCCATGCTCATACAATTACTGTCTCTGAACTATTCTTCTGTTTTCAGTACACGAATGTTGTAAAGTGTTTTATATCGTTAGTCATTTAGTATTTTCTTAAGCGCTGTAAGGGGGCCCACCCTAACTACGAAAAACACCACCAAACTCTAACTCCACCTCCTCTGTAATTCATTTGCCACTCGACACACTGTGACCGCTAACTCCAAATCATTACTTTCCAGCCAAGCAGTGTCCAGCGGCTTCGCTCTTTGCACGACCTCGCGTGTCGTTCACCAATGAGTACGGAAATGCGTGGCTTATGAGTAGCTGCCCCATTATCGTAAGCCATACTTTTAAACATCCCACGCACAGTTATTGTGCCAGCTACACTCCTGGTAGCACTGTGGTTCTCAAGAGCGAGTCTTTCCTCTATTTTCAGGGGATTATTCAAGGCGGCCTCCACAATGCTCTACGGTCCATCTCCATCAGTACCCTACATGAGGTCTGTCTGGTCTCAGTTTATCCGTTTCCAATTCACAGTCACATAACTAACAGTCGAGTTGGTCAGTTTCAGAAGGCCTGAAATATCCGTGACGGCTTTCTTACTTAGGTGACATCGGATGACTTGTCCACATTGGGAGCCACTGAGCTGTCCTTATCGCCCCGTTCTACTGTTACTGCTTCTGCTGTTGACAACTCAATATTCCCGTCTCCTTTTATACACCAGGGTCCACGTCATGTGGCATCTAGTAGTCAATTCCGCATTACACAGGGGTGTTCGGACATTTTTGTTCAGATAATGTATATTGGAATTACGCCGTCTAATAAAGTGCACCACTAAATACGTAATAAACATCAGCATTTATTTCAGGATTCTAAAGTATGTATACACAGCAGAGCTTCATGCTCCCAGCATGTAACAGCATCAACAAAAGAAAAATACAGATAAAATAATCGTGATCTTAATTTCATAAGAAAGGACCAAATTTCTGCAGTGCTTGTGCAAAATTGTAAAATAGTGATTCAAAACAAGACCGGAGTTAAGGCTAATGCACAGTCATGACAATGTGCTTGACTGGCAGCACACACAAGAGAAGTGCACAGCATGTAATTTCGCTAGAAAATTTTACGTTAAAGCACGCTAACTTTGTAAGCTGCCTCTGTTTTAGAAATGAATTTAGTGGACATTACAATCCCACAGAAAATTTCTCTGATGAAAGTTCCCTCTTTCCTCTATGAACTTTGACCGACAAAAATACTACTGCAAGGCAGCTGACGTCATTTCATGAAGAATTTAACACAAACTTACTTCATATAACGGTAAAATATGCCATCTATGTTATTTAATTTTGTGTAACGAATAAGCTTCCTATCAAAAGAAGTGACACATTGAAACGTCCCCTTAGAAACATTTATACACGACTGTGCTTAAACTGACACACACTAATTTTAGCGCAACGCAATCTGACTTTCAATAATCCCTACAAAAGAATGGCCCTGACTAACATTAACCTATACCTTTCACAAATCACTTACCTCACAAAAAATTTCGTTACTCGAACTACTGCAATACAGCGAGCGCCACTACTGCGAGCTAACTAAAAGATTCAAACTATGGAAGTCACTAACTACTGATAGGCACTGTTAGCAAATGAAAGATTTTAATAGAGAACAAACAATGTATTTACCTTTATAGTCATAATATATATATCAGTTCATGACACCAATTCTTACAAATTTCAAAAGTCCGCCATCTCTCTCCTCACATCCATCACTGCTGGCGGCTCGCCTCCAACTGCGCAACGCTACGCGCTGTTAGCATCCAGCTGCCGCTGCCCGACACTACAATGGCAGACAACAATGCGAACCAGCCACAGGCTGCACACGGCACAGCCAGTGATTTTCATACAGAGCGCTACGTGGCGGCGGCGTTACCAATAAAAAAACCTGAACAGCCTACTTACAACATAACCATACAAAAGTTTCCTAAGTTACGCCTTGTACAAAAACACATGCTTTGAGCATGCTTGGCCCACGACTGTCACTAAGAACACTTTTCTGTCAAAAGTCAGCTAATACAGAATTATTGTACATCATTACATGGAACCTGGTATAGCAATTACTTTTCTGAAGATCTCGACGGAAACTTACCTTCTGCAACATGGAAGAAATCTACTAAAATGTTGAATGCAAAATCACTTTATCTGAGTGTCCCTATCACCTGAAAACTGGAAGTGATGGGAGACATAGGAATGATGAAGGCAAAAGGTTTCTGTGAGATCCCACTATAGAGTAATGTATGAGTCCATGACAATTCGGCACCATAAAAATAAAATAAAAAACGCGTTCATCGCCCAGGGCTAGGATGGTTGGTATTTTTGAAAATATAGGAAATCCCATAAACCGATATTTAAAAATATAATTATCGCCCCTTTACATACAGAAAAAAAATATCGATGTATCGATCGGCCTACCGGTTTTAGATTTGTATATTTAAATACCCATTTATTGTAGATATTCTGTACATCAACAAGCTCGCAGCCTTCTTATCCCCCTTAGACGAAGAACTGAAAGGAAAACGACTTGGCTAACAATGGTAGCTGCATGTATGTGACACAATAACAGGTGTACGATGAGTTCGTCGTTCGGTTCCGTCACATAGCGAATTTGTCTGGAACACTTCATGCCGGCTTCCCTGCTTTTTTCATTTCTGCAAACTCCAGCCAGCTGTAGTGTCCAAACTGCGTGGTGAAGTTAAACGCTGCAGGGTGCGCCCACTACAAAAACCAATCTCGTCATTTAGCTTATGGTTATCTTTTTCAGCAACTGTTTTACAATAATGCCGATGCGAAGAAATAGCACACTAGTTGCGTTAAAAATAGTTTTTTTTTTTTTTTTTTTTTTTTTTTTTAATGCAGGTGGTGTGCTGTCTGTTCACATCGGAAATCAGAAAGCCTGGACATGGTGAGAGCTCAAAATGTAGTAAGACTCCTTCACACAGTGGATCTAAAATTATGTTCAACAACAACTTCAAAATAAAAATTTATTTTTTAACGAAAATTTCGAAGAAAATATGGTATAATATTAAAAACATCGGCACTCGACATTGCCATAACGATATCGATAATGGATACATCGGAGGGCCATGGGCGTTGTATATCGATATCTACTGGAGAAACGAAGTTGTATCGATATATCGATATTTTACCAATAGTCCTAGTCCAGGCTGTGAAGGCCCAGCGATGTAGACGTGCCGCCGTGCCGTCCTCTGTCATTCGGCGCCGTGCGGCTACAGCCTGGAAGGGCATCTGGTCAGCACACCGCTCCCCTAAACGTTTTGCCGACTTGCGAGATCATGGAGGCTACTTCTAGTCCCAGTAGCTCCCCAACTGGCATCACAAGGAGCCCCAAACCAGTCGTCCCGCCAAGTGAAAATCGTTGTCAGTCCCTGGAACAAAACTTCCCATGAGGCCAACATACACTAGTGGCCATTAAATTGCCACGTCAAGAAGAAATGCAGATGAATAACGGGTACTCATTGTGCAAATATGTTATATTAGAACTGACATATGCTTCCATTTTCACGCAATTTGGGTGCATAGATACTGAGAAATCAGTACCCAGAACAACCACCTCAGCCCATAATTACGTACCTGATACGCCTGGGCATTGAGTCAAACAGACCTTGGATGGCGTGTACAGGTACAGTTGCCCATGCAGCTTCAACACGATACCAAAGTTCATCAAGAGTGGTGACTGGCGTATTGTGATGAGCCAGTTACTCGGCCACCATTGACCAGACATTTTCAATTGGTGAGAGATCTAGAGAATGTGCTGGCCAGGGCAGCAGTCAAACATTCTCTGTATCCAGAAAGGCCCGTACAGGGCCTGCAACATGCGGTCCTGTATTATCCTGCTGAAATGTAGGGTTTCGGAGGGATCAAATGAAGGGTAGAGTCACGGGTCGTAACAAATCTGAAATGTAACGTCCACTGTTAAAAGTGCCGTCAATGTGAACAAGAGGTGACCGAGACGTTTAACTAATGGTACCCCATACCATCATGCTGGGTGCTACGCCAGTATGGCGATAACGATTACACGCTTCCAATGTGCGTTCACCGCGATGTCGCCAAACACTGATGCGTCCATCATGATGCTGTGAATAGAACCTGGATTCATCCCAAAAAATGACGTTATGCCATTCGTGCACCAGGTTCGTCTTTGAGTACACCATCGCAGGTGCTCCTGTCTGTGATGCAGCGGCAAGGGCAACCGCTGCCATGGCCTCCGAGCTGATAGTCCATGCTGCTGCAAACGTCGTCGAACTGTTCGTGCAGATGGTTGTTGTCTTGCAAACGTCCCCGTCTATTGACTCAGGGATCGAGACGTGGCTGCACGATCCGTTACAGCCATGCGGATAAGATGCCTGTTATCTGGACTGCTAGTGATGCGAAGCCGTTGGGATCCAGCACGGTGTTCCGTATTACCCTCCTGAACCCACCGATTCCACATTCTGCTAACAGTCATTGGATCTCGACCAACTCGATCAGCAATGTCGCGATACGATAAACCGCAATCGTGATAGGCTACAATCCGACCTTTATCAAAGTCGGAAACGTGATGGTGCGCATTTCTCCTCCTTACACGAGGCATCACAACAACGGTTGACCAGGCAACGCCGGTCAACTGCTGTTTGTGCACAAGAAATCGGTTGGAAACGTTCATGTCAGTACGTTGTAGGTGTCGCCATCTGCACCAACCTTGTGTGAATGCTCTGAAAAGCTAATCATTTCACAGCATCATCTTCCTGTCGGCTAAATTTCGCGTCTGTAGCACTTCATCTTCGTGGTGTAGCAATTTTAATGGCCAGTGGTGTATATTTTTTCCAATTTAATGAGGAGACTGTGTGAATACATCCAAGGAATTTCTTGTCATCTGATAATTATTAAACCCAAAATATAAATTAATTTACATCAAACACTATATTTCATATTACAATAGAAACGTGTTAACTATGGCACGGTTAGCAAAGACTTGGTATACAAAAAATTTGTGATACTAACGGAAACGCAAAGGTGGTTGGGTGAATGTGGAATCAAAGAATCCGTATGTAGAATACGAGAACTGCCCAACACTAATCGAAACTGCATGTCCCACTTTGTGATTCATAGCGGATCAATACAGACAAGAATCCCCAGCCTCAATATCGTCTCGTTAACCATGTATTTGCAGTACACATTCTGTTTTCCAGTGCTAGCCCAGAGACTTGTTCTTCGCAATTCCCATGTTAGTCTGCGGGCTTTCAAATAATACAATGAATGAGTGAGGTGGCCCTCAACTACGTATCCTCCGACTCAGAGTTGAAATACTGAAAGTTTTGGCTGGTTTCGTTGTTTACGGGCTGGGATAGGTAGTTGCCGCATTACAGGCCAAATACTGCTGAGTGTACAGTATACAATAAGAATACACGCATGAATAGAATGGTCGATGGTTTCTATCACTCGGCAATTGCGACTTATGAAAGCAACATATAAATTTAAAAATGAAAGATTGCAATTAAACAAATTCAGCAAGTACTATCTTAACGACTTTAAATGATGAATACGATAGTAGAAGTACTTTTGAGAATGCGGTATATTTCTGCGAAACACTTATTGGTGTCGATGGTCCACCAATAATAAAAAAAAATATAATTTGAATAACAGGGAAACAATAGATTCCTACTGCACGTAATTAGTTATGAACAACAACATAGCTCGCGCGATATTCACTTCTAAACGCACACTACGTCTTCACTGTAGAAACCTTTGATCAAGAGCCTCGCAGAAATCGTGCTGCCTCTGAATTCCGAGCTCCACCGTTTATTGTGACAAATCTGTCTACAGCGGAAACCAAAAGTAGAAACCCCTCAACAACCCATTTCCCAAACAACCAGGATACCCGCTAAAGATCCCCTCCAGCGGAAACGATAGTTTAGGAACATAGTCACTTGGCAAACGACTGAAT
Source organism: Schistocerca gregaria (assembly GCF_023897955.1). Lineage (NCBI taxonomy): Eukaryota > Metazoa > Arthropoda > Insecta > Orthoptera > Acrididae > Schistocerca > Schistocerca gregaria. The sequence goes on from NC_064926.1 coordinate 478,088,012, forward strand.
CACAGTAAGCTCACATTCCCATAATTTCTATTTAATTGACTTTAATAAATCCATTCCTACCTCCACGCACCAAAAATTGCATGCACATACAATTACAATTTTAAAACTCTTCAAATTGACCAATAAATTCTTTGCCATATACTTTTACAAGCGTAAATCAGTACATGTTTTACTTAAATCCACAAGGTCTCTGACATCCACGAACCATCAGTGCCTAAACTCCCACCTTTTGCACACCTACAGTGCCACAATTATTTAACAAATTACTAATGAATCCCCAAGTAAAACATAAAATTACCCCCCAAAATTACTACTTCTAATTGCAAATTTGAACAGCTTTTCATTTCTGCCCTTTCTCTGTATACCCTTGGCAATTTTATCAACGACCACAACGTTCTACCATACCAATGCCGATCAGTCTCACTAGAATCACAGTCCTCCTTCACATATCAATTTGTACAAACTTCATCACACAAATTATCTTCATCCACACTGTTCAGTTCAGCCCTCTCTAAATTATCTGTAGTTCTTCCACACATTTCGCCGATTCACTACCCACAGCATGCTCAACTTTACTGTTTTTCCCCTCCAAAATATGGACACTTGCAACTTCAACAAAATTACACATTAATTCACTGTTGAACATTTTATCTTCCTCAAACAATACATCGATGCCTAAGCCATCATCACCATAAATATTCATCTCAGCAACCTTACCTGCTGATTCACCATTTCAATCACTACATACATTCATGTCAGAAACCTTACTTTTCTCCGTTGGCAACTTAACTTTACGTGAATCGTACACAACTTTATCCTCTGCCGCTACATCATACAAATTACTGCTACCTTCTCATACAATTTTGGGAATTCCAGACTTGCTACATTCCGTTGTGATCGGACAAAAATCAGCACACACTGCCATTTTTACATACTTTTCATCCAGATTAACCCTCGATCCTACTTTACATACAGTCTTACATTCACACTCTGACAAACGTTTTAGATCCACACATTCATCAATAAGTTTCATTCGTGACTAGAAACTCGTAAATTCCTTCCTCCGAAATGTCAATGCCAGTAGCTTTTACTGCATTACATAAATTACCATTTATCTGTTCGTTGAAACCGAAATCATCTACCTCCTCCGATACATTTTTAACTTCAACTGCTGTCAATACCAACGCTAAGCCACCCTTAGGAACATTGACTTTTTCCGCCGAAACACAATCACTCTTACTTGCAGCTGGAGAGACCAAAGCTACGCCCCCTTCACTAACATCAACGCTTTTTGCCGACTCACAAATACTTGCTACTACAACACCTTCCTTACCGTAATTGCTACTATTTGCTAATACCTCTTCAGAACTCTCCACGCAATTCGCTTTCACAAAATTCATCTCCTCTTTAACTTCCTTTTGAACCACTGAATCTTTCCATTTATCTCCATTCACACATTCATTCATCACACATTCATAACTTACATCATTCCCCGCAAATTTATTCGCATTACTTGAATCTCTCGCAAATCTATGCTTCCGCCATTCACGCCTGCTTTCATTGAAAGAGCCACCTATATAGCCTTCGTCTTTACAAACTCCATATTACATAATTTGTTGCCTTTCTCAAAACCTATCAACATTTCTACCATTACCATTATCTCCAGTCCTTTTAATTGCCTGTTCAGATCGCCATCCCCAGACCTGAGATGTCGTGAATGTCAGTTTACCAACCTTTTGTAACGCGATTGCACTTTGCGAATTTCACCCGTAAAAATCTGCGTTCTTTACTCGGATCCCGTTTGCGGAAGTTATCACTCCTGTTCGTTCTCCGGCCATTCTGCTAATTCCAGCTACTGTCTCCCAGAGAATTCCTTTGATTTCTCTCATAATTATTATTTTGGTGGTGATAATTTGAATTCCCATGTTGATAGCTACCTCCCAGATTGCTCTGAGGTTTGAACTTCAAAGCCCCCTCTAATTTTTCTACAAATTCTAGAAATTCGTCCACTGAATCACATGGACCTTGGACAAGATCGCACTGCATATCCCCAGGTAATTGTCTTTTTAAAGTGGTGATTTCCGTTAAAACTCCCAATGGATGTTTCACATGCATAAGCTTGCCAAATTTGTGCTTGCAAAAATCTCTCATCGTCCCATTACCGTACCTGTAACTTGGCTCGTTTAAGAATTCATTATGGTTACAGGTTTGTTTTGCCTCGCCCCAAAATTTATTCGAAAAACACTTTTCGAGCTCCTCATACGATACGCACAAACTACATTTAACATTTGCCCAAGACTGTGGGTCTCCCTCCAAATGCCGTTCAACGTGAAACGTCCCCTTAGAAAAATTATACCTGACTGTGCTTAAACTGACACAGAATATTTTTAACGCAACGCAATCTGACTTTAAAAAATCCGTACAAAGGAATGGCCCTGACTAACATTAACCTATACGTTTCACAATTCACTTACCTCACAAAAATCTTCGTTACTCGAACTACTGCAATACAGTGAGCGCTGTGGCGATACCTGTAAGACACCGCTAGCCCACGCCTCTCGCGGTGTGCGTTTAACCCCATTTAAATGACGCGCCAAGCGCGCGCCCAGCGGCTGTACGATTAATTAAATAATCGGCGTGAATCACAGTTGAAATCTCTGGTCCAGAGGGACGTGAAGAGGCTGTGGTCCAGAGAGAGAGTAGAGTCCGTCGAGTCTTGTTCAGTCTTAAGAGTCAGTCGAGCTAGAAAGTGTCTTGTGAAACGATCATTCTGTGGATAATATGTGATGATTTCTTTTATATGTGTTGTGTTGTCTTCTTCGATGATTGAAAAAAAAATATAGGTAAAATAAATTTTTGTGATGTCCAACAATAAGTTCATTCCAGTAAAAATAGAACCACTTCCCTTCACCTTTATTCACCCTTTTTTTTTTCTTTCCTTTCAACAACAAACACAAAAACAAAAAAAATTACCACCCTCCCCTTTTTTTTTTTTTTAATTCCGGACATCACAGCGCCACTACTGCCAGCTAAATAAAAGATTCAAACTACGGAAGGCACCAACTACTGATAGGAATAGTTAACGAATGAAAGATTTTAATAGAGAACAAACAATATATTTACCTTAATACTCATAATATATATAGCAGTTCATTACATCCATTCTTACAAATTTCAAAACTCCGCCATCTCTCTCCCCACATCCACCACTGCTGGCGGCTCATCTCCAACTGCGCAACGCTACGCGCTGTTAGCATCCAGCTGCCCTACTACAATGGCGAGTATTACAACAATGCCACCCAGCTACAGACTGCACACAGCACAGCCAGTGATTTTCATACAGAGCGCTAGGTGGCGGCCGCGTTACCAATATAAAAACCTAAACAGCCTACTTACAAACGTATTTTATTTACCCTTCGTTCGACATGCCGTGAGCAGACGCGTCCCTACACGCAGTCAAGAAATTACTGGACGATATCTTCCGTCATCTGTGTAACATTTCACAGATCCGATATTTGCCCAAGGGATATTTATAACCTGCTTGGTCCGTTGGGAGGTTAACGAATTTAAATCACTTATTATCTGTTGCATTTGTTTCCTAAATTCATTTTCACTAGTGATATTGGACTCTATTTTATCTTTAATTTTGCCCACTTCTTTCCCCCCCTCACCTACACGATTGGCAATGTCACTAATGGCTAAACTTACATCGTTTCTATGAGCATCTTGTGCTTTTATACGGTCGCTTACCTTTGCCCAAAGTTCCGTCTGTATCTTATCCATCTTTTCCCCCAAGATCTTTTTCCAATGATTTTATTTTATATTTTACTCTACATCTACATCTACATCCATACTCCGCAAGCCACCTGACGGTGTGTGGCGGAAGGTACCCTGAGTACCTCTATCGGTTCTCCCTTCTATTCCAGTCTCGTATTGTAAGTGGAAAGAAGGATTGTCGGTATGCTTCTGTGTGGGCTCTAATCTCTCTGATTTTATCCTCATCGTCTCTTCGCGAGATATACGTAGTAGGGAGCAATATACTGCTTGACTCTTCGGTGAAGGTATGTTCTCGAAACTTTAACAAAAGCCCATACCGAGCTACTGAGCGTCTCTCCTGCAGAGTCTTCCACTGGAGTTTATCTATCATCTCCGTAACGCTTTCGCGATTACTAAATGATCCTGTAACGAAGCGTGCTGCTCTCCGTTGGATCTTCTCTATCTCTTCTATCAAACCTATCTGGTGCGCGGATCCCACACTGCTGAGCAGTATTCAAGCAGTGGGCGAACAAGCGTACTGTAACCTACTTCCTTTGTTGTCGGTTTGCATTTCCTTAGGATTCTTCAAATGAATCTCAGTCTGGCATCTGCTTTACCGACGATCAACTTCATATGATCATTCCATTTTAAATCACTCCTAATGCGTACTCCCAGATAATTTATGGAATTAACTGCTTCCAGTTGCTGACCTGCTATTTTGTAGCTAAATGATAAGGGACCTATCTTTCTATGTATTCGCATCACATTACACTTGTCTACATTGAGATTCAATTGCCATTCCCTGCACCATGCGTCAATTCGCTGCACATCCTCCTGCATTTCAGTACAATTTTCCATTGTTGCAACCTCTCGATACACCACAGCATCATCTGCAAAAAGCCTCAGTGAACTTCCGATGTCATCCACCAGGTCATTTATGTATATTGTGAATAGTAACGTTCCTATGACACTCCCCTGCGGCACACCTGAAATCACTCTTACTTCGGAAGACTTCTCTCCATTGAGAATGACATGCTGCGTTCTGTTACCTAGGAACTCCTCAATCCAATCACACAATTGATCTGATAGTCCGTATGCTCTTACTTTGTTCATTAAACGACTGTGGGGAACTGTGTCAAACGCCTTGTGGAAGTCAAGAAACACGGAATCTACCTGTGAACCCGTGTCTAAGGCCCTCTGAGTCTCGTGGACGAATAGCGCGAGCTGGGTTTCACACTACCGTCTTTTTCGAAACCCATGCTGATTCCTACAGAGTAAATTTCTAGTCTCCAGAAAAGACATTATACTCGAACATAATACGTGTTCCAAAATTCTACAACTGATCGACGTTAGAGATATAGGTCTATAGCTCTGCACATCTGTTCGACGTCCCTTCTTGAAAACGGGGATGACCTGTGCCCTTTTCCAATCCTTTGGAACGCTTCGCTCTTCTAGAGACCTACGGTACACCGCTGCAAGAAAGGGGGCAACTTCCTTCGCGTACTCTGTGTAAAATCGAACTGGTATCCCATCAGGATCAGCGGCCTTTCCTCTTTTGAGCGATTTTAATTGTTTCTCTATCCCTGTGTCGTCTATTTCGATATCTACCATTTTGTCAACTGTGCGACAATCTAGAGAAGGAAGCACAATGGAGTCTTCCTCTGTGACACAGCTTTGGAAGAAGACATTTAGTATTCCGGCCTTTAGTCTGTCATCCTCTGTTTCAGTACCATTTTGGTCACAGAGTGTCTGGACATTTTGTTTTGATTCACCTACCGCTTTGACATAGGACAAAAATTTCCTAGGATTTTCTGCCAAGTCAGTACATAGAACTTTACTTTCGAATTCATTGAAAGCCTCTCGCGTAGCCCTCCTCGCACTACATCTCGCTTCGCGTAATTTTTGTTTGTCTGCAATGCTTTGCTATGTTTATGTTTGCTGTGAACTACTTCGTCTGTAATTTTCCCTATATCCACCCAAACACATTTTAATTTATCATCAATTACTTTTTCAAGGTTACCCATAATTTTCCAACTTCCTCTTTCACAGTGGAACCTACACTCCTGGAAATTGAAATAAGAACACCGTGAATTCATTGTCCCAGGAAGGGGAAACTTTATTGACACATTCCTGGGGTCAGATACATCACATGATCACACTGATAGAACCACAGGCACATAGACACAGGCAACAGAGCATGCACAATGTCGGCAAGAGTACAGTGTATATCCAACTTTCGCAGCAATGCAGGCTGCTATTCTCCCATGGAGACGATCGTAGAGATGCTGGATGTAGTCCTGTGGAACGGCTTGCCATGCCATTTCCACCTGGCGCCTCAGTTGGACCAGCGTTCGTGCTGGACGTGCAGACCGCGTGAGACGAAGCTTCATCAAGTCCCAAACATGCTCAATGGGGGAGAGATCCGGAGATCTTGCTGGCCAGTGTAGTTGACTTACACCTGCTAGAGTACGTTGGGTGGCACGAGATACATGCGGGCGTGCATTGTCCTGTTGGAACAGCAAGTTCCCTTTCCGGTCTAGGAATGGTAGAACGATGGGTTCGATGACGGTTTGGATGTACTGTGCACTATTCAGTGTCCCCTCGACGATCACAAGAGGTGTACGGCCAGTGTAGGAGATCGCTCCCCACACCATGATGCCGGGTGTTGGCCCTGTGTGCCTCGGTCGTATGCAGTCCTGATTGTGGCGCTCACCTGCACGGCGCCAAACACGCATACGACCATCATTGGCACCAAGGCAGAAGCGACTCTCATCGCTGAAGACGACACGTCTCCATTCGTCCCTCCATTCACGCCTGTCGCGACACCACTGGAGGCGGGCTGCACGATGTTGGGGCGTGAGCGGAAGACGGCCTAGCGGTGTGCGGGACCGTAGCCCAGCTTCATGGAGACGGTTGCGAATGGTCCTCGCCGATACCCCAGGAGCAACAGTGTCCCTAATTTGCTGGGAAGTGGCGGTGCGGTCCCCTACGGCACTGCGTAGGATCCTACGGTCTTAGCGTGCATCCGTACGTCGCTGCGGTCCGGTCCCAGGTCGACGGGCACGTGCACCTTCCGCCGACCACTGGCGACAACATCGATGTACTGTGGAGACCTCACGCCCCACGTGTTGAGCAATTCGGCGGTACGTCCACCCGGCCTCCCGCATGCCCACTATACGCCCTCGCTCAAAGTCCGTCAACTGCACATACGGTTCACGTCCACGATGTCGCGGCACGCTACCAGTGTTAAAGACTGCGATGGAGCTCCGTATGCCACGGCAAACTGGCTGACACTGACGGCGGCGGTGCACAAATGCTGCGCAGCTAGCGCCATTCGACGGCCAACACCGCGGTTCCTGGTGTGTCCGCTGTGCCGTGCGTGTGATCATTGCTTGTACAGCCCTCTCGCAGTGTCCGGAACAAGTATGGTGGGTCTGACACACCGGTGTCAATGTGTTCTTTTTTCCACTTCCAGGAGTGTATTTCAGTTCGCATATTACCCCTATCTGTAGGAATTGTATCCGTACCTGTTTGAAATGTACTGATATTATTTGCTATTGTTTTCGTATTACTTCCCAATCCCTGGATCATTTGCATTAGCTGAGACATCATATCTCCCGCACAACCATTCCCCTTGTCTCAATTCCTACTAGTTACAGTTTCGCGCTCTGATTTCAGAGTTCCCAGCCACGCGGCTGGACCCGTCTCGCTTCGGCCAGCGTCTGGCACCACGTGGTCGGCCTGCCGAGCTGCCCGCGTCCGACGAGCGGCCTGAGTGGCCGCGCCAACTCCGAACTTAGAATATTTTCAGGGCGCGACGACTCGCCCGTTACCTCACAAGTCTCACCAGTCTTTAGTTCTGCAACACTTTCCTTCGCTCTCAATATAATTGGGAACAGTCGCCGTAGCGGAAGCCAGAACCGAATAGGAATTCTTGATCGTGTTAAGTAGCACAGACCGTTTTGCCTACTTGGCAACCTCCACTTCTCATTAGCTGGGCAACCGCTCTCCTCGAAGATCGTTGTTAAGAGAAGCCAACGTAGCTGGGTCAGAAGTGACTACAGAAATAGCGACATCTCAGCAAAGACTGTTGAGTTGCGAAACGAGAAACGTGGTGCAGGGAATGGACAGAAACCACTGAAAATACAAGACATTACCATGACCGATTAAGTGTAGCAAAACCAGCTTCGAGTCGTCTCGGAATGTATAAATACAGGTTGTATACGGTTGTTCAGGCAATCTTATACAGTTCTTCCTGCAAAATAGTAGCAAGTTCAGGTGATTATGAAGGAAGTAGATAGCGGTCACACACACTGCTCTCCAAAGTAGAAATGGCTCTGATCACTATGGGGCTTAACATCTGTGGTCATCAGTCCCCTAGAACTTAGAACTACCTAAACCTAACTAACCTAAGGCAGGATTCGAACCTGCGACCGTAGCGGTCACGCGGTTCCAGACTGAAGCGCCTAGAACCGCACGGCTACACCGGCCGGCCCAAAGTAGGCCACAGAGGCTAAATGGTATTGATATCTGGTGACTATGATGGCCACGGAAGACTTTTACTTCATCCTCGTGTTCGCAAAACCCGCCCTGGATTACGCGAGCTGTGTGAAAAGGGTCACTGTCACCTTCGAGCACAGCATCATCAGTGGGGAACAAACATTCTGCCACGGGGTGGAGCTCATAAGCCACAGTTGTCACACAAACTGAACCGTGATTTATTTTGAAAGAATATTCAACAGAATTTATTTTATTTACTAGCGATTCATCAAGAATATTAACACATTTAATCACACTATGTAAGAATGGAAGTAGTTGCCAGGCAGTGACTGATGAAATCATAAGCTAATTCCTTTTAACAAATGGGAATTTCATTCACTTTAATGGTACCTAAAAGCATTTTTTAAAAGAAACAGATATATATTTATAATCAGAAATCACCCTCTAAATGTCAAGTTACAAGTTATTCAGAGGCAGAAAAAAACAAGTTTTGACTGTATGAGCTTTAGGGCAGAGAACCTTGCTGCTCCCTTTTGACACGGCCGTAGTTACGACCACTCATTACGACCACTCACAACAGCCTCTGAAAGACTGCACTGGTGCAAACCTGCAGCACACCAGATTACTTTAAACTAAAAGTCTTAACAATTCACACAAGAACACAAAATATGCACCTCCGAAGGAGAGATGGAAATGGTACAAAACACTAAAAATTAAAATATTAACTTTGCCACAAAACTCTTATGGTGAAAGTGTGGCAACTTTATATACTAAAATGATCATTTTAAATAAAAGCCCATGAAATGCAATCTTATATAAAATTCTACAGGGTTGGCCAAACAAGTTAAGATGCTCTACAGTACACAGGCACCGCCTCTCAAGATGAAAGGCAAGTTCAAAACATATTTCAGAAATTAGGCCGTTACACTCCAAGCAATAAATTCGTTAACACACCCAATGCGACAAACATGACAGCGGCAGCTCTGAACGACAGACTGACAGACATTAACTGCCTAACAAATGTGGATGAGAGACAGATGAGCAAGCTGGGGACGAGAGACTGACCAAGAAAACAAGTAGAATTTAACAAGAGTAAATCACACAACATATCACCAATCACTTAACTTCTAATAAACTGCGATTTCTCGAGACGAACTGGCGCAGCACCCTCAAATCGCTCTCCCGAACCGTCCGCTGCCAGCCGCTTCAACGTACGCAGGAAGGCGCGCCGATCTCCCGTCTCACGTCGTCGCAGCTCGCACCGACCATACTGACGTCGTAGATTGCCTCCTGTTGCTCTCATGCCGGCCGCGAAGCCACTACCCCTCGCTATGCGGCGCGGCCCACTGGACTCAAGGGTGACCTCACATGCGACGACGCTCAAGACCAACAAGTCATCTTGTGCCTCAGTGCGCGACCGCCCAATCGATCGATCCAACGGCGAATGACCGTTGCCTGAGCAAACTCGAGCAGACTGGTGGCCTAACGCGCAGACTCAGATGCAGGAACTAAGCCCCCACCGGGTGACCACTTGCTGAATTCTCTTACTGGCGGAGTGGAAAGACTCATTTTGTCGGGTTTAAAGGTTGATCCGAACGACAGACATACTAGCACTCCGGACGACAGACAGACACTAACTGCCTAACAAGTGCGGACGAGAGGCAGACTAGCAAGTTGGGGACGAGAGACTAACCCCAGACTGACCCAGCCTGACCGACTGGCGAGCTCATAGCGCCCCTTAAATGCACGTGAACAGGCAACCTTTCCCCTTTCCCACCAGAGGGAGACACCAAAGATGCAATTGCCACAGAAGCACCACCGCTAGAATCAGAGGGCGACTGCTTCACACTACGCGCCGCGGCGCTCTCTTTAAAACAGCAATTTTTACCACGGCTGACAAACATTGACAATAATGCGACTTGAAGAGTAACTTTAGGCCCCATAGAAACAACGACAATGGGTGCTCAAACCACTACCGAACTCTCACCATGTTTCACTCTTGAGACATAACCTCGGCCAGAAGCTGGAATGAAACAAGAGTCATCCGACGAAATGAGATTGTTTCATTGTTCCCTACACCAGATTATGTGTCTTCGGTACCACGTTTTCCTGTTGCGTACATTTGCATTCCTGATGAGTGCTACTGTAATTCCATCTCGCCCTGCAGTTCCCTGCTTGTGAAACTGCCTTCGCGTCGTTTTGTTGTAGACTGTCTTCGTGAGTGCGTCATTCAGTTCTGCAGTGACATAGGCAGCCGTAGATCTCTTATTGTTTGTCGCAGTTCTCTTGAATGATCATCTGCCACAATCGCTCAGCACACTCTTTCGTCCTCGTCGCGTCTGAGCTGATGATATTTTTTCGCTTTTTACGTAACAGTATAAATCTTCGATACGGTTCCTCTTGAAACCAAAAACTTCGGCTTCCTTGGTTACGGAAGTACTCACCATACTAGGACGAACAGTTTGTCCATGTTCGAAATTATTTATCTCCGACATAATGCGATCACATTACAAACTCTTATTGACACAGGCAAGGTATAAAGAACATTGCATAGGCGCCTTTCGTGGTCACATACAACGGCGCAAGCTGCAGGGTTCGTCAGCACCTGCATTTAATTGTATTTTTCCGATATTTATGTCTACCCCTGTAACTCGGAAGGTGACAGTTACAACAGACAACTTTCAGACATGGATTGTACATACATATAGCATTTTTGAAGATCAACGACCTCGAATGGTGGTGAAACGTCCCCTTAGAAAAATTAATGATTAACTGTGCTGATAAACCTCTTACATTATTTGATTTGCAAACAGCTGAGCAGAACTGAACGTACTCAGACGTTTTGCTCTTTACCTATTCTGATCAACACTAAACTGACACACAGTACTTTTACCGCAACGCAATCTGACTTTAAATAATCCCTACAAAAGAATGGCCCTGACTAACAATAACCTATACCTTTCATGAATCACTTACCTTACAAAAATCTTCGTTACTCGAACTACTGCAATACAGCGAGCGCCACTACTGCCAGCTAAATAAAAGATTCTAACTACTGAAGGGACTAACTACTGATAGGCATAGTTAGCAAATGAAAGATTTTGATACAGAACAAACAATGTATTTACCTTAATAGTGTTCAAAATTCATAATATATATATCAGATCATGACATCCAGTCTTACAAATTTACTGTCTCTGACGGATACACGTCCAGATCATCCGCTCTCAAAACTCCGCCATCTCTCTCCCCATCTCCACCACTGCTGGCGGCTCATCTCCAATTGCGCAACGTTACGCGCTGTTAACATCGAACTGCCCAACACTACAATGGCGAACAACAATACAAGCAACCACTGACTGCACACAACACAGCCAGTGATTTTCATAGAGAGCGCTAGGTGACGTTACTAACATAAAAACTTAAACAGCCTACTTACAGTGGTAGAATAGACACGTAACTGTATTTTAAAATCGTACTTAAAGTGCTCTATACCTGCGCCGGCGAAACACTGCACTTGTCAGTTATAATTACATCAAGTTACACTTCTGGAAATGGAAAAAAGAACACATTGACACCGGTGTGTCAGACCCATCATACTTGCTCCGGACACTGCGAGAGGGCTGTACAAGCAATGATCACACGCACGGCACAGCGGACACACCAGGAACCGCGGTGTTGGCTGTCGAATGGCACTAGCTGCGCAGCATTTGTGCACCGCCGCCGTCAGTGTCAGCCAGTTTGCCGTGGCATACGGAGCTCCATCGCAGTCTTTAACACTGGTAGCATGCGGCGACAGCGTGGACGTGAACCATATGTGCAGTTGACGGACTTTGAGCGAGGGCGTATAGTGGGCATGCGGGAGGCCGGGTGGACGTACCGCCGAATTGCTCAACACGTGGGGCGTGAGGTCTCCACAGTACATCGATGTTGTCGCCAGTGGTCGGCGGAAGGTGCACGTGCCCGTCGACCTGGGACCGGACCGCAGCGACGCACAGATGCACGCCAAGACCGTAGGATCCTACGCAGTGCCGTAGGGGACCACACCGCCACTTCCCAGCAAATTAGGGACACTGTTGCCCCTGGGGTATCGGCGAGGACCATTCGCAACCGTCTTCATGAAGCTAGGCTACGGTCCCGCACACCGTTAGGCCGTCTTCCGCTCACGCCCCAACATCGTGCAGCCCGCCTCCAGTGGTGTCGCGACAGGCGTGAATGGAGGGACGAATGGAGACGTGTCGTCTTCAGCGATGAGAGTCGCTTCTGCCTTGGTGCCAATGATGGTCGTATGCGTGTTTGGCGCCGTGCAGGTGAGCGCCACAATGAGGACTGCATTCGACCGAGGCACACAGGGCCAACACCCGGCATCATTGTGTGGGGAGCGATCTCCTACACTGGCCGTACACCTCTGGTGATCGTCGAGGGGACACTGAATAGTGCACGGTACATCCAAACCGTCATCGAACCCATCGTTCTACCATTCCTAGACCGGCAAGGGAACTTGCTGTTCCAACAGGACAATGCACGTCCGCATGTATCCCGTGCCACCCAACGTGCTCTAGAAGGTGTAAGTCAACTACCCTGGCCAGCAAGATCTCCGGATCTGTCCCCCACTGAGCATGTTTGGGACTGGATGAAGCGGCGTCTCACGCGGTCTGCATGTCCAGCACGACCGCTGGTCCAACTGAGGCGCCAGGTGGAAATGGCATGGCAAGCCGTTCCACAGGACTACATCCAGGATCTCTACGATCGTCTCCATGGGAGAATAGCAGGCTGCATTGCTGCGAAAGGTGGATATACACTGTACTAGTGCCGACATTGTGCATGCTGTGTTGCCTGTGTCTATGTGCCTGTGGTTTTGTCAGTGTGATCATGTGATGTATCTGACCCCCGGAATGTGTCAATAAAGTTTCCCCTTCCTGTGACAATGAATTCACGGTGTTCTTATTTCAATTTCCAGGAGTGTATATTGGCTATACTGCAGTGATGTTGCAACAGCAGCCTCTATACACATAGCAGACGACACGGCTACCTGTTACATCTCGTAAATGTAAGCAATTGAAGAGTAACACTATATACACTGAAGAGACAAAGAAATAGGTTCACCTGCCTAATATCATGTGGAGCCCTCGAGAGGACGCAGAAATGCCGCCACACGACGTGGCATGGACACGACTGTAAGGTGTCAGGCAAATCCAACACCTTACATGAAAACCCTGACATGATAAGCAAATCTAGTAGTATGTCACATAGCTCCGAATAAATCGTGACATTAAATTAACCAAAGTAATACGAGTAACGAGTGAGCAAATGGAATATCACAGACTAACACAAGAATGCCTAAATGCATGTCGTACCTTCCCACCGTGAGGTAGACGCAGTTCCGAGGGGAGAAACGAGAACAGAAGCCGAGAGCAGAACCGTGTTAAGCTAGATAAGGGAGGGGCTGGGCACCCACGCCGCGAGCCTACCTGTACAACTATACAACCCGCACGTTTTAGCGTGAGGCTTTTTCGCGTCTCAGGTATGTCAAGGACAACCCCCAGCCCATGTTAAAAGCTAGAGCCCTCCAGAAAAGCAGTATAGATCTTACGATAACACAAAAAGGGCCACTACCACCCGCAAGTTTTAGCGTGAGACTTTTTCGCGTGTCTGTTACATTAGGACAATCCTCCAGCCCATGTTAAAAGATAGAGCCCTCCAGAAGAAGAGTATAGATCTCACGATAACGCTAAAAGGACCACAACAGCTGCAGGTTTTAGCGTGAGACTTTTTAGCGTCTCTGTTACGTTGCAAACTTTAAAAACATTGCCCCACCACGAAAAGTATAACGTTTCTCATTGGATAGACAGAATTTTTGTAGGCGGAGCTAAAGGTTAACATTGAGACCCTGATTGGTCAGATGAAAACACAGCCAGATAGTTTTTTAAACCAAATTCAGTAAATTGTAGTAAGGAGAAGTTAAGAGAGAGTTATTTCCGAGACGGCGGGCTGGATGGCTGCTGCGCCGGCCGCTGCCGCCCTGACGCTGCTTAGACACCGACAAGGTAATGAACGCACGCGATGCCGCATTTTTGAGCGCATAAGGCTTCACTCAGAACTGCAGAAGTCTCATCTGTTACACCCCTTTTTTCCGTAAAACTAATGGTGATCGTTAATTAAAACTCATGGTGTTCACATTTGCCACTTGAAGAACAGGTCTGAAACGCGATGATTTTTCTTTTATATAGTTATTGAGAAGCCACATCAGCCATTGTAATTTACGACAAGTTAGATAAGTTATTAAAGATAATTGAGGGTCACTGTAGACCATTTTGATAGTTTTCTCTTTTGTGAAACTTAAATTAAACCTAGATTATAGATGTGATATGGCATAGGTCATCCTTCGATCGATTGTAGAACTTGGAAACCCATTTAGGGAATATTCGTTCACATTTTTGTTGAACGCTGTTGGTTTTTACCATCCTGTATTAAAACATTTCCTTTTATCAATAGTGCAGTTTATAAACGATGTTTTGTGATTAGAATAAATTTCCAATGGTAAACTTAACTGCTTTTTCGACGTTATTTTACCAGCTAACTAAAAATAGGAAAGCCTTGAACCCTTTCCACTATATTTAGTTAGAATTAAGATTCTTTTACAGGGAGTGCAGTGGAGCTGACGCTGAGATCATTTAGTATTTGGTTATATCATCGCTATTCTCACTGAACTCTTCTGAATTCTACATGTCATGTGTGGTCTGGCGTCTCCTTACCAGCAACAGGTCCCAGGTTCAAACTAGTTCCCTAAAAAACACGCTCAGAGTGTCGTTGCGCGAAAGTGGTAGGGAGACACGATATAGAACAATCAGACACCACCATGAATGTTTAAACGACTAATGTCTGAATTAGTGCTGAAGGAAATTGACACCATGAATCCGGCAGGGCTGTCGATAAATCCGTAAGAATACGAGGGGGTGGAATCTCTTCTGAACAGCACTCTGCAAGGCATCCCAGATATGCCTAATAATTTTCATGTCTTGGGAGTTTGGTGGCCAGAGGAAATGTTTAAACTGAGAAGACTGCTCCTGGAGTCCCTCTGTAGCAATTCTGGACGTGTGGGGTCTCGCATTGTGCTGCCGGAATTGCGCAAGTACTCCGGAATGTACAATGGACACGAATGGATGCAGGTGATCAGACAGGATTCTTACGTACGTGTCACCTGCCAGAGTCGTATGTAGACGTAACAAGAATGCCATATCAATGCAGCTGCACACACCCCACACCATTACAGAGCCTCCACTAGCTTGAACAGTCCTCTACTAAAATGCAAGGTCGATGGATTCACGAGGTTGTCCCCATATCCGTACGCGTCCATCCGCCCGATACAATTTGAAACGAGACTTGTCCGACCAGGCAATATGATTCCAGTCATCAATGAAGGTATTGACGGCTGCAGGCGAAGCGTAGAGCTTCGTGCCCTGCGGTCATCAAGGGTACACAAGTGGGCCTTCGGCTGCGAACACCCATATCGATGATGTTTCGTTGAATGGTTTCTGCGCTGACATTTGTTGATAGTCCGGAATTGAAATCTGCAGCAGTTTGCCGAAAGGTTGCACTCCTGTCACGTTGAATTATTCTCTTGAGTCGTTGTTGGCTTCGTTCTTGTACGACCTTTTTACGACGGCAGAAATGACAGAAATTTGATGTTTTACCGGGTTCCTGATATTCACGGCACACTCGTGAAAGGGTCGTACGGGAAAATTCCCATTTCATCGCTACCTCGGAGATGCTGTGTTCCATCGTTCGTGCTCCGACTACGCCACCACTTCAAACCACTCAAATCTCGATAACCTGCCACAGTAGCAGTAGTAAACGATCTAACAACTGCGCCAGACAGTTGTTGTCGCCAGCCAGTGTGGTCGAGCGGTTCTAGGCGCTTAAATCCGGCACCACGCGGCTGCTACGGTCGCAGGTTCGAATCCAGCTTCGGGCATGGATGAGTGTGATGTCGTTAGGTTAGTTAGGTTTCCGTGGTTCTAAGTCTAGAGGAGTGATGACCTCAGGTATTAAGTCTAATAGTGCTTCGAGCCTTTTTTTTTAATTTTTTGTTTAACTTGTCTCATATATACGCGTTGACGACCGCAGTGCCGTATTCTGCCTGTTTGCTTATCTCTATATTTGAATACGCATGACTATACCAGTTCCTTTGCTATTACAATGACAGCAAATAACAACTTCCTAATTAGATGTAATCATAACCATCCACAAATTTTGGATAACGGAGCAAAGAATACAGAAAATAAACATATAATGCTGACTGATATCTTAAAAACAATATGATATACAGTTTACAAAATACATAATAACTGAGGTTATAATTTCTCACTCTACGTTTTTAATGGCTATTTTACAATAAATAACTGGTATTTGCAGCTTTTCACTCACCATTTTACGGCGACAAAATATGTTGCAATTCCATCCAGCTCCCCATCGTCACTGTAGTCGGAATCAGCACTAAAACCGTCTTCATCACAAACACAAATCGATGACTGTCTTTCACCACAATTTTATGCAAGAATTTCCGCCGAGTTTTAACACTATGCTACCTTTCTAACAGGACTTTTCCGTTTTGCAACGGAAATCTGTACTCTTCAGCACAATTGTTGGTGGCGATTCCCCACTTCTGAAAATTCACTTCCTTTTAACGACAGCGGTATCATTGCTGTCATAGGATACTCTTTCGTGCTGTAGTAAGCATAAATATGCCTATTAATTGCACAAGTCTTGAAAGAATCCAAGTCAGTGCCAGGGTGAGGTTGCTTTTCCTTCTTTCCAGGAGTCAGTAAAATTACATTATCTGACCCAGCCGCCTCGGAATCGTTATGCCTCACGTCTACATCTTTCAACTTTCTCAACTCCCGTACTTGCTACTGTTCTTGCAATAATTCCAAGAGCTTTTGATCTGTTCCACAACTTTATCGACAGGGACTGATGACTGTCCATTGATATCTACATCTACATATATACTCCGCTAGCCACCAAGCGGTGTGTGGCGGAGGGCACAGTTCGCCCTGAAGTCATATTCCCCCCTCCCCACTGTTCCACGGATCGCGCGAGGGAAAACGACTGTCTGAACGCTTCAGTACGAGCTCTTATTTCCCTTATCTTTGAATGGTGACCATTGCGCGATTTGAAAGTAGGTCGTTTGTTCCACATCCTCGACGAAGATCGGATTTCGGAATTTAGTAAGCAGCCGCTTTCCGTTTAGCGCGCCGTCTATCTGCAAGTGTGTTCCACTTCAAAGTTTCTATGAGATTTGTAACGCTCTCGCGATGGTTAAATGTACCAGTCACGAATCCTGCAACTCTTCTTTGGACCTTCTCAATCTCTTGAATTAGATCCAACTGGTAACGGTCCCATACAGACGAACTATACTCTAAGACTGGAGGAACTAACATATTGTAATCTATTTCCTTTGTTGAAGGATTGCATCGCTTCAGGATTCTACCAATAACACGCAATCTGGAGTCCTTGCCCGTTACTTGTGTAATCTGATCGTTCCGTTTGAGATCATTTCGAGTAGTCACACCCATATACTTGCCGGATATTACCGCTTCCAAACACTGGGCATTTATTTTGTAATCGTACATTAATGGGGATTTTTGCCTTGTTATACGCAGTAGGTTACACTTACTAATATTAGATAACTGCCATTGATTACAGCACTCATTTATTTTCTGCAAATCCTCATTAATTTGTTCACAACTTTCGTGTGATACTACTTTCCTGCAGACTACAGCATCATCGGCAAACAGTCTAATGCCGCTGTCAATACCATCAACCAGATCGTTTATGTAAATCGTAAAAAGCAATAGACCTATTACGCTGCCTTGGGGCACACCTGAAGTTACGCTTGTTTCTGTAGAAGTCACCCCATTCAGGACGACGTACTGCTCCCTGTTTGTTAGAAAACTTTCAGTCCAACCGCATATGTCATCGGACAGACTGTAAGCGAGCACTTTTTGGAGGAAGTGACAGTGCAGAATTGAGAGGAACGTCTTTCGTAAATCGAGAAATATGTCATCAACCTGGGAGCCCTATCTACAGCCTGTTGTATTTCATGCGCAGAACGGGCCATATGTGTCTCCCATGACCGATGTTTACTAAAACCGTGCTGGTAACTTGCGCATTCTTTCCCCTGGTCGTAAAACTCACAGGTTTCCTGTAGTAACTTCAGTGTTTCGCTGTCTAGCTGCACACTTGGACGCAAAGGATTTCACAAGGCAAACGAAGTATTTTGGAATGTCAGAAATTTCTAAACCACAGCGAAACAAAGCAGAGTACAGAGCAAACAAAGAGTAGAAATCGTACACAACGCACGTTGTTCATGCTGTCACCAAAGACGGCAACGTGGATCCTTTGACGTCACGACCGGTAGCGATTACCTTTCTGGGATTGGTCCACGACCCACGCCTAGCGCCTCGCGCTCCCAGTTCTTCACTTGTTGACCTGTCACTTTGCCTACTTGAAACCCATATGTCAATAGCAAAGTTTCATCGGCCAGTGTAGTATACATTCTGGGTCTTCACAAATTTTTAAATTCAGATAAATGTGAGAGTGTGAAACTTACAGCATCTGTGGTATAACATTTACGGTTATCAGCATACTTACACAACTTCAGCCGCTATCAATAATAATAATAATATTAATGTCCATAGGTGGCCTGAAAAAAGGAAGAATTGTTTTTGTGGAATTTTGTTGTATTGTACATAACGATGTACAGTTTAAGCAAGATCGAAATAAGTTATAAGCTTTCACTAGTCTCCGTATCCCATTTTTGTTTAAATAGGAGTTTTCATGTTTTCTTTTATTTTTTATTTTTTTTGGGCAAATGAACAGAATACCTACTACGCGTGTTTGTCAACGAATTAACTTCCGGGCTCAAAAATGGTTCAAATGGTTCTGAACACTATGGGACTTAACATCTGAGGTCATCAGTCCCCTAGACTTAGAACTACTTAAACGTAACTAACCTAAGGACATCACACACATCCATGACCGAAGCAGGATTCGAACCTGCGATCTTAGCAGTAGCGCTGTTCCGGACTGACGCGCCTAGAACCGCTCGGCCACTTCCGGGCTCAAAATCAGGCATTGTTACGTTGCACCCACACAACTAACGCTTACTATACATTTCTTTGCCAAATGCTCGCTGGTAGTCACGCTTATTTCATTTCGTCACTTTCTCAGCAACGGATCTGGTCTGGGAGGCCCTACTTCCTTTGAGGCTAATTTTCCCTAGTAATTTCCTTTTCTGTTTGCGCTTAATACAAGTTCAACAGAGTTCATGCTGACACTGCACAGGAAAGCCGATTCCTCCACAGTAGCATGCCGGAGTGGCCGTGCGGTTCTAGGCGCTGCATTTTGGAGCCGAGCGACCGCTACGGTCGCAGTTTCGAATCCTGCCTCGGGCATGGATGTGTGTGATGTCCTTAGGTCAGTTAGGTTTAATTAGTTTTAAGTTCTAGGTGACTGATGACCTCAGAAGTTAAGTCGCATAGTGCTCAGAGCCATCTGAACCATTTCTGAACTTCCACAGTAAACAGCTAACTCCAAACACAAACTGCCGTTTGCGGAAATTATTAAATTCAAATATACTATCTACCAACTAGGTCACTTGACTAGAATACAAATGAGGCGCTGAGAACCAGGAGCGTCAAAAGCACACCGTCTTCGGCCTCTCACATTTAAGTGAATATCTGAAAAACCAGTAAGACAGTTTTTTGAAGGTTCATATATATGTACAATGCGAGTCTACAATACAGATGAAACGACGCTCCATAAGATCAGCAGAGGCCAGAAGCACAAATAATCGCCGCTGATGTGCTTTATCGTTCTCAGAGCGTCAAAGGGTTGACTGTATGGTAAAATCTAAAAGTCAATGTACTGTATCTCATTTATAATCCCACAAAACCGGTTTTTTGTCAGTATAACTGCAAAAAATGCTGATGTCTTACTTCATTTTATGATGTAGTGAGTGAACTGGTGTATCTCTGAAGTGTGCTAACACGCAGCGGGATTTATGCCGAGCGAACGTCGATAACTCTGCTGCAGCGTGCACCCACCTGGTGGCGTTGACGTAAACTTGTAATTGAATGGTGGACATTTGTTTATCAAACCAGTAGGTATCTGGCCGCTAAGGCAATTAACGCAGTTGCGCATGTGTAGATGCTCTTTAAAGGTGTGCCCGTGACTCCGATGGCAAGTTTCGCCGAGTGCAGAGGAGTAATTTAGCACAGCGTGGTGGAGTTAGTGCCGCGTATTTCACATTACCGCATCTACACTCCTGCTCATAAATTAAGGATAATCGCAGGATGTGGCCCCACACAACGTGGCACTATACAATATTGGCGCTAATAACACGGGCACATAGGGAACACACGACACAGATCTGTAAGTCCACGGTATTGGTGATAACTTAAGAAAACCGTCTCGAAACACATGTGCTACAAAACGCCACTGTTTCCTGCGCATGTACCCCGGCATCAATATGGGATATGATCACCATGCACACGTACATAGGCCGCGCAAGGGTTGGCATACTCTGGATGAGGTGGCCGAGCAGCTGCTGGAGTATGGCCTCCCACTGTTGCACCAGTGCCTGTCGGAGCTCCTGAAATGTCGTAGTGGTTTGAAAACGTGCAGCGATACGTCGACCGAGAGCATCCCAGACGTGGTCGATGAGGTTTAAGTCTGGAGAACAGACAGGCCACTCCTCTGGCCTGATATCTTCTGTTTCAAGATACTCCTCCACGACGGCAGCTCGGTGGGGCCGTGCGTTATCATCCATCAGGAGGAACGTGGGACCCACTGCACCCCTGAAAAGGCGGACATATTTGTGCAAAATGACGTCCCGATGCACCTAACCCGTTGCAGTTCCTCTGTCAATGATATGCAGAGCCGTACGTGCACCAGTCTTAATCCCACCCCACACCATCAAACCACGACCTCCATGCAGGTCTCTTTCAAGTACATTATTGGGTTGGTATCTGGTTCGTGGTTCACGCCAGATGAAACCCCGGCGAGAATCGTTGTTCAGACTATACCTGAACTCGTTCGTGAACATAACCTGGGACCTGTTCCAATAACCATGTACTGTGTTCTTGACACCAAGCTTTACGGGCTCTCCTGTGAGCAGAGGCCAGCGGAATGCACTTTTCAGGTCTCCGGCCGAATAAACCACGTCTGTTCAGTCGTCTGCAGACTGTGGGTCTGGAGACAACTGTTCCAGTGGCTGCGGTAATGTCCCATGCAAGGCTACTTGCAGTACTCCGTGACCGTCTGCGGGCACTGATGGTGAGATATCAGTCTTCGTGTTGTGTTGTACACTGTGGGCGTCCCTTACTGTAGCGCCTGGACACGTTTCCTGTTTGCTGGAATCGTTGCCATAACCTTGAGATCACACTCTGTGGCACACGTAGGTCCCGTGCTACGACCTGAGTTGTTTGACCAGCCTGCAATCGCCCTAGTATTCTACCCCCCATAACGTCATCAATATGCGTTCTTTGGGCCATTTTCAACACACAGTCATCATTAGCACGTCTGAAAACGTCTGCAGATTACTCACTGCACCGTATTCTGATATGCTCCTAGACACCTCTGCGTATGCGGACTGCTGCCAGTGCCACCGTGCGACGGACGCAGGTCAAATGCACCGTATGGTCATGAACCGAGGTGATTTAAACCAACAAACCGCCCACCAGAGCGTTGGTTTACCATGTATCAGCATTATCATTAATTTATGAGCGTTTGAGAGCATTCAAAGAAAAATAACCAATGAATTCGCAAGGAGTGGCCGGCCGAAGTGGCCGAGCGGTTGTAGGCGCTACAGTCTGGAACCGCTCGACCGCTATGGTCGCAAGTTCGAATCCTGCCTTGGGCATGCATGTGGGTGATGTCCTTAGGTTACTTAGGTTTAAGTAGTTCTAAGTTGTAGTGGACTGATGACCTCAGAAGTTAAGTCCCGTAGTGCTCAGAGCCATGTTTGAACCGCAAGGAGTCAAAACGTTTGTGTTCACGAGCTCTTGTGCTCTTAGATGCTAACCGCCACTGGGCATGTTTATAGGCTTTCGTGTCAGGATACTTCCCTGGTTAGTCGTTGGGAGTATAACAGTAAGATGTCCCAGCTTTGAAAAAAATATCAGTAGTTCCAGTAACAGATTTTCGTTACTATAGACTCCATCTCTACGGGACTCGGCTGCCTGGGTGAATGAAGTGTCACCTGGTGCTAGTGAAGTGGGCCTGCGACATCCCGGCGTAAGGTTCGCAGCTCTGAATGAGCCCGATCTCTGCCCACGTTGCACGCGCTCAGCCTGGAGAATGGCGCGCGGTTTTTGGCCGCATACCAGGTACGTGACCCAGAAAGCGGCAGTACTGGCTGTGGGACACTACGGCTAAGGCGGCCGCAGTTACGTCAGCCGGCTGCGCAAAAAGCTGTCGTTAAGGCGGCGCCTGCAGCCGCGAATAAATGACGAGCGCCATCCGCTGCTAATCAAAGGCCGCGCCGCCGCCGAGCCTCGGCGCGCGCGCTAATGAGGCGAAACCTGCGGGAAGTCACGCCGGAGGTGATGGCGCCCGACTCATTTGCAATCTCCTTAGACGCGCCGCTGCCTCGCGTTTACTGCGAATCGTCTTGTATTTCCTGCAGTCTATTGCCCATTTATTACCAGTGCGTTTCTTCTGTCAGGTCCTATTCACATTGGGAGACTTGAATGCAGATGCAGAAAACCGACGCGAATAGACTTAAGCCCTCCTTGCACCGAAGCCATAACGAGCGAACGCGCAACAGCAAACAGGAATTCTTTCTGGTGTCAACACCACGAGCGCGTGAGTTAACGCCAGTGAGTCGTGTTCGGTTCGCATTCGCTTGAGTTGTCTCGTAATCAGCTGGTTTTACAGTGAACTATCAAATTCTTCTAAGGGCGATATTTTCTTATTAATTCAACACCTGTCTTCATAGCATTTTGTTGTGAGATCTCTAATTTTTGTTAATAGACTGTCATTTAAGAAGTGAAAACGTTTCAGGAGAAATGAGATGAAATGAGCGTGTGGTATTGTTGGGCAGGAGGCCCCATCCGGGGAAGTTCGGCCTCCGAGTTCAGTCGACGCCGCATTGGGCGACTTGCGGGCGATGGCAAAGGTCATAGGATATCGCCTAATATCGTGTTGGAGCTCCTTTTGTCCGGTATAGCGCAGGACCTTCACGTGGCGTGGACTAGACAACTCTTTGGAAGTCCCCTGTATAAATATTGAGCCGTTGTGCCTATATAGCCGTCCGTAATTATGAAAGTGTTGCAAGTGCAGGATTTTTTGCACCAACTGACTTCTCGATTACGTCCCAGATATGTTCGATGGGATTCATATCGGGTGATGTGGGTGGCCAAATCATTCGCTCGAATTGTCCAGAACTGATATGGCGCGTTGCCGCAATCCATAAAAACTGCACCGTTATTTGGGTACATCAAGTCTATGAATGGCTGCAAATGGACTCCCAGTAGCCGAGCGTAACTATTTCCAGTCAGTCATACATTCAGGTGGACAGAGGAGCGAGCCTATTCCATTTAAACACAACCCACATCAGTATGGACCACCACCAGCTTGCAGAATGCTTTGTTGACAACTTGGGTTCAAATGGCTCTGAGCACTATGGGACTTAACATCTGAGGTCATCAGTCCCCTAGAACTTAGAACTACTGAAATGTAACTAACCTAAGGGCATCACACACATCCATTCCCGAGGCAGGATTCGAACTTGCGGTCGCGCGGTTCCAGACTGAAAAGCCTAGGACCGATCTGCCACACCGGCCAGCCGACAGCTTGGGGTCTGCACTGCACTCGAACCCCTCTATCAGCTCTAAACAACTGAAATCGGAACTCATCTGACCAGGCCGCAGTTTATCAGTCGTCTAGGGTCGAACTGATATGGTCATGAGGCAAGGAGAGGCGCTGCAGGCGATGTCGTTCTGTTAGCAAAGCGCGCTCGCATCGGTTGTCTGCTGTAGTAGCCCATAAACGGCAAACTTCGCAGCACTGTTGTAACAGCTACGTTCATCGTACGTCTCTCATTGATTTATGCGGTTATTTCACGAAGTGTTGCTTGTCTGTTAGCGCCGACAACTCTACGAAAACGCCGCTGCTCCGGGTCAAGGCTGCTGGCCTCTGCGTTGTTCGTTGTGAGAAGTTTGGTATTCTCGGCACACTCATGACACTGTGTATCTCGTAATACTGAATTCCCAAACGATTTTCGAAATGGGCTGCCCCATACACCTAGCTCCCATTACCACGTTGAAAGTCCGTTAATTCCCGCCGTCCGGCTGTAATCTGGTCGGAAAACTTTTCGCACGAGTTACCTGAGTACCAATGACAACTCCGGCAGTACACTGCTCTTTTATAAATTGTGTATGCGATACTACCGCCATTTTTACAGGTCCTTATCGCTATCGTATGACTTCTGTCACCTCACTGTCTGCATTCTTCTAATGGCATTTCATTTACTTTCACCAGCAAAGCATTAGTTGCTTCGCCTTTCCGTGAATACGTCGCTACTTCTCCGAGCTTAAGCTGCATCAAGATACCCTTCGCTAACACATTAATAAAGCCGAATATCTAGACACACTTTCCATTCATCTGATGTCCACTAAATTACGAGCTGTGGGGTAGAATGAAACATTCTGAGAGGTTAAAAGAAAAGGGTTCGATTGTGTTTTGGTCAAGAAATTAAAATAATTTTTAATAAATGGTTGCTGTTACCGTTATTTAGTAAGTTTGTAATTATGATTACATGTATTCTAATAATTACATTTTTTTTCATTCGCTGGCATTGCACTTGGCACAATGTAACTGAGATTACATTTTTGGAAAAGAATGTAGGACACGTTCTTCCTCACGTATTCGTCCCAATACACATATATATTGTACGATGCATCTGTGCCAGCTAAACTGAGACATATACGACACAGAAGCATAAATATATCATCAAAAGGCCTTCTCGGAGCTGTACGTAGTACCCTCAGTGAACCAGAAATTGCTTCATTATTCACTTCTCAACAGATAAATCAAGTAAATGACAGCAAAATGCATGAGTAGCTATCCAACATCTACCACAATACTGTACAGCCTACTCAGCGTTATTATTATTATTATTATTATTATTATTATTGTTGTTGTTATTATCATTTTAATTATTCTTAGTGGCGGCAGTCAGCCATAATGCATTGAAAGTCTGTAATCTTCAAGTTTCTGCCAATTCAGAGGTAAAGAATGCACCAAACAAGTGATTTACAAACAGTAAATGTAGTAAACATATCTTAATTTCGTTGACTTTAACGACGGGGGGAAGGATGTTGGTTAAGCAAATGTCACTAGCAAGTAGAAAGGAGCAGAATCTAACAATACCACTACTTGCAAAGTAGGTTAGAAATCAGATTAATAATGTTGCTCACACAACATATGTTTGCTTTATCAGGCAACAACAAAGTTATTGACTGTGGATGGTATCGTCAGAATGCAAATAATGAAGTAACTCTAAAAAAGTCACTAATTTTGGCACTAATCTTGAATGGATTTCCATGCAGATTTAGTCGAAGTTGTTATGGCTCACCTTGTTGATTCTAGGATGATTCCACTTTGGCTGCTAGAAGGTCCGGATCTGTTTTTAGCAATATTTGAAGATGTAACAAATACGTTTTCCAGGAAATTGTTAATGATCAAACAGTCCCAAATCAGAACAATGGTATTGGTAGAAATAATTTTTGACTTGGTGTTCACGATCCACATTTTTATTAAACTTCTTGTAAATTCACATATACTTCCTCTTAATTGTCACATCATCAAGAAAACAGTTTTGTATCAATCTTCATATATTTAATTTCCGCTTTAACCAAACACAAGTCTTGACTGTTCTTTTACAAATCGAAATAATAACTTAACTTCTGCAAAGTGAAGCAAAGACTGCTCTGTGCGCAAATGGTTACAAGTAAGTCAAAGATTATGACAATCTCACAGAAATGAATACACACAAGAACCATATCATTGTAATATATCGATACATCGGAGTACCTATGCATAATAAGACCAAATGTGAATATTGTCATAAAAATATTCTGTTACTTCGCAGAAAAGTAGTAGGATATTACTGGTATAGAGAACTGGGCTTGGAGTGCCATAATGGTCATGTAAATAAAGAACCATTACAACCTCACCCCCCCCCCCCCCCCAACACGCACACAATTCCATGCACAAGCTGCATGGGATTGGGTGTCCCAAAAAACAAAGTTATTAAAAGAAATTATTCTCTAATTAATAATAAGGTGCAGTAAGTATTATGAAAATAATGATTTCTGAAAGTGTCAATCTACCTACAAAACTATTCAGTATCCATTGTATACAAAAACCATTTGAAATGCTTATAGTACATCAATTTAGGTCAGTCTGTCATTCAATAATCCACAGTATTTTGCATGTAAGATAAAGTCGATAAATTAGTCATTTTTAATCATTTCCTCTCAAATCCAGTTCTTTGTATTTCTCTCCCAACATAATTGTTTGAAAGTACACATCTCCAGCCCTTTAAAAACATGACACACTATCCATTTCACCACTATCAATCTTGCTCTCATGGCCAAGTCTCTGCTCGATAGGTAGGTCCATAAATCCTTCCTTTCATATAGTTCCTTTTTCTGCTACTGTGTTATATTAGTCGCTCAGGCAGTTAGTCTGAAATTATTAACAAGTCTTAATTCTTAGTTCATTACAATTTTCTATACAAATAAACATAATATAATATACATAATAAAATTGTATCACTATGAACTATTGGACCTCTGTATAAATTCATAGAGGCAGAATGACAAATCCTAATACTATAAAGATTTGTAACTCATACACACAAATTCTATATACTACAACACATCATATGAAATTTATCATTTCAAAATATTACTTCAGAAAATTTTTACTTATTCTATAAGTTACTCTTTAACAAAATAAACAAACTAATCTTATTTCTAAATAAAATTACCAAAAGGAGAAAAAATTATTTAATGGCAACATATCAATTGCAAGTTATCATATTTTTTAAATACTTTAATATTCTAATGCGGAAATGTTTGAAATCACACAAATTGCAGTTAGTAGGACGCAACTACTTTGATGCAGCTGCCAGAATAAGTGTCAAGGAGTATGAACTGAAATTTTGATAAGATTATAGTGCGTCTATTAGGCCAAATAGCATTTTAAAAAAAACACAGAAATTAATTTCAAAGTCATGCATCAGGATACAGTTAACCACATTCACATGCAAATCTGTGACAAAGAAAGGGATTACCAGGCAGCATTGAAGAAAACAATTGTTTGTTGGTCTGTATTGAAAAGTATGAGAACATGGTACAACTATAGACACTGCAACAAGGGACGGCCAATACCTCAAATTATTAGGATGGAACAGAAAGATAGAATTAGGTACTACTGGAGAGTTCAGCCACATTCCTTCTTATCAGCAGAAGAAGAGAATCAGAATAGAACCAGTGACAGGCAGTAGGATAAGAAATAAAAGGGGAGGGATCAAAAAATATAACTGAGAGAAGAATATCAACAGCTGCCCACCAATATGAAGTTACAACGCAGACATGGCAGAACAGACAACTGTGATACTCCCCCTACAGTAGCGTAAGAAACCCATCACTAAAAATTTTGTCTATCCTATATTCATATCTTCAATACAGGTCCAACTTAACTATAACATGATAACTTATAACATAACATGTACAAAAAATTTCGCTTACTGAAATATTGAATTTTTGAATAACTAATGGAGTATCATTGTACCAAGTATGAAATAAATATTAGTAAATCAAAAAACTCTTACTCTCCTCACAACAATATGCATGAATGTCAAAAAGTAATATATTAACCTAAAACACATTATATACAAAGATACACTGATAAAATTGAAAATAATCAATAAGTATATGCTCTAGCCATGGTCAGACAGAATAGGTCACATACTCTCCAGAATAGCATAATTCAAACATACTACAAATGTTCAGTAGTAATGAAATTTCCTCTCCTAGCACATTTCAACCTTTTTCATTATCAAATGAACAAAGTGTCTCGAATTATTGCCACAGTGTGGCACGTTTCTTAATCACATGCACAATAATTGTGGAATAGGTAAACAAGCAGGTAAGACTTGTCCACAACAATCTAACTTTAATATGTTCAAAATTACTTCCATAGCCCACTTATCCAGGTCCAGTTACAAACCCCATTCACTTAAAGACTGATTCTCAGTTTCTCTGGCCTCTCATTATTAACTCTCATCAGCAATATGTGACAAAATTTGAACAACTGTCTATCATTCTTATGTTCCTGTCACACACAGTCTCTTCATTATGTCACAGTGCAAGTATTTCAAGATCATTTCACAATACTAAGGTACACACAAAAATATCAATGTCAGAATGTTCATATATGTTTAGCAAAAATGTCGAATACCTAACATGTATAAATTACAATTAACATGGTATGTGCCCTAAGACACACAAAAATATAAATGTCAGAATGTTCTTGTATGCCTAGCAGGGCTGTCCAATGACTAACATATGCATACTACAACTAGCATGGTAAGATTCACAGCACACAAAGAAATTATAAATATCAAATGTCTTCTTAGGTCCAAGCAAATGTTCAATGAATTATATGTATAAAATTACAACTGATATATTAAATGTCATAGCACATAGGTAAATCAAAATGTGAAAATAAGTATCTCTATACAACAAATGATTCATTAAGCAGTAAGCACACAAACTAATGAGTGTTTTATATCTCCCTCAAACAGTAAGTAAATTTCGTAATTATATGTAGTCTTCATAGAATATACTGTACATAAAGCAAAATATGAAAACAAATATCCTCACATGATAATTAGCCCAATAAATGACAAGTGCCCAATACAAAACACATTCTGCATCTCCTTCTAACAGTAGATAAATTGTATAACAATATACAGACTTCATAGCATAAGACATTGCATAAATTTTATAAATAATCCATAGTGTGAAAAATCTTCCTTGTGTTTTAGGTCATTGAATTAGCAAGTTTCATCTTAGATCTTTGACTTATGTGGTTTCATCTCAGTTACATTTCGCAATCCAAATAATTTTCTAGACTTTGGGTAAATTAATCTATAAGCATTGGGATGAGGGTTTTCTCTCACCTCAAATAGCTGTATATAAATGTCAAAAAAATTGATAAAAACACTTGACTTTTAATAACTTTACTATTCTTTCCTGTGGCTCCTCTTATTTTTACTCCTAACACAGATGCCTCAATAAAATTAACACTGTTCCTAATTTTGTTCCTGAATTTTTCTGAAGTGACTGAAACTGGACTCCCTGTATTAATGAGAAATTTACTTTCCCAATTGTTAACTTAACTTTGATGTAAGGGCGTCCTAATTCACATTATTTCACCTTTTCTCTTAATGGTTCATGTAACAAATCACCTTCAATTTCCTTAAAATTTCCCTCATTACTTTCCTGACTAGCTTTTAATTACTGTACATTCACATTAACACTTTCATTACTATTATCTATAGATACAACAGGTTGAGTATACAACAAATATTCATTACTTTTCACACTTTGCCACCAATGGAATATAATATTTTATATATTTTAGCCAAATAGTTCCAAAATTATTCCCTATCTGTTTTGAAATTGCTACTGCTCCATTATATTTTCAAAACTTCTCACCTTTTCCTTCATACTTTATCTATTGGTTTAAATACTTTACATTATCGTTCGACACAACATTACAGCTCTCAACAACCTTAGATTG
The DNA here is from genome assembly GCF_023897955.1 of Schistocerca gregaria. Taxonomy (NCBI): domain Eukaryota; kingdom Metazoa; phylum Arthropoda; class Insecta; order Orthoptera; family Acrididae; genus Schistocerca; species Schistocerca gregaria. The sequence goes on from NC_064926.1 coordinate 478,118,150, forward strand.
ATCACATTGACTTAATTTTACCTGTTCTTCAGATGCATGAATGTTATACTCCATATTGCCAACCACACTTACCTTATTATTATACTCACAATTATAAACATCATCACCACACAACTTCACCACTTCACTTGGAATAATCTCGACAAGTACCTGATACTAATGTTTACCTTCAACCACAGCTTCACTTACCTCCATATCATTTTTAACAACAGCATTAGCCTTCGGATTCTCATCAAAATCAAAAACTTCTCCTTCATGCATCTTATCCACAGTTACATTAAGTTCTACATCACTCTCTTTACATGTTTCTCCACATTCATCAAATAATCTATTTAAATTAGAACTGTAATGTTGTTGAAATATCTCAGTGTTATCTTGACTGTCATTTCAACCCAATCATAGAATTCTGACAAAACAGCAATATCTTCAACTTGTTTGTTTTTTGTGGTTTGTTACCACAAATGGTTCAAAGGGCTCTGAGCACTATGGGATTTAACATCTATGGTCATCAGTCCCCTAGAAATTAGAGCTAATGAAACCTAACTAAACTAAGGACATCACACAACACCCAGTCATCAGGAGGCAGAAAATCCCTGACCCCACCGGGAATCGAACCAGGGAACCCGGGTGTGGGAAGCGAGAATGCTACCGGACAACCACGAGCTGTGGACTTTGTTACAACATTATTTTCAAATTGATTACTGTCCTTTATTGTATCCCAATATTTCTGATCAACATTTGAAGTGTTAACATGGTACTGGACATCACTGTTTGTTACTTGTTGTGTATATTTAGTTTGAGTTTAACTGGGTTTTTTATAATAGTAAGTTACATTTCTCCTTCTTCCCCAGTCTGCTGCTTCCCAATTATTGGTGCAAGTCCTATTGTAATTAAATTTCCTTGCCCCAAAACTGCGGACCCTCATAGAGGCAGCCCGGAGTTTTCCTGCCTGTTTTCCCTGTTGTTTGGCCTCTAATATTAATCCCCTCTGTTTCTGTGTTCCAACCTGTTCCTATTTCCATAGTTTCTGTCTCTGTCATTACCATTATGGACCCTGTTATTTCATATCTGTTATCTCTGTTTTACCTTCTTTCTCCATACGTATTTGAATACCACCCCACCCCACACCTGTTGGTGTTCACCACTATCAAAATTTTGCATACTCCATCTTTCCAAAGCCATTTAATTTGTCAACATATTTTAAAAATTGTTCCAAAGAATCATCAGGTCCGCGAACTAAATGACATTGTAATTTTTCAGGTAACCTTCTTTCCAGTGCATCTGTTTGTGTCATTTCATCAAAAGATTTATCTGAGTGTATCAATTTTCTTAATTGCTCTTTAGAAAATGATTTCATGGTGCCTACTCTCCCTCTAAAAATAGGTCCATTTAAAAATTCAGATTTTACCCTCCCCTGTACTGATTCTGACCAAAATTTGTTTAAAAAACTTTTTTCAAAATTTGCAAAGGTCTCTCACTTATCAAAATTTTGGTTTGCCCAGGATAGAGCCTCTCCTTCAAGAAACTTTTTGACAGATTTAATTTTCGAATTACCAGACATGCCTGATGTGAAGTTGTCCTTACAATGATGCAGAAAATCGACTGGGTGCAAATTATCACTAGGAAAACATTTCACTAACAGGTTTGACCACACTGGACCATGACTACAAATTTTTGTTGACAACATTTTCTTTAACTTCACTTATTTTGGTTTTTAGTGTATCTACTTTATTGGTAAGATGTGATTCTACGCTATCAACTTTTTTCTCAAGACTACTGATTGTGTTAACATTGTTTGTTTTCAAATCGTCTAATTTTGTTTCTAGTGACCTATCTTCATTCTTAAGTTCTTGAATTTCCGTGGCTATATACTGTTTTCTGCAACAGATTGATTTTCAACGACAACGATTTTTTTTTCTAGTCTCTCTACCCTGGATTCTGTAGCCTTTAAATTATCTTCCAATGTTCTTTTGACCTCATCTATTATTGATGATTTAATGATGTTTAATTTCTTGTCTAGATTTTCACCTAGTTTTCTGTCAATTTCACCCTTTAAATTTTCACTCTGCCTATTTTTAAGGTCGTTCTGGATATTTAGAAGATCAAAAATCAAATCTATTTTGTCTATTTTGTGCTCATTTTCCATGGTTTCTTTTCCTATTTTAACCTTTTCCATTTTGATAAAAATGCAATACTTGTTTAGATAATTAAACTTCCTGAAAGTTAATAATGAACAAAAAAATGTGGTCACTTATCCCACTGTCGATGTCTTCTCCATCGAAAATCCTTTATCTTCTCTGTCGTATTGTTAATTTTGCGTCCGTTTTCGTCATGTACTTGCGTCATATTTGATTCCTGATTATTCGATTTTTTATTGCTGACTTGTGTTTATATCATAAAATCACAGCACTCATTTATGTAACACATTTATAATTAGTCTTCAAATACACAGTGCTGCCTATCCTGGCAAGAGCACCCAAATTCTAACAATACCACCACTTGCAAAGTAGGTTAGAAATCAGATTAATAATGTTGCTCACGCTGAATATGTTCGCTTTATTGGACAACAACAAAGTTATTGACTGTGGATGGTATCGTCAGAATGAAAATAATGAAGTCACTATAAAAAAGGCATTAATTTTGACACTTATCTTGAATGGATTCCCATGCAGATTTCGTCGAAGTTGATGATTCTAGGGTGACTCCACTTTTACTGTTAGAAGGTCCAGATCTGTATTTTAACAATATTTGAAGACCTAACAAATGCATTTTTCAGGAAATTCTTAATGATCGAACAGCCCCAAATCAGAACCATGGTATGGTAGAAATAATTTTTGACTTGGTGTTCACGATCCACATTTTTATTAAACTTCCTGTTAATTTCACATATACTTCTTCTTAATTGTCACATCATCAAGAAAACAGCATTGTATCAATCTTCATGTATTTAATTTCCACTTTAACTAAACAAAAGACTTGATTGTTCTTCTACAAAGCGAAATAACAACTTCAGAAAAGTGAAACAAAGACTGCTCTGTGTGCATTCGAGCCAAAACGGTTACAAGTAAGTCAAAGATTGTGACAGTCTCACAGAAATAAACACGCAACAACCATATCATTGTAACATATCGATACATCGGAGTACCTATCCATAATAAGACCAAATGTGAATGTTGTCATAAAAATATGCTGTTACTTCGCAGAAAAGTAGTAGGATATTACTAGTATCGAGAACTGGGTTTGGAGTGCCGTAATAGTCACGTAAATAAAGAACCATTACAAGAGAAAGCACACAGTGTACCAAGTGTCTATCCTGATAATACATTGTTGGCTTTCTTTTCTGTGAAGGACTTATAGGTAGCACAGACGATGCAGTGAGCAATGCTTCATCATTCTATAAATGAAGTTTTTTTAGAACTAATCAGTACCAACTGCTTCATTGACTCATTGGTTCGTGGTTTAATAAACACCTGTAAAAACGAAGTATCATTTGCGGCAAATAATTTTAATAATAAAAGTGTGCAGAGGGAACACTTTATCATTTTGCAGTTTAGTTAGGTGATAATGTTGATTGATAATCATGGAGGGTGCGGAGAGGGGGGCGAAGGGGGCACTTTCTACGATCTGATTGCACTCAGGGGTAATGGTTTCAGAAAGGTTAGTAACCACTGGTCTAAACAAAAAGACGGACTGGTAGAACATTCTCAGACGGCAAGACTAATCAGGGAGGCAAATTCAAGTCGCCTGAAGTTGCGTCTATAGTCACTGCCGAAGTTAGTGTGACTTTAGAGGGAATTAAATACGCAAAAGAAGCGCAAGAAAAAATTATTGATGCTGCTAAAAAGCTACTATGTCAAGAAAACCAAAACTTGCCTAGTATATTGCGTTGTGGAAGCTGTCTAGGTGCCATCCCGCCTGAATAAGACGACCATCATGTTGTGGGTGAAGGCACATATAGGAATAAATGAAAATGAAAATGTAGGTCCTCTGCACCGGAAGCGGTATACATGGGTTCAGTGAAATATGATTACGTGATGCCCGACTATCTTCTTCATAGCATGACGATTGTAACCAGGACTTGCTGGAATGAAGATGACCGGGACGTGAATGGGTGAACGGCCTGTGTTTTTACGCCTCGCTTTCAGTGGGAATTACTCTTGATGTACAATACGAATGAAGTTGTGGTTTCGTATACCATCACTGAATGCCGTTAAATGAAGCTATACAAGGAAATTTCTTTAATTACATATTCTAGTTTGAGAGTTACATTATATTGTCCAATAGATGTTTTTATAATGCTCGCTCCCATTCTGGTACTATTTATTGGTGCATAGTCAGTTTAATAACATTCAAACTGTAGCAGGTTGCTGTCAGCTTTCATAGGAACACATTATACGTCTAGTTTAGTTCTTTGGATTATATCTGAGGAAACAGAAGACCCTCATTATACCACATCATTATTCGTTTAAAAATTGCCGCTATAATTATGTGCAGAATGACAAACATGGAACATTTCTGCGATGTATACTACAAAACGTATAGTACAAAAATATTATCTCCGTTTTCACTTTGCAGAAATCTGTTGAACACAGATGAAACCATTGTGAAGATACGTGTATATGTACCTAATGAGGCCTTCTCGGAGTCGCACGTAGTTCCCTCAGTTGACTAGAAATTGCTTCATTATTCACTTCTAAACGGATAAGAGAAGTAACTGACAGTAAAATACAGCAACGCCTACTACACTACTGTACGGTCTACACAGTCTCATTATTATTACTACTATTATTGGCGGTAGTCAGACATAAAGCACTGGCATCTGTAATATTCTAGTTTCTGCCAGTTCCGAAAAAAGGGGTCCCGCAAACAAGTAGTAAATATAATGCACAAATTTTAACATGTTCCGAAAACGTAGTTTCGAGAAAATGAGAAAAGATTGTTCACAGTGCTTTTGACTTATTATTCGCCTCTTCCCACAGTATTCCTGCGGCATATTCTTGTTGGCCAACTGCCTCTTCATCCTCTGAAGACTTTTTGAGGAGTCTTTCACTTACTCTGAACTCTTTAGTGGTAGCTTACGCAGCCCTTTCAGCTTAAACTACTCGCTGACATGGCAGTCAGAGTAGCTACCATACCATTTGCTGTTTTTTATGGCTAATATGTTTATTATTTTTCTTCTGTTAATTGCACGATCACCGAAAGATGATGATGATGATGATGTTTGGTTTCTGGGGCGCTCAACTGCGTGGTCATCAGCGCCCTTACAATGTCCCAATTTTTACATAGTCCAATTTTTACACAATCCAATCTAGCCACTGTCACGAACGATGATGACAATGATTTGATGAGGACAACACGAAACCCAGTCTCCGGGGAGAGAAAATCCTCAACCCGGCCGGGAATCGAATCCGGGATCCAGTGATCCAGAGATAGTAGCGCTAGCCAGTAGACCACGAGTTGCAGATATCACTGAAAGAGATGACAGCATCTATCCCATCTATTATGAGTACTGTCCATCCAACAAACATTGTTTTTGTCACTCGTTGCCACACGCAACTGTTGAAATTCTCATTAGGGTTTTGTGTATGGTCATGTAGACACCTGCTAAGTAATTTTGTACCTGCAAGATCCCTGTATATTGGCTTCATTGTTTTCCTGACTATGGCAAGCAAAGAATGTTAACGGTGACATTCCCTGCCTGTAGCATCACTCACAAAAAAAAAAAAAAATGGTTCAAATGGCTCTGAGCACTATGGGACTCAACATCTTAGCTCATCAGTCCTCTAGGACTTAGAACTACTTAAACCTAACTAACCTAAGGACATCACACACACCCATGCCCGAGGCAGGATTCGAACCTGCGGCCGTAGCAGCCCCGCGGTTCCGGACTGCAGCGCCAGAACTGCACGGCCACCGCGGCCGGCCATCACTCACCCATTTCTGACACTATTAAGCATCACCTTTAGGACACAGTCCATGTTGAGGGTTCTCATGAGTATAAACTTCGTTAAATCAAGTAGCCCTGACAGCTTTCCTCATATTCTGCAAATCTCGTCATATTGCAAGTCCTGAATATTGAGGCAACTTGTCTCTTCCACACTTTGTTAGACGACCAAGACATCCTATAAAGTTTCCGTTTGAGGGGTTCTCCCCACTCAGGCTTTTACACAGTTTCCTCAGCCTGGCTCCCATTCGTTTGTAGACAAGTCCTATACACTCCATCTTCTGTATCTGAGTGTCACCATATGGTCTGTCAGTTACTACACTTGCATGGCCTTTACAGTCTCCATCCCCAAGGTAACCTACTTACCTTACACGGCGGCAGGCTCCGGACTTCCTAAGCGTTGTCAGTACGCCTTTACTTTCCACGTTGCTGCTGGCACCTCCAAAATTCTTTACACACAAATTCGTGTCAATGTTTTTGTTTTCACAAACATGGCAGTGTTTTGATAAACATTCACAGTCCCAAATCTTGCTAGTTTCTGTAAAAGTGGCTGTTACAACGCTGTTTAGAGAGGTATGGTGTCTTTTCTACCACGATCCATCAAATGCAACAACTATGTCAGCACCGTCAGTGACTTCCATCGGTTCCCCTGCTGCTTTTTCGTTGAAAAATCGCTTGCTTTAGATAAAGCGTCACATAAGACATTGCTGTGTGTTTCATATTTACATGGAGGTGGAGGGCGGTCTTATAGATCTTAGTAGCTTTCCTCCCTTTTCCAGTGCACTTCACAGCGTACGCAAAACGAACATTTAGATCGTAATATCGGCTTCTTGTCAAATGAGCTCTCTTATTTTTAGTCTTTATTAGATTGTCAATGCATTAGTCTCACTAAACTTTACACATCTTCTCACTTCAAAATCTTACCTATGACGCGTCAGTCATTGCTTGGGCAATAATGACAATTTACAGGGAAAAAAATATGTAATTTTTCAAATATCTTCTAGCATTGTAGAATACTATAAATGTGTTCAAGAGAATACTTCTCGACATTAACTCTGTCAGTTTTTCAGGAATAACCAAACATGGCACAACTGGAAAGTGCATCTTCTTTGATCATGTGGTTTATTTTACTTTTGAATTTCCTTTTGAGGTTTTTAAAGGATACAAGCCTGCACCGTGCGTTGTGAGACACTAATAGTTAGACACTTAGTTTCATGTTCCAAGTATCCTTTGCACGATAAATAGTAATGATGTGGAAAGAGACATAATAAATTGACATAATTTTTTTGCTTTCATGTTGATCACTTATTAGTTTTTCAAGTTTTTAAATTAAAGACAGAAAGATGTTAGTCAGAAGCTCCTACACCTCACCTTTTACACACTTACACGTCTTCCGCGGAATAGGAGGAGTTACCAAAGAGAAACGTTTTCAATTTAGTTTCAAATATTACTTTTCTGTCTGCCACGCATTTTGCACACATCAAAAAAGGTTTTGCACCACCCCGCTTCCCAGAACTCCTGAAGACAGACGTTGACTGTGGATATTGTATCGCAGACACAGTTCCTTTGACTGTTCAGAGATGTCACTAAACCCACCCAAAGCTGTAAATAACCATCCATGAGCAGCGCCTATTAGACGGAGGGGGTCCGACAGCCGATGAATTCCAGTCATTTCAACAGGAAGGAGGTACACAGCTCGTGTTGTCTGTAGTTCAACCATAACTAGACGGTCAATACCGCGGTTCGATCGCGTCCGCACTGGTACTTTGTGCCGGAGGGCTCTCAACAAGAGAAGTGTCCAGGCGTCTCGGAGTGAAGCAAAGCGATGTTGTTCGGACATGGCGGGGATACATAGAGACAGGAACTGACGATGATATGCCTCGCTCAGGCCGCCCAAGGGCTACTACTACTGCAGTGGATGACCGCTACCTACGGACTATCTCTCGGAGGAACCCTAGCAGCAATGCCACCATTTTGAACAATGCTTTTCATGCAGTCATAGGACGTCGTGTTACGACTCAGACTTCAACCCCCGACGTCCATAGCGAGGTCCATCTTTACAACCACGACACCATGCAGCGCGGTACAGATGGGCCCAACAACATGCCGAATGGAACGCTCAGTGTTGGCATCACCTTCTCTTCACCGATGAGTGTCGAATATGCCTTCAACCAAACAATCGTCGGAAACGTGTTTGGAAGCAACCCGTTCAGGATGAACGCCATAGACACACTGTCCAGCGAATGCAGCAAGGTGGAGGATCCCTGTTGTCATTGGGTGGCATAATGTGAGGCCGACGAACGCCGCTGGTGGTCATGGAAAGCGCCATAACGGCTGTACAATAAGTGAATGCCGTCCTCCGACCCATAGTGCAACCATTCGGCAGGATATTGACAAGGCGTTGGTCTTCATGAACGACAGTTTACGCCCCCGTCGTGCACATCTTGTGGATGACTTCCTCCAGTATAACGACATCGCTCTGTTAGAGTGGCCAGCATGTTCTCCAGACATGATCCCTATCGAACATGACTGCGATCTGGAATAGGCTCAAAAGGGCTGTTTATGGATGACGTGGCCCAGCAACCACTCTGAGGGATCCACGCCGAATCGCCGTTGCGGAGTGGGACAATCTGGACCAACAGTGCCTTGATTAACTTGCTGGATATTATGCCACGAGGAATACAGGCATGCACCAACGCAAGTGGACGTGTTACTGGGTATTAGAGGTACTGGTGTGTACTGTGTCAGCGAGGGTTTCGTTGAGTGGTGGTACAGCATGCAAAGTGTGGTTCTCATGAGAAATAAAAAGGGAGGAAATGATGTTTATGTTAATCTCCATTCCAATTTTCTGTACAGGTTCCGGAACTCTTGCAACCGAGGTGACGCAAAACTTTTTTGTTGAATATGTATCAGTGGGTAAGTGGTTAATACTTTTGGATGCAGCATTGTGAACCCCTGTTCGTGCTACATAGTACCTTAATGTGACGTAATGAATGCCATTTTTTCTTCTGTTATTTCAATTATGTACACCGTTGTTCCTGTTCAAGTACAGTGGGGTATTTACAACAAACGACGTGAGGGAATAACTATACTGTGAAAGGGTACATTGCTGCTCACATGTTGAGCAGCAGGCAGGCACGACTAAAAGAGTTCTCATATAAGATCTCAGCCAAAGCCTTTTTAGGGAATGAAGCAAAGCATAGATGCATATTCATACAATCATGCACACAAAATTCGTACACACATGATCTCTAGCTGACTCCAGGTGTTCTAACGTGAATAGAGTGTGAACAATGAATAATTATCGGCCGCAGGAATTTAGGAGCATGAGATACTGCTTCAATAATCAACATGGTTACGCAGTCGTGTGTTCTGCGGGGACGAGGTGATAATGTGGCTCGTGTGTCGTAGCCTATAACCGTGCGCCTAGCGCTCCTTTAGTCCAACAAAGCAGGACAATACCTTTGGTCCGAGCGGTCTCCGGCGCTGCAGTCATGGACTGTGCGGCTGGTCCCTGCGGAGGTTCGAGTCCTCCCTCGGGCATGGGTGTGTGTGTTTGTCCTTAGGATAATTCAGGTTAGGTAGTGTGTAAGTTTAAGGACTGTTGACCTTAACAGTTAAGTCCCATAAGATTTCAACACATTTGAACTTTTTTTTTTAATACCTTTGGCTCTGTGCTGGCGCACAGTTAGCGATCCACATTATCGAGCCTATCAGAGACATTCATTGTTTATAGTTCACTAGTTTCATTTTAATTTACTAATTTTCTTATCTTATTCTGGTGCCACACACAAGTGGGCACCAGTATAATCCTTTCACAATCCTCCAGCGGAGTTCAACAAATCTCGCACATATTTTGAAGTCTCTTGTACAACAAATGTGTGGTAAATTTATCCACACTATAATATCATTAAAGAATTGAAAAGACTACAAAAATTGATAGTGCTCATATGCACTACTATAAATCATAATCTGGCTATAATATGAGTAAATTTCTCGTAAACAATGTTTCTGGCAGGTAATTAATGTAAAGCAGAATCAGTATATAATCCCAATTGTCAAGATAATGGTATAGGATTGAGCAAGGGAAAGAAAGAGTCATGGCTGAAGCCTAGGAGCATGTTGAAGTGACTGCATCATAAAGTCCATATCTTTTTTTTTTTTTTTTTGTTAAGGTTCAGTAACGAATAGTGACCCACGTGGATTGCATTCAGTGTACCAAGACATCTGAACTTCGTACTGTTTTCCTCAGTCATGTGCAGATGTGCAGAGACATAAGAGGTACTCAGCAACAGATTGTCGACAACCATAGTTGGCGACTACTATAAATCAGTAACGTGATGACTACCATCATCACTGCTCTTCATAGTAGAGATTTTTCTATGAATATAAGCGGTAAATTGCTCCAATGCCATGAATATAGGTAGAAGACAGGATAATGGAAGGTACAAAAACGTCGCAAAGGTAAGGTTGTGGAACCATCTCTACCTATGTCAACTTCGAGCAATTTGTCTGACCGGAAAAAGATCAGTATTCTAATCAAATTACAGACCAGATGAACCTACAATGTATTACATCAGAGTGAATAGTCAGAATTGGAGGTGAAATATGAATAAAATCTAAACTAAACTCCTCCAGAACAGGCCATGAAGGCCCAACGGTACTTACCGGCCGCCGTGTCATCCGCAGCTCATAGGAGTCATCGGATGCGGATATGGAAGGGCATGTGGTCAGCACACCGCTCTCCTGACCGTACGTCAGTTTCCGAGACTGGAGAAATCTGAATAGCATCAGTAAGACGTGTGGGATCAGGCTGCCAATTAAACATAGAATAACCTAACATTGCACAGAACATAACTGCTTTATAACTTTATACTGTGACTCTCAGTGGTCTTGTATGTGCAATATTAAGAAAACGTAATAGTAAAATTAATTACTGAGTGGCTTCAGGTGGCCTTGTATTTAAAATACGTGCAAATATTAATAATTAAAACAATTGTAGAGAAAAAATCTGGCTGTCTCCAAGTGGTCTTTCAACATACATAAATGCTGATCTTAATAGCTATAAAAATATTTATGACTCCAAGTTTTGCACGAAGTAATTGCTGACCTTAATAATTAAAAGATTACATTAAATAAATGCTGACCTTAATTGCTAATGTGGCAGAAAACATCTTTCTGGCTTAAGGTGGCCTAGTTTTACATAGCCTACACATCAAAGCTTAGAAAGAATCATAAAATATCCTTTACCTATAACTTTATACGGCACTCAGAGGCCTATGCATAATTCATAATAAGAATACTCTACTCGACATGGCTCTTACAAGAACAAATTGCATAAATAGCAGTGTGACAGTTTAGCTCTGTATGGCCTTTATGAATACTTATTAGACTAATAGAATCTCAGAATCAAAGTACGGTACCATGTGAGTAAAGACACAATATTTATAGGTTGTGTTGCACCCTTGGGACTTCATAAAAGAAACTATCTATTAAATGACCAATGTCTCTAAAAACGCACATAGCTAGAGGGAAGGATACTGGAATGCTTGATAAGGGCAGTGCACTTTGTCTGTAAAGAAAATGATTAAAAGTCAGTCGTCATTCGCCTTGATTCAAGAACTGCTATCGCCAAAGCAAAGAAAAAAAATGTGATTATAGTATGTGCAAGCATAAAGACAGGAGTACTAAGTGCAATACACCTTAGTGAGTAGGTAAATTTAACACATCACAGTAAATCAAGAGTAAATATGCAAAGATGTGGCTGAATTGCAGCAATAGTGCAACTTGTAAATGTGACTAGTAACATGGAAGAAAGCAGCAGTTATGCATGCTAGCATAAGAAGGCAGTATCATACGCAGTCTTATCAGGAACAGTAAAAAAAAATGTTTTTATGCTTAAAGCTTCTGTGACAGTTTCCCACAAGCATCTCCAATAATGCGGCACAAGGCTAACAACAAAGGATACCATTACAGAGAAATCATCAGTATGTCAATATAATCCTCATTATGGGAGTGCAGCTCATGGCATGAACACTTATTAAACATCAATATTCCAAAATTAATCCCTAAAATTGGTGCAGTTCAGAGCGTGAACACTCATCTAACAATACTCTTATACCTAACACAAAAAAATCCTTAATCCTAAATGTTTATACGCAATCTGAATAAATTATCTACTACACTGAGAGGAAAATGTTTATAATTAGCGTGCCAGGAAACAGTGTGAGAAGTGCCAACGGTGTTTATAATTCAAAATAAGTTGCTTATGTCGTGTTTCCTATGTACTGGATTTCCTGCACTTTCATGTGCTTCTATTTATGAACATAATGTTTCGTTACAATAAAATGGGACTTTGGTACGTACATTGGTTCTGCAAAATATACAAAATGGATGAGTACATCTGATGGACATGGGTTACAGGATACATTGATTTCTTAAATCTACATAGTTGAAAGCAAGGAAACTAGTGACATCATCAAGTACAACAGGTATATAGCAAAATATAGCACAAATGAAACATGGCAACATTATAAAATACAAAGAGTGACTAAAGTAACAAATAATGTAATAATAATTCATCAGAAAATAGCATAATTGTCAGTAGCAATACTATCTTGCATAGGGTGTGCAATAATGGCAAAGTGAAGTAACATAGCATCAAAAAATTTACACTTTTCATGGTATCAGTAAAGACAATGTAGCATCAGAAATAAATGAACATAAGGTATATAGTCTATACACGAAAGGACACAAATTATTATTATATAAACAATGTTTTGAGTTACAGTTTGCAGCGGTCAGACTACCAAAGTGATGTGATCTACTGGAAAAACGTCAAAATAAATTTGTCTCTTTCAGTTGTTGTTCATGTACATACATATGAAAACAGAAAAATGTGCTAGGCCTAAACTCACGGTAAGAGAACCGACCTGCAAGATTCTCCCCACCTGGCACATCGTCACATAATAAAATGCTGAATAATCAAGGAAACGTGAATACAAGGTACCAATAGAATTTGTATAACCATAGGAAATGCATCAGGTATAAATATCTGTGTTGTGTAATATTATTATGTACACTCATATGTAAATCAAAATAAACATATATAAAAGCTGTAAAAAAATTGGCAGTTAGCAAAGTTCCTGAAAAATAGCAAAAAAAAAAAAAATTATTCCAAGCTGAACGGTGAAAAAAGAAAGAGTTGCTGTATGTGATCATCAAAAATCCTATCTATCTATGTGAAATGAACCAAAATAAAATTTATTCTATAAAATGCTTGACGTTGCTGATGTGATTATTGCCTCGCGATTTTCTCGTTCGTAAAGTTTCTATGTGAACCATATTGGTATGGGGAATACTACGTGTAATAAAAGGTGCAGAAAATGTAAGTTCACATTTACTGCAACGACGTTTTCCTCTGTTGGGTCGGTAGTGAGTGCGTACCAACACTTTCTGTCCTATGCGAAATTCCTGGAGGTTACTCACCTGCTTTTGTTGCCGTTTTCTTCCTTGTGCTGCACGCTTTATATTGTTAAGTGCGATGTGTATAATTTCATGCTGACGTATCCTCTTGTAGTAGGAAAAGAATCAGTTACACGAATTTTATAAGGTGGACGTACCGCCGAATTGCTCAACACGTGGGGCGTGAGGTCTCCACAGTACATCGATGTTGTCGCCAGTGGTCGGCGGAAGGTGCACGTGCCCGTCGACCTGGGACCGGACCGCAGCGACGCACGGATGCACGCCAAGACCGTAGGATCCTACGCAGTGACGTAGGGGACCGCACCGCCACTTCCCAGCAAATTAGGGACACTGTTGCTCCTGGGGTATCGGCGAGGACCATTCGCAACCGTCTCCATGGAGCTGGGCTACGGTCCTGCACACCGGTAGGCCGTCTTCCGCTCACGCCCCAACATCGTGCAGCCCGCCTCCAGTGGTGTCGCGACAGGCGTGAATGGAGGGACGAATGGAGACGTGTCGACTTCAGCGATGAGAGTCGCTTCTGCCTTGGTGCCAATGATGGTCGTATGCGTGTTTGGCGCCGTGCGGGTGAGCGCCACAATCAGGACTGCATACGAGCGAGGCACACAGGGCCAACACCCGGCATCATGGTGTGGGGAGCGATCTCCTACACTAGCCGTACACCTCTGGTGATCGTCGAGGGGACACTGAATAGTGCACGGTACATCCAAACCGTCATCGAACCCATTGTTCTACCATTCCTAGACCGGCAAGGGAACTTGCTGTTCCAGCAGGACAATGCACGTCCGCATGTATCCCGTGCCACCCAACGTGCTCTAGAAGGTGTTAGTCAATTACCCTGGCCAGCAAGATCTCCGGATCTGTCCCCCATTGAGCATGTTTGGGACTGGATGAAGCGTCGTCTCACGCGGTCTGCACGTCCAGCACGAACGCTGGTCCAACTGAGGCGCCAGGTGGAAATGGCATGGCAAGCCGTTCCACAGGACTACATCCAGCATCTCTACGATCGTCTGCATGGGAGAATAGCAGCCTGCATTGCTGCGAAAGGTGTATATACACTGTACTAGTGCCGACATTGTGCATGCTCTGTTGCCTGTGTCTATGTGCCTGTGGTTCTGTCAGTGTGATCATGTGATGTATCTGACCCCAGGAATGTGTCAATAAAGTTTCCCCTTCCTGGGACAATGAATTCACGGTTTTCTTATTTCAATTTCCAGGAGTGTATTTTTTTTGTGACAGTACATATGAGAATGGATGAGAATCTTGGCTAGGGGCAGTGTGGCTTTAGACGGAATACGGCACCAGAGATGCAATAGGGCCCCTCCGAATCTTGGGAGAAAGGTTTATTGAAAAAGGAAGATACCTCTATATGTGCTTCATCGATCTAGAAAAAGCATTTGACAGTATGGTTTGGGACAAGCTGGCGACTAGGATGAGGGAAAAGAAAGTGGACTGGAAACCCAGTAGACTTATAAACTCATTATATCTTAATCAAAAAGTTTCAGTTAAAGTGAGAGGAGAAAGTACAGACTGGATCAGACTAGGAAAAGTAGTAAGACGAGGATGCTGTTTATCATCTACTCTTTTCAACTTCTACTTGGAAAATATGATTGACCAATACTCATTAGATGACAAAGGAGTAGAAATTGGAGGAAGAATAGTAGGGTGTTTGAGATTTGCTGATGACAAGGTCCTTCTAGCCACAGGGAAAAAAGAATTACAGGATTTGGTGGACACCATTGCAACTAACGGAACAAAAAATGGAATGAAAATTAACACAAATAAAACAAAAGTATTGGCACTACGAGGAAATACGGAAATAAAAATTATGCTGAATGGAGAAATACTAGAACAGGTGCAAAATTTTAAGTATCTTGGAAGCAGGATAGACACTGACTGGAAGTGCACCACAGAAATTAAAACAAGGATAGCAATGGCAAAAGAGGCGTTTTATAAGAAAAGGAGAATCGCCTGCAGCGGTCTGGACAGAGAACTCAGGAAGAGACTCATAAAATGTCTTGTATGGAGTGTTCTTCTATATGACGCTGAAACATGAACTATGAGGAAAAAAGACAGAGAAAGACTGGAGGCTTTTGAGATCTGGACATGACGGAAGATGGAAAGAATAAGTTGGATGGACAGAGTAAAAAATGTAATAATGAGAAGAAAAAGAAATTGGATTGAGCATATATTAAGAAAGAATGACGGACTGATAAAAACTGTTTTAGAAGGTTATGTAGAAGGGAAAAGGAAGCGAGGAAGGAAGAGATTCCAGATACTGGATAACATGATGGACGGTACAACATACAGCAGCCTTAAGAAGGAAGCAATGGATCGCAGAAAACGGAGAGGCAAATGACCTGCTAATAAATCAGATAACTGATGATGATGACATACGACAATCTCTTTCATGATAGGCTCTGGTGGGTTGGAAGAAGCATTGTATCTGGAGATAAAAATCGTTGTAATGTTTCTAGCTTGTAGTGTGCGTTTCCAAGTTACTGATCGAAATTGCGGTCCATTGTCGGAGATTACCTTCTGAATATTTTGTGGAAGCGTTAGAAACAGTTGTAACAGTGGCTTTTCTTAAAGGAGTGAAAGGGACAAATTTCAGAGTTAGTTCTGCAGCAACGAAAATATAACAGAAACATTTATTAGTTCGTGGAATGGTTACAAATAGGTCAATAGCTGCCATACGTCTCAACTTCATGTGTACAGTGGGGTACAGAGGGGTGATATGAGATATCGTAGAAGATTTAGCTTTTAGACAAATTTTGCAAGTCCCCAAGACTCGTCGAATACGCTTTTCCATGTTTGTGAAACAACAGTTCTGTCGTAAAAGCATTTGCGAGCACCATAATGGACGTAACTAAAATGTGTATACCGGATTAACTTACTGACAAGTTTTTCAGGTATGCAAAGAGGCCATTTATCGGCGTCAGAGCGCACGACGAAACAGAATATTATTGTGCACGGTGTAGTAATTTCTGATTGTCGTCTGGCTAGTGTCAAGCCACAGAAGTTTGTTCTCTTTCCAGATGTCGTGTTTGCTCTGCTCTTTGGCGATCTCTTTTAACGAGGCTGAAATTAAATTTTCAAAAGCTACCTGTTTAGTATAGAGATGGCTGAAATTAGTTTGACAAAAATTACCGACGATTTCCTGCTGGTTTCTGCACAGTGAGCGAGAAAGCTCATCTACTTCAGTATACTGGGTTCTTGCGATGTGGACAATCGTAAAATAAGATTCCTCAATATCAAGTTTCCATCGACTGAGTCTGTCATGTGTGAATTTAGTTGATAAAAGAAATTGAATTGCTCAGTGATCTGTATATATTGTTGTGTGTCTGCCATATAGAAAGTGACAAAATTTAGTGAAAGCCCAAAGGTTCATAATGTCCGAATTTTCGTGATAGAACTATTTCTTTCAACCGATTCGAAGAACCAACTAGCAAACGCGATGTTCTTCTTAACAGTTGTAACATTTTTCTCTATTTCATGAAATACATGGACATCAAGAGCTTTCTTGGAACTGTCTGTAGCAATCAAAAATTCTTTGTCGGATCGGGATGTGATAGAAGGAGAGTGTCAAGTAAAGCATTTTTTAAACTGAGAAACTCGGATTGTGCTTGGTCGCCCCATGACCAGATAGTATTTTTACCAGTAAGGTGACACAGTCTAGAGGTATCTAGCGCAGAGTGGTGTAAGAAAAGGCGATAAAAATTGATCAAATCGACAAAGCTGCGAAGTTGTTTTTTCGTAAACGGAATTGCAATGTCACGGATGGGTTGTAGTTTGTCGGGATCGGGCGTAATGCTGACAGCCGAAATTACGTGACCTAGACATTTAATGGAAGTCTTACCAAAATGAGATTTACTGACGTTCACGGTAACACCTTCTGTAAGAAAAGTTTGTAGTAGTATGCGAAGCAAGAAGGTTCAGCAATTGGAATGTCGTCAGTGTGGGTGGTGATACTGTCTTTTAATTCATTTGGAAGAATATCACTTATCGCACGGATCAAAGCAGCGGAGCTAATTGTTAAACCAAGAGGCAATTTAAAATATTGGTAGCAGTTACAGGAACAAAGGAAAGCAGTGTATTTTCGGCAATTAGGATGCAGTTGAATTTCCCAGAATTCAGGCCATTTCCGACCAATACTCCGACAGAAATGCATTTTGAAGCTCCTCGACGGAGTGATATTGCGTTGCTATTGGTCTCATACGCATCGAAGGTTCTCCCTCTAAAAAGCAGCAGATAAATTCGAGCTTGTGTGTCACTGGTCCGTTTGGTGGTAGCAAAAATGAAAATTGCTGCACTCAATCAAGGGGATGCACATCTGTGCGGTTATTTCTAAATACCTTTAAGTTCTTTACAGATAGAAAATGTTTATAGTCGAATCCTTCGTGTTGTAGATATTGAGGAGGTTCGGCGACGTAATAAAGTCGATTGTGAGATGCCTGGCTTGTATCAAAGCCACGCACTCTTTGTAGTCTGCTCATATTACTGTGAGGCTGAGAAGTAAGGGACTGTTGCTGCTGCTCGTTTATTCGAAACTGTTTACGCGGAGAAAATTTTCTAGTATAGTCTAGTTCCTGATGTAAACTGTTAACTTTCCTATGTAGCGAACTGTTACGTGCTCCAAGCTGGTTTAACCCTTAACCCGAAACATCGGTCTCTCAGACCCCTCGTTTATTTTAAATGTCGAGTGTGGCAGCACTGCAAAAAATCACAGCTTCACTTTACCAGTACCTTCGCCGCAATACTTGCCGCGTGTAAAACAGCAGTCAACAATCAGTTTTACTTCGTCAGTGAAGAAATAAAGAGTATTGTTTACAGGAGTGCGCGAACTTGTGTGTCTGAGATACCGCATGTTTGTAATTACGATATATTCTGCTATCAGTGGCTGTTATTTTGTAGCGTGTTTTTCTATGCGTGAATTTATCATTTTTCAGGTATAACAGGGATCGACTTTCTAAGAAGAGTAACATGTTGTTGTTGTTGTTGTTGTTGTCTTCAGTCCTGAGATTGGTTTGATGCAGCTCTCCATGCTACTCTATCCTGTGCAAGCTGCTTCATCTCCCAGTACCTACTGCAACCTACATCCTTTTGAATCTGCTTAGTGTACTCATCTCTCGGTCTCCCTCTACGATTTTTACCCTCCCCGCTACCCTCCAACGCTAAATTTGTGATACCTTGATGCCTCAAAACATGTCCTACCAACCGATCCCTTCTTCTAGTCAAGTGGTGCCACAAACTTCTCTTCTCCCCAATCCTATTCAATACCTCCTCATTAGTTACGTGATCTATCCACCTTATCTTCAGTATTCTTCTGTAGCACCACATTTCGAAAGCTTCTATTCTCTTCTTGTCCAAACTAGTAATCGTCCATGTTTCACTTCCATACATGGCTACACTCCAAACAAATACTTTCAGAAACGACTTCCTGATACATAAATCTATATTCGATGTTAACAAATTTCTCTTCTTCAGAAACGCTTTCCTTGCCATTGCCAGTCTACATTTTATATCCTCTGTACTTCGACCATCATCAGTTATTTTACTTCCTAAATAGCAAAACTCCTTTACTACTTGAAGTGTCTCATTTCCTAATCTAATTCCCTCAGCATCACCCGATTTAATTTGACTACATTCCATTATCCTCGTTTTGCTTTTGTTGATGTTCATCTTATATCCTCCTTTCAAGACACTGTCCATTCCGCTCAACTGCTCTTCCATGTCCTTTGTCGTCTCTGACAGAATTACAATGTCATCGGCGAACCTCGAAGTTTTTACTTCGTCTCCATGAATTTTAATACCTACTCCAAATTTTTCTTTTGTTTCCTTTACTGCTTGCTCAATATACAGATTGAATAACATTGGGGAGAGGCTACAACCCTGTCTCACTCCTTTCCCAACCACTGCTTCCCTTTCATGCCCCTCGACTTTTATGACTGCCATCTGGTTTCTGTACAAATTGTAAATAGCCTTTCGCTCCCTGTATTTTACCCCTGCCACCTTTAGAATTTGAAAAAGAGTATTCCAGTCAGCATTGTCAAAAGCTTTCTCTAAGTCTACAAATGCTAGAAACGTAGGTTTGCCTTTTCTTAATCTTATTTCTAAGATAAGCCGTAAGGTCAGTATTGCCTCACGTGTTCCAACATTTCGACGTAATCCAAACTGATCCTCCCCAAGGGCCGCATCTACCAGTTTTTCCATTCGTCTGTAAAGAATTCGCGTTAGTATTTTGCAGCTGTGACTTATTAAACTGATAGTTCGGTAATTTTCACATCTGTCAGCACCTGCTTTCTTTGGGATTGGAATTATTATATTCTTCTTGAAGTCTGAGGGTATTTCGCCTGTCTCATACATCTTGCTCACCAGCTGGTAGAGTTTTGTCATGACTGGCTCTCCCAAGGCCGTCAGTAGTTCTAATGGACTGTTGTCTACTCCGGGGGCCTTGTTTCGACTCAGGTCTTCAGTGCACTGTCAAACTCTTCACGCAGTATTGTATCTCCCATTTCGTCTTCATCTACATCCTCTTACATTTCCATAATATTGTCCTCAAGTACATCACCCTTGTATAAACCTTCTATATACTCCTTCCACCTTTATGCCTTCCCTTCTTTGCTTAGAACTAGGTTGCCATCTGAGCTCTTGATATTCATACATGTGGTTCTGTCCTCTCCAAAGGTCTCTTGAATTTTCCTGTAGGCAGTATCTATCTTACCCCTAGTGAGATAAGATTCTACATCCTTACATTTGTCCTCTAGCCATCCCTGTTTAGCCATTATGCACTTCCTGTCGATCTCATTTTTGAGACGTCTGTATTCCTTTTTGCCTGCTTCATTTGCTGCATTTTTATATTTTCTCCTTTCATCAATTAAATTCAATAATTCTTCTGTTACCCAAGGATTTCTAGCAGCCCTCGTCTCTTTACCTACTTGATCCTCTGCTGCCTTCACTACTACATCCCTCAGAGCTACCCATTCTTCTTCTACTGTATTTCTTTCCCCTATTCCTGTCAATTGTCCCCTTATGCTCTCCCTGAAACTCTGTACAACCTCTGGTTCTTTCAGTTTATCCAGGTCCCATCTCTTTAATTTCCCTTCTTTTTGCAGTTTCTTCAGTTTTAATCTACAGATCATAACCAATAGATTGTGGTCCGAGTCCACATCTGCCCCTGGAAATGTCTTACAACTTAAAACCTGGTTCCTAAATCTCTGTCTTACCATTATATAATCTATTTGATACCTTTTAGGATCTCCAGGGTTCTTCCACGTATACAACCTCCTTTCATGATTCTTAAACCAAGTGTTAGCTATGATTAAGTTGTGCTCCGTGCAAAATTCTACTAGGCGGCTTCCTCTTTCATTTCTTAGCCCCAATCCATATTCACCTACTATGTTTCCTTCTCTCCCTTTTCCTACACTCGAATTCCAGTCACCCATTACTATTAAATTTTCGTCTCCCTTCACTATCTGAACAATTTCTTTTATTTCATCGTACTTTTCTTCAATTTCTTCATCATCTGCAGAGCTAGTTGGCATATAAACTTGTATTACTGTAGTAGGTGTGGGCTTCGTATCTATCTTGGCCACAATAATGCGTTCACTATGCTGTTTGTAGTAGCTTACCCGCATTCCTATTTTACTATTCATTATTAAACCTACTCCTGCATTACCCCTATTTGATTTTGTGTTTATAACCCTGTACTCACCTGACCAGAAGTCTTGTTCCTCCTGCCACCGCACTTCACTAATTCCCACTATATCTAACTTTAACCTATCCATTTCCCTTTTTAAATTTTCTAACCTACCTGCCCGATTAAGGGATCTGACATTCCACGCTCTGATCCGTAAAACGCCAGTTTTCTTTCTCCTGATAACGACATCCTCCTGAGTAGTTCCCGCTCGGAGATCCGAATGGGGGACTATTTTACCTCCGGAATATTTTACCCAAGAGGATGCCATCATCATTTAATCATACAGTAAAGTTGCATGTCTTCGGGAAAAATTACGGCTGTACTTTCCCCTTGCTTTCAGCCGTTCGCAGTACCAGCACAGCAAGGCCATTTTGGTTAATGTTGCAAGGCCAGATCAGTCAATCATCCAGACTGTTGCCCCTGCAACTACTGAAAAGGCTGCTGCCCCTCTTCAGGAACCACACGTTTGTCTGGCCTCTCAACAGATACCCCTCCATTGTGGTTGCACCTACGGTACGGCCATCTGTATCGCTGAGGCACGCAAGCCTCCCCACCAACGGCAAGGTCCATGGTTCATGGGAGGAAGAGTAACATATCTGTAGCTAATCTAGGTTTGGAAGCTTGGGTGCAAGTGCACTTACGGGATTTAGATGAAGAGGAAAATGGGATCGATGACGACACACTTGACGATTCTGATGATGATCCAGATTTCATGATAGATGATAGTCAACATGAAACAGAGAGTGATACTAGTGAAGAAAATGTTTTATTGGAAGAACATCCTAGAGTGGCCTATACTACAGATAATACCTCACAGCAAACACAGTACTTTATGCTAAAAATAATTTCCAGTGGGAACGTTCTGAGCCTGTTATAACGAGCAGAACACCAGAACACAACATTCTGAAAGAAGGAGTGCCTGGCCTAACAGCCAAAAGTCGATTTTGGGAGAAAGTCCTACTAAATCTCAACTATGGGAGAATTTATTTGATGATGACATGATAGATGAAATAGTTTTACATACAAACTTGAAACTGAATACAATAAGGGCATCGTTGCAGGAAACAACTAATCCGTCCAATTACAGAGATACTGACAACGTTGAAATCAAAGCTTTCATAGACCTTCTAATGATATCAATATTGAAACTGTCTCATGAAGATATATTGTCTCTTTTCTAAAAGGATCTGATCCCGTCGTCCTATATTTGTGGTGACAATGTCCGCAGCTCGTGGTCTTGCGGTAGCGTTCTCGCTTCCCGAGCACGGGGTCCCGGGTTCGATTGCCGGCGGGGTCAGGGATTTTCTCTGCCTCGTGATGACTGGGTGTTGTGTGTTCTTCATCATCATTTCATCCTCACTGACGCGTAGTCACCGAAGTGACGTCAACTAAAAGAACTTGCAATATGGCGGCCGAACCTCCCCGCATGGGCCTCCTTGCCAACAATGCCATACGCTCATTATCATTATTATGTGGCGACAATGTCGGCAAAGACCTTTGAGATACTTCTAAGCAGTCTGAGACTTGACGATGAGTCAGACCGCGCAGCTGCAAAACCAAACATTTTTGAGAAATTCATTTTCGATTCTCAGTAATTACACTGTGTAAAAGGCAATGTTACAGTGGATGAAATGTTTGTACCATTCAGGGTAAAACCTCGTTTCCGTGGTTATATGCCTAGCAGACCAGCCAAGTACGGCATAAAAATTATGTGCCTGCAGACTCTGGAAGCGCTTACCTCTTCTATGCCTAGATATATTCAGGAAAGATAGTGATGGATGTAGCCTGACAGGAACCAATATAAGGAAGTAACAGAAACATTACCGCTGACAACTGATTTACATCTACAGAACTCATTCGTGAGCTGAGAAAGAGAGGACTAACATACGTAGGAACGATCAGAAAGAACAAATGCGAAATTCCTCATGAATTTTTGGCTGATAAAAGTAGGCAAGTTGGGTCAGCATTATATGGATTCTCTGAGAACACTACACTGGTTTTATTTATTCCTAAGAGAAACAAGGCAGTAATTCTTGTGTCTTCAGTGCATCATTCCATTGAAAATGATACTATAAAAAATAAGTCAGAAATTATTTGTTACTACAGTGCAAAGAAATCTAGAGTAGAGTTGCTCGACATGAAATGTGCCAATTTATCGTCAAACTGACGTACTAGGCGCTGGCCAATGGCAGTCTTTTAACACTTGTTAACATCAGTAACGTGAACAGTTTAGTTATGTATTTTTTCTACAGTGGAAACCACATGCTAACTCGTCTCAAATCCACCAAGAGTCTGGCCATGGAGCTGATAGAGCCACATCTAAGAAAACTCCTAGACATTCAAAATTTACCTAGAAGTATCAAGGAAATGATCCACAAAGTTGTGGGAGACACTCAGTAATCAAATGAAGGCATACCAAGTGATAGAATGGACAAACGGATAACATGTATGAAGTGCACTGCCTCCAAGGAGAGGAAAACGGCGTATAAGTGCATCAAATGTGGTCACCCGGTTTGTCTGGAATGCAGCAGAAAGATGTGTGTCGACAGTGCAAAAGAGATGTGATTTAATATTTAATTTCAGTTGATTATTAACTTTTTTACTTTTTCTGCGATATTTTATTTGCAGTTACGAATATTTATTATTTATGTTAAATTTATTTATTTATATTAAATATTTACTTATATTTACTTGATTTCTGTCAACTTACTTGGAGTTATAAGATATAGAATGAGAGACCACGTTTTCTGTGGCGCTCTGCAAGTGTTGCACACAGAATGGTCACTATTTTTCTCACGATTGTTGTCAATAATAGGAAAACCGTATATTTCAGTATCTTTAACTGTGAGATTACGCGCTGGAACCTTGACACTTGTGCGATGCATCCTAAATCAAATACAGAGCACGAATCAAAGACAAAAACTCAACGCTCAACTGAATGGAAAAAACAAGTTGGAACATAAGAATGCCGATGAACTGCGGAAAAATGTTATACAAGTCAGTAAACTGAGTTGCGGCAAACAGTCTAACTACTATTACCACTACAGAGTGGTTGAGAGAACAGAATATAAATATCTGATACTTTAATATCAGAAATTTCACAAAGCCAACGACTGGCTGAGCATTCGCCGGGTGTAACGCTCTGAAAAAAATGAAGTAACAAAAGTTAACGGTGACGTTGAATGAAATGTGATCTGTGGAATGGATATTGAACTCGAATGGTCGTGCAGCGTGTTATAAATGCAAGTGGTGTGCTTACTCTGTCCTATTGTTAACAAAACTTTACACCCATCGATTGGGCAATGCAACTCCCAATACCAATAAAGGAATTCAATCACTGCAAAATACATTCAACCCCTTACCCGTTAGGCACTGAATCATAAGGCCCTGTTCAAATCTAATAACTTTGGTCCCTGTGCACATAACAAATAAATTAAATGGCTTCACCTCTGAAGCAGCAACGGAGTAACGCGATATATTCTGGTCTCTCATAAAAAAATATGAATATGCTAACTACAGGCTCAGCAGTGTGCAATTCTGGCCTTAATACTTGAAATGCACATGAAATTAATTTGCCTGATAAAGTAGAACATTTAAGAAAACGCAGCTTCTTTAAAAAAATATGACCTGGACAGGGAGTCAGTACTGATTATGGTGAATTACTAACACTCAGCTTTTTTCGCAAAACTATATTGCAAGTTAAGTTTGGATTTTCAAAAGCATATGAAAATTTAACTTACCTTACTCACAATTAATTCACAACCAATGAGTTTTGAACAGCAAGTATTGTCTAACTTCATTAGTCCAACATAAATGCAGATCATCAAATTACACATAGCTCTGTTAACAAATCTTAAAAGCATTACAAAAATGAAATATCTAACTAGTCTTTTTCTCAAAACAGTTTACGTACATTCTGGAGTTACTCAACAATTACAAATTTATACTAACGCTCTGACAAAAACAGAAATCATAATTATTTAAATCATTACCTTATTTGCATGAAGACTTCTGCCCCATGTTCAACAATATTGACATATCTAAATTAATGTAACTCATGGTGGCTTCAGACAGCACACCACAAAAACTGTTGACTCCATCGTCTTTACCTCAGCCCAGCAACCTCTTTCTCCAAAAAAAAAAAAAGCAGTACAGTATGTTTGTTTCTGTGGTCGAGCACAGTTAGCGATCAACATCATCGAGCCTGAGAGAGACATTCATTGTTTATAGTACAATAGTTTCATTTTCACTTATTAACATTCTTATTCTGACGCCACATACAAGTGTGCCCCAGTACACTTCTTTCAATTTTTGAAAGTAGTAAAATAACATGTGGAAGGTTAAACCATCCTTTGCCGGTCGTGCACTATCTTGTACCTTGAAACTGAATGAAGTTTTTTACACCTAAAATAGGTTATCTGCAGTTTCGTTGATGTCTTATCAGTTCTACCTGCCTTGAAAACGAAAATTTGTGTTACTTGTCAACAGCTTCAGTTTCAACTTATATATAACTTTTAACCGGTTTTTGACAACACTTTTGCTTAATCTGATTTCATTTACTGATTATTGGTAGAGTAATTAGTAGGGTAATAATATAACAGATAACTAAATACAGTATTGACAAGATTATTCCCTATTGCGACAGAATATTTATTTCTGTGTACATCACCATATTGTACCTTGGAACATGTTTCTACCTTCGAGAAAACCAGAAATTTTCGTCGTAATTTTTGTAGTTCCTGCAGGACATAAAAAGGAAATACTATCATTTAAAAATGAAATAATAAATTAAACTAAATTTCCGTTACTGAACTGGCTCGAGGTGAATGTATGAGAAGTGTCCCACAGATAACGCACTCTCCCTTATAACCTTTTGAAGAGAACTTTTGTGGAATTTACAAAAGCAGGTTTGTAAAAATAGATAAACCACAAAATGAGAGTGTGTCGCTAGGTTTCTTCTTTCGCCTTCAGTCTCACGTAATAGCAGTGGACCTCAGAACATGTGAAAAAGAGGAAAAATCATAGGATGTAAGTTAATGACTACTGGAGATGCTATACAGATAAAGTCGAAACACGCTGGCGATAGACAGAATTGCAGAAAGAATAAGCCGCAAAAAGCAATGGTAACGGACAGTGTATTTGAGAGAAGCAAATTTTTCTCTTCCTCTTTCCATGGGAGCACTCAAAGAACAAGACACAGCCTATCTGTTCTTACTGCACACAGTATGAGGGAGATCAGATAGGTCATCCAAAATATATCTACTCACGTATACCTTCTCCTGCTGGTTGTAGTCGTCTTTAGCACACGGAAAGTGGAATCCGGGTGACAGCCAGTAGTAATGCAGATGGACTAGTATTTTTCATCTTACCACGTACGACGCTGATGTGGTCTTCCCTTTCTTAAATTACCATCCGTAGCAGTCCAGGACCTCCCGACACCTTACTAGCCGTAGACACCCAGGCTCTCTAAACCGGAGCTCCATGACGTCCTGCGGCAGATGGTCTCACCTTGTCCTCAAGTGACACCTGCACCTAACGTTTCACAATTAATGGAAACAAGACACCAATTCCGGATAACGGTGTTTATCGGAAGAATACAGCAATTATGTCCTAATCGTTACCACATGGGGATTCTTAAGTATTACAACGATCGAAATATAAAAATGATGGTAAGTTAATGGTGTACTCTAGGTAACACTAACTTTAAATAATTAAATGAGCGAATAAATTTAGATTTCAACTTAATTACTATCAGCAGCTAAGGAACAAACAAAAATTAAATTTGGTTAATGACTGACTTAACTTTTAAATCACGAAATAAATGGGACTGAATAATAATTCAGAAACTGAATAAAACGCACTCGTGTGAGCTTAGATGTTAAAGACACGTGTAATATGAACGAAATGTTGCTAATTTGGAATACACTGGTATTATTTACAGTAGCGAATACCGTAATAGGTAATGACCAGCTACACTTTATCGAAACTGGGCTGAATTATGTAACACACTGCAATGCTGCGTGCTTCAAAATTTGCAAAAACATGATGATAATTAAATACTCTTCCTTAATATTTACTTCTGAAATTAAGGTTGAAAATGGTTACATTTATAGCAAAAATCACTTGGCAATATTAATATTACAAGATTATAAGTACATGAATTTATTTGTAAAAGTAACATAAAATCATAAAATTACTTTGGCTCCAATAATATCAACATACTTTTCTCACTGAAGTATAACTTGCTTTTAAATAACTTTTGGTTTAACTCTTTCTCAGCGTAGGTTGTGTAACACTGTTTGATGAACTGTTATCACTACTGCCTTTGATTACAATAATTATTTGAATCAAATTTAACTGTAAAATATTAATTGGATTTAACTTCTATTAACTGTTTCTTTCACTTATAACTTAATCGGAAGTTTTGTTGAAAAGATGGGTTCCTGCTGATGGTTAATGACTTGGATCAATTAGCTTCATTCACTAAGTTTATATTTGACTACACAATACTATACTGTCAAAAAGAATCAGTTACTACGTTGGAAAGCCTTGTGCACAACTACTTGGCTTGACCTTACTTTCCAATGAATTGGTTGTAGTGCGATGTAATGAATTTTACTGTCTCCATGTCTGGCAACAGGTTCTTCTTGGTTAGCGAGCAGCTTAAATAAGTTTGGGCGACACAGTAATCTTATATTACTTTATACTCAAAGATTAAAGTATAAGAATGTACAATCAAAGACGGTACTCAAGTGCTCATTGGCACAGACTACTTATTATATGGCAAAAATAATTGATGAATGTGGTGAAAAGGCAAAAAGGGAGCAGGGGAAGGGTGGCATGGGGTGGGGGGAAGAGGAAGGTGAGTGGGGAACAGTTCTACTATTTACAGAAAGCATTTTCTATTATGTTGAGAAACATACTAATTCGCTGCTGCAACCTTAGCAGCGTAAGATAGTACGCATATTGTAAATCGTATAGACGTTCACCACCCACACACTACATTGACTCTTCTCTTACTACACCTCCAGCACCCCCCCCCCCTTCTATTTGTTCATTACATTCGCTACTTATTTTGGCCATAATCTGTAATAGTACCTACTTCTGTACTCTTTAAAGGGTCTGTACGTTCTTATGCTCTCAATTTTTGAGTATGAAGTAATATAATATTTAATTGTTCATAACTTCTATATGAACTTCTTAATGCTTGTTGTTACGACATGGCTAACCTAGAATCGTCCAATCATAGCTGTACATCTTTGATTTCTCAAGGAAATAGTTAATTGTATTACAAGATATGAAATATTAGTTCACTTTATTACGATAATGATGAAAAAAATTTACGTAACTTTATACAATTCATTGAGACACGCCTGTGCTGATTATTCCAACTGTCTTTAAATATTACAGCTTCACATGATGCACACATTTACCAAACTCTTCTCTCAATGTAAAAAATCCTCAGTGTTCAAGAATACAATTACATCTATGACTTGAGTAATACCCGAGCTCTAACTTGTTGATGTTGTCTTCTTGATTGGACGTCATGAGCAGGGCTGAGTCTTCCTCTCATCGGCTGTGTATCGGCCTCTGTGCGAGGGCGCTGCGGAGCTGGGAGCGAGGGTGTGGCTCTGCCGACGCTTTCCATCTGTGGGTGCGGATTGCAACAAGACATCGCTAACTTCTGTGGTATTGATGTAGGTTGCCATCTGTCGTATTGCACCCCAATCTGTGGATGATACGACACTTTTGTTTTTGTGTGGATGTATACGTTCGGAAAAATCTACACTACGGTGTCCAAAGTCATGGGGTACCGTGTAATACCGTATCAAACATTCTTCTACCCAGCGTTGTGAAGCAGCTCGACATGGCATGGACTCAACATGTCGCTGGAAGTCCCTTGCAGAAATATTGAGGCATACTCCCTCCATAACCATCCACAACTGCAGAAGAGTTGGCAGTGCAGGGTTTTGTACCCGAACTGACCACTCGATTATGTCTCACAAACGTTCCACGGGATTGATGTTAGGTGATCTGGTAGCCAATCATTCGCTCGAACTATCCAGAATGTTCTTCAAACCAGTCGCGAACAACTGTGACTCATTGACACGGAGCGATACTTTCCATAAAATTTCGACCGTAGTTTGGGAACATGAAGTCCATGAAATGCTGGAAATCGTCTCCAAGTAGCCGAACATAATATAAAGGCACATTTGAATGGCGTGCGTGAGTTTCCTCGGAAACGCGAAATCTTAATTAAATAATTAATCTCTGACAAATAAATAAAGCCTATGGCACAGAACTGCAGCGCTATGCCGCTGATAAAACAAAATACAATTACGACACTCTTATGTTTCATTAAGGAAAAGTAGGTCTTGTACAATAACTGGTGCGGGAAGCACGTATATTTTATTAACTGGCACACCGCCATATTTTATGTTATATAAGAACACTGCGAGTTGCAATTTCACTAGGCACTCGACTCTGTAAAGATTCTATATTTATGAAAGTAAATTGAATTATTTAACTGTAGGCTTATTCGTTGAATATATCTGATTTAACTAACTGTGTAAACATTTTTATGTTTAGTAGACAGTCACCTCTGTACGACGTATTGACATGTCTGGCAAATTATTCTAATATTGAAATTTTGATTCCGCACCTACCGTAGCAGTCTTTGGAAGCGAATTAAATACGAAGTCCGATTATTTGAGTTACATTTAACGGTCAGTTACGAATAATATTGCATTTACGAAAAAGCCATTGTCAAGCGTCTGATACCAAAATAATTAATCGTCCACGTTCCAGATAAGCAAATATTATTTACAACCAATCACTATCATACATATACAATAATCAATATTTTATTTTATTTATTTATTTTATATTGGCGACTGCGTGTCGGACTTGTTATTTTATCATTTGTTACGTTGTTCTCTTTGTTTCATGTGAAAAACCAACTTTCTGGACCTGGACGTGAATTTACGAGAAATAAAAAAATTCTGTAGTTATTTTCCAATTCTAAAATGTTGCTGGAAGACGCAATGAAGCTCCCAGCAAAATAAGGAAGACGCAACACCTTTGCATTGTCAGGCTTGGCCAGACGCGTAATTTAGTGTATTAGATCTTCAGTAGATTCTGTAGTATTTCTTTCGCGCGTAGAAGTTTTCAGTGATAAATTTCATTCTCAGTACTTTTCCTTAAACAATAACTTCTGCAACAATACCAATAGACGAGTGTACAATATGGCCGACTTCTGTACGATACGTTGTAACATTGCCAGCAGCCATTAAGAATAATCCGATATTCAGTTTACATTTTTAAATTAACAAACAGCCATTGTTGCTACGAGCGATTCATGTTCAACTGCATTTTATTTTAAAACTAGTGTCAAACTAAATTTTTTTGAAGCATATCTTACGAGTGGCATGGTCGTAATCAGAAAACAATACGAAAAGATGGAACAGCAAAGACATACTATTCAGACGTAATCCAACTCAGAAGCGAGGCAAATGTTAGAAAATGACTTTACGACAGCAACCGGTAGTGACGATTCATCAAATAATGACGCAAGTGTTAACGGAAATTTTGACAATAGGCCGTCCACCACGAAAATTTCAAAGTCTCAGTCAGAGCCCATGTTAATACATGACGTCACGTCTAATGACGCGGCGAGGGCAGAGACCTTGCAAACAGTAAACATTGCCAACATGTTACAAATGCTAATGAAACAAAACGCAGAAAATATGGCAACCTTAAAGACACAAAATGAACAGTTAAAGACACAAAATGACGAAATTAAATCTGATCTCATAGCAATCAAGACATGTAACGACACTTTATGTAAACGTGTGGAACTTATGGGCGCCACACTGACCAAACAGATGACTGAACTCAGTACGAAATTTTCCAAGCTTAATACGATACAAGAAAAGACTACAAATGACGTAGCACTTTTACAGACACAAGTAAAAAACTTTAATGTCACGTGTGAAGCTTTTACTGAACAAATTCAAACATATCCTTCCGTACAAGACAACCTTGGAAAACGAATTACTGACGTGCAGAATAAATTTGACTACGTTGAACAACACCTGACTGACAGATTACAATCTGATGCCACAGCTCATTTTCAAAATATTAATAAAGAACTTCATGATTGGGTAGAGAACAATGACAAACATTTTGATAGAGGCATACGTGAAAATTTACTAACAATTGTGCACGACTCCGTAGCGGAATACATCACTAATAACAAACAGCTGATTAGTGACGCAGTACAGTCTGTCACTGCACCAATGAAACAATTCTCGGATCAACCACAGTCTGAATGTAACGAAAATATCAGTCAAAATGTACAGTTCAGAAACCAATAAACATACGAGTATGACGCACACATACGGCACACGACAAACACACAATAACAAAACACACCATGACAACAACACATACCACGACGTGCAAACACAAGCTATTATCATGGTAAACCACAGCAGCATTATCGTAATTACTCGCCATCTGAACATTACATTAATTACAGTGGAAAAAGTCCATATTATAATGCAAAGGAAGAAGAAAGCTTAATAAAACACAGGCAATTTCAGACTTTTATCCGAGAAAAACGAACCATTCATCCGGTGATTTATCTTAAATCTTTTAGTAACGCATTTCCACGCACTTGGAGTGACCGGAAAAAGATTTCATATATTGTCGGTTACATCCAAAGCGATGCAGCTGTCTGGGCATAGAGTCAAGCTGACGTATGTACCACGTACAGTGAGTTTGAGCGCGCTTTTCTAAACAAATTCTGGTCGCAATAGATTCAGGAGCGACTCAGAAGACAAATTTTAGATCCTGAAACTTTTAACAGTAAAACTGGTAACTTACGCACATATTTTGAAAAATACTTGAAAATAGGACATTTTTTGGACGAACCAGTCGCAACACGTGAAATACTCCGTGCGTTGAAGGCCAAATTGCCTTTCAACATTATAGAAAAACTCTTACATATTCCGGATGACGATCCAGATTATTTTTTAACAGCTTTAGATTCGGTTGCCACGTAACTAGAAGATCAGCGCTTCGCGCGGCAAAACAGCAGCTACAATGTTTATATCAGTGGTATGCAAAACATGCAGGCTTCCCAACTCAATTCTGGCTCACCGACAGTTGGATACGCGATACAGGAAAAACAGCCAACTCACATGCCGTCTTAATACGGAAATCAAAATCAACACGCGTATTCCAATACAAACAGTTACAACAGTAATAACACTTCATTCGGCAATCCATACAAAAGGCACCGCGGTAATAACTACAACAACAACGGCAACAACGGATACAAATATAACAACAAAAACACTAACAGAAACAATAATATCTACGAGCCAAGACAGCATCAAGCCTGGACTCGTAGCGACCAATACTTTCATTCAAACACTGCTATACCACAGCAGCCACCAGCACAAAATTGGGGCATACCTTACGACCGACGGGTAAGTCATAATGCGCAACAGCTACAACAACCGCAAAAGTTTGGAGATCACAACAGGCAATATCCGAATGTGAATATAATAGAAGTGACACCTGATACACAACCTCAATCTGTGTCATTACCTAATACAAATGCTAATCCAACAAACTAGAAACAGTCACTTCTATGCCCCGGGTCGTGGCTGAAGAATTCTTGGGGGGCGACTTTAATGTTAATCAGTTATTTGACACCACCACAGAACAACAAAATATTCATATGCTTAATAATTGTAAACAAAAAGTACCTGTTTTATTTATAAGATACAACCACAACGAGAATATATCAGATGAACTTTTGCAAGGCAGTAAACAATGTCGTTCAAACACAAATGAAATTGCTTTAGCCTCTACTACTGGTGTAGTAGGTGGGATTCCAACTACTATTATCTTAGATGCAACTGTGAGCATTTTGTCTTTTAATTTCTATAAAAAGATGTGTGAATTGGGACCTGTGCCTGAGTCTCGTGCTCAAAATCGTAAAATAACTACTGCTCTAGGTAATAAGTCATTTAGGGTTAAGAAACAAGTTTTTTAAACATTAAAATAGGTAATGTAACCGTACAATAGCCATTCCTGGTTGCACAAAACCTTGTGACAAATTGCATATTAGGATTAGATATTATGAGCGAGAAGGACTGCATGATAGACTCCTCCAAAGGTAATTGTATTTTAAATGATAAAGGCAGTGTAATTATTATTGATTTGGACAGGAGAACTCTAAAGCATGACAAACACTGTACAGGGTACAAGGTTCAGTTAGCACTTGGCAATGATATTCACACTCATCTGACACAGAGCTAATGGACTTGAAAACAAGCTACAGCTCTCAGTCTATATGAACGTATGAAACTACAGGAAGTGTTATCCAAATATTTACAAGTTTTTACCAAACGATTAGGTTTTATCAGTATGTATGTCTAGAAGATTGAAGTCAAGGCTCACAAGATCTTCTACCACTGGACATAAAACGCACCGTTAACTCAACGACCTGCTGTGTGGCAAGAACTAAAACAAATGTTAAACTGGAAAATCATTGAACCATCCACCTCACCTTACTGTAGTCCTCTACTTGTCAAAAAACCAAATGGTAGGATTAGGCTAGTGTTAGACGCACGAGCAATTAATGAAATAATTTTACCGGTTCACGCAAAACCCGAAAATTTAGAAGAGAAATTACAGAAATTTCTAGATGGAAAATATTTTTCCGCTATAGATCTCGCTAATTCACTTTGGCAAGTAGGTATCACTCCTGATTCTCGGAAATATACTGCATTTATATTTGGGGGCGAACCTATCAGTTTTGTGTTCTACCCTTCGGATTGAATTTCAGTTCTGGAGTATTCATTACAGTCCTGAATACTGTGCTTGGCGATGATTTAGTTGAGACAGTTACACATTATGTAGATGATACACTGATAGCTACACAGACTTGGAATGAACACATTGACACACTTCAAAGAATTTTAGAAAAATTTGCGCAAGCTGGAGTAACAGCCAATCTTAGAAAATCAAAATTTGGTTGCACTGAGATAAAATATTTAGGACATATCATTAATTCACAGGGCATACATCCTGATTCCAGTAAATTAGATACTATCAGAAACTTTCCTAGCCCTCGAACAAAAAAGCAGTTAAAATCATTTCTTGGGTTATGTTCATTTTTCAGACGTTTTTTACCACAACCACTTTTGAACAGTAAACATCTGTTAAATCTGCTCAGAAAGAATCAAGTTTGGATCTGGTCGGAACAGTGCCAGAGTGACTTTAATACAGTTAAACGTTCTTTAGTGAATGCAAACATATTGAGCCATCCAGATTTTAATTTAGATTTTTGTATGACTTGTGACGCCTCATGTTCTGACTTGGGCTGTTGCCTATTTCAAGTTGTAAAGAATAAAGAAAAAGAACAAATAAGAATTATTGGATTCGCAAGTCGTACTCTAATTGAATGTGAGTGTACATACTACACTACTGAGTCAGAAACACTTTCCATAGTCTGGGCATTCAAGAAATTCAATTATTATTTATTTGACAAACATACAGTAATTTATACCGATCACCAGGCCCTGACATTTTTGTTAACTTGTAAACTTGTACATCCTAGACCACCACGATGGCCAGTTAGTCTTCAGAACATTTTTTTAAAAAATTAAGTACATAAAAGGTAAGGACAACACCATTGCCGACGCTTTGTCTAGACTTCCACAAGGTATGAATGAAACCAACAGTGACTTAGAAAACATAATTGACTACAGGATTCTCTTAATACAAGACAAGCAGTATCACCATTATTATATTGATATTTGCAGAAACATGGTTAAATTACAAAAATCTGATCCTCACTGGTATAAGATAATAACATCACTGGTAGAAAAACACAATCATCCTTTGACTAAGTATTACAAGTTACACAATGATGTATTATTTTATCGCCGACATCCAAAAGCTACTAACTGGTGTGTATGCATTCCCAAAGAGTGTGAACATAATTTGATTTGGCACACACACTTAGTTTGGGGTCATTATGGGACGAAAAAGTGATTGGCAAAGCTCAGCACATACTGTTATTTTAGCAATATGAGAAGAAAAATTTGCAGGGAACTGAAAACATGTGTTGTATGTCAAAAATCAAAACCTCAGAATTTATCAACAAAAAGAGATTTACATTCTATTTTACCGAGTAAACTCCTGGAAATTCTGTGTACTGACATAAGTGGACCGCATCCAGCAAGCTCTGGAGGTGTCAAATATATCTTAGCTTTTTACGATATATTTTCTAAACATATAAAACTTTATGCTTTAAAACCCGCCAATGCAAATGCTATAATACGCCGATTATCAAGTGATTACCTGACGCACGTTGGAAAACCCAAAGCAATTCTGTCAGATAATGCAGCATACTACACTGGGTACAAATGGAGAAATTTCTTGAAGGATAATAACATTAAAAGTATATTTATTTCAAAGTTTAGTCCACAATGTAACGCGACTGAGACACTTTTCCGAGAACTAAACCGATTCATGAGGACCTATATTTCATCAAAACATACTAATTGGGTGTCCTCCCTAAATATTTTCAAAGACGTACACAATAACTTAAATATTTACAATACAAATTACACACCAAACGAGATCATGTTCAATTGCAAACAGAACGATCAATGGATAGAACCATTACCTAAGTTGTCAGACAAGGAAATCACCCCTGTACAGAAAGTAAAAGAAGTATTGACTACACTGACACTTCACGCACAGATACGAAACAAACATTTTACAAACATAATAAAAAGAAAACATAAATTCAAGGCAGGAATGCTTGTTCTACTTCGTAATCATCATAAATCTGTAGCACTCGAGCGACTCAATGCTAAGTGGCGTCTGTTATATGAAGGACCTTATACTATTGTTAACATACCGCATCCTGGTGCGTATCTGTTACAACATGCTAGAACTAACAAAATTATTGGGCTATACGCACACCTAGATCTTAGAGTATTTCATGCTAAATAAGGTCAAAGTCATATCCACGAAAACATTGCTAAGCAACTCGCAAAACTCTATTTGCTACAACATAGATAATAAGTAGTATAGAAATTTTCATTTCAGCTGTACCAGTGACGCAGTTGAAGACAGAAGAACTTTTCTTTCAACGCCGCGGCACTACCAAGAAGATTGAATATTAAGGTAAAATTTATGATTACGTAGCAGTGAATGATATATTAATTTTTCACGGAGCATATGTGGCTGTAGGTACCACTGACTTGGTATGACACCTGACGAACAGACAGACGTCATCAGTGAAGTGATCTTTACTTCGAGAAATAGATTAGACGCACATCTCTCAGCAAGAAAAGCATCTACCAGTAGCCAAATCCACACAGACACTATACACAGACGATCAAAACAAGAGGAATCTAACAGTTTTCCTTTCCTTATTATTTTGAATATTTACTGAGTAGTGAAATCGCCTGGTCTTGCCTACTGATGTAATGAATGTTGTGTCTAACCTATCTTAATTTCAGATGACATCACAAAAAACATCGATAAAAACCCAGTAAAACCGTAAAAGAGAATGTAAATATCTGCAATTCATGTAATCAAATGTGACATAATGTAATAATTTATAGCTATGTAATGATGATGTAAACATGTTTATTTGTAACTGTGTTATGTTTATACTAAGAAAATATGTGACGTGTATATGTATGATTACTTATGTTTTTTAAAAAATGATGTACAATGTAACTGTTACTATGTGAAAATTTGAACGATAACGAGTGCCAAAATGTGAAAAACTTTTTTAAAAAATTGCATAGAGAACCACTGTTCACGGACATTAACGTACATTACTAAGTCTGTAACTACGCAGAAACCTATGTGAAGGAAACAATGATATTCATCATGCGTCGTACCTTTGTAAACGCGATGAACGATTTCTTTGATAAGTAACTAAGAACATTTAGCTGAGCTATATTTAACAAAAAACTGAAAATGTGAAGTGCATAACTGGTGCATTGTCTAGTGACATTACTACAGTATCTAACTTCGAGATGTTAATTGGATTGAATGGTCACAACATGCCTATCCAGAAAACAACACGACGAGTGGAAGAATTTTGGTTGGAACTTCAGCGAATGGAATGTTCTCGAAATGTGACGAACACACTTACCTGGACTGTCCAAGGATCGACGCCAGGTATGTGCCATCCGATGTTCTGCAACCAAGCTCCCACGGAATATCGAAAACGAACTGCATATGGGCCAATTACTCGACGGGTCACACCTGATCTGTAATAAACATTGCTAGTTGTCACAACGAACTGCATCACAACGACTATAATGGAAATAGGAAGTGGACGTGCTTATGTACCAATTACGTTGTTATACAGCGATGTTACTGTGATCAAACAACTTTACCACGACGACACTAACCTGTGAAACATTACTGTGCAGCAGATGAATATAAACTGTAATAACGACACGATGTGTATAGGTCAACACACTTGAAACAGAAATACATTTTTCTTTGAAGCATTTCAATGCAATACCATGTAACTAAGAACATTCAACAGTCTAAAGTTGTACTGTATTATAACAAATACTGTAATTTTAAAATTAAGTAACCTGTCATAGAATTTACTCTTAATATGTAATCTTGGTGGAATATTTTCTTTGTGCAACGACTAAGAAAAGCGCACGCACACGAACAATATGAACTGCATTACTGTGCCGCGTGAACTAAATTAGCGATATAACGGCAGTGCCGAAGTCACATAGACGCTTCTGCGCGTGCACGCACTCTATATTGCCAACATAAGAACATTCAAGGCGCACGCGCGTCATTGAAATTTGGTATATACACTCCTGGAAATTGAAATAAGAACACCGTGAATTCATTGTCCCAGGAAGGGGAAACTTTATTGACATATTCCTGGGGTCAGATACATCACATGATCACACTGACAGAACCACAGGCACATAGACACAGGCAACAGAGCATGCACAATGTCGGCACTAGTACAGTGTATATCCACCTTCCGCAGCAATGCAGGCTGCTATTCTCCCATGGAGACGATCGTAGAGATGCTGGATGTAGTCCTGTGGAACGGCTTGCCATGCCATTTCCACCTGGCGCCGCAGTTGGACCAGCGTTCGTGCTGGACGTGCAGACCGCGTGAGACGACGCTTCATCCAGTCCCAAACATGCTCAATGGAGGACAGATCCAGAGATCTTGCTGGCCAGGGTAGTTGACTTACACCTTATAGAGCACGTTGGGTGGCACGGGATACATGCGGACGTGCATTGTCCTGTTGGAACAGCAAGTTCCCTTGCCGGTCTAGGAATGGTAGAACGATGGGTTCGATGACGGTTTGGATGTACCGTGCACTATTCAGTGTCCCCTCGACGATCACCAGAGGTGTACGGCCAGTGTAGGAGATCGCTCCCCACACCATGATGCCGGGTGTTGGCCCTGTGTGCCTCGGTCGTATGCAGTCCTGATTGTGGCGCTCACCCGCACGGCGCCAAACACGCTTACGACCATCATTGGCACCAAGGCAGAAGCGACTCTCATCGCTGAAGACGACACGTCTCCATTCGTCGCTCCATTCACGCCTGTCGCGACACCACTGGAGGCGGGTTGCACGATGTTGGGCCGTGAGCGGAAGACGGCCTAACGGTGTGCGGGACCGTAGCCCAGCTTCATGGAGACGGTTGCGAATGGTCCTCGCCGATACCCCAGGAGCAACAGTGACCCTAATTTGCTGGGAAGTGGCGGTGCGGTCCCCTACGGCACTGCGTAGGATCCTACGGTCTTGGCGTGCATCCGTGCGTCGCTGCGGTCCGGTCCCAGGTCGACGAGCACGTGCACCTTCCGCCGACCACTGGCGACAACATCGATGTACTGTGGAGACCTCACGCCCCACGTGTTGAGCAATTCGGCGGTACGTCCACCCGGCCTCCCGCATGTCCACTATACGCCCTCGCTCAAAGTCCGTCAACTGCACATACGGTTCACGTCCACGCTGTCGCGGCATGCTACCAGTGTTAAAGACTGGGATGGAGCTCTGTATGCCACGGCAAACTGGCTGACACTGACGGCGGCGGTGTACAAATGCTGCGCAGCTAGCGCCATTCGACGGCCAACACCGCGGTTCCTGGTGTGTCGGCTGTGCCGTGCGTGTGATCATTGCTTGTACAGCCCTCTCGCAGTGTCCGGAGCAAGTATGGTGGGTCTGACATACCGGTGTCAATGTGTTCTTTTTTCCATTTCCAGGAGTGTACGTGCACATCGTCGTCGATGACTTTCATCACCTCATTGTACTTTATACATAAACTACAAGCCATTGCTACACCACGAATATGACGTGCTACAGATGCGAAAATTAACCGACAGGAAGAAGATGCTGTGATATGCAAATGATTACCTTTTCAGAGCATTCATACAAGGTTGGCGCCGGTGGCGACACCTATAACGTGCTGACATGAGGAATGTTTCCAACCGATTTCTCATACACAAACAGCAGTTGACCGTCGTTGCCTGGTGAAACATGTTCTGATGCCTCGTGTAAGAGGAGAAATGCGTACCATCACGTTTCCGACATTGATAAAGGTCGGATTGTTGCCTAATGCGATTGCGGTTTATCGTATCGCGACATTGCTGCTCACGTTGTTCGAGATCCAATGACTGTTAGCAGAATATGGAATCTATGGGTTCAGGAGGGTAATACGGAACGTCGTGTTGGATCCCAACGGCCTCCTATCACTAACAGTCGAGATGACAGGCATCTTATCCGCGTGGCTGTAACGGATCGTGCAGCAACGTCTCGATCCCTGGGTCAACAGGTGGGGACGTTTGCAAGACAACAACCATCTGTATGGACAGTTCGACAACTTTTTCAGCAGCATGGACTATCAGCTCGGAGACCATGGCTGCGGTTAGCCTTGACGCTGCATCACAGACAGGAGCACCTGCGATGGTGTGCTCAACGATGAACCTGGGTGCACGAATGGCCAAACGTAATTTTTTGGATGAATCCAGGTTCTGCTTACAGCATCATGATTATCGCATCCGTGTTTGTCGACATCGCTGTGAACTCACATCGGAAGTATGTATTCGGCATTGGCATACTGGCGTATCACCCGGCGTGATGGTATGGGGTGCCATTTCTTACACGTCTCGGTCATCTCTTGTTCGCATTGACGGCACTTTGAACAGTAGACGTTACATTTCAGATGTGTTACGAGCCGTGGCTCTACCCTTAATTCGATCCCTGCGAAACCCTGCATTTCAGCAGGATAATGCACGATCACATGTTGCAGATCTTGTACGGGCCCTTCTGGATACAGAAAATGTTCGACTGCTGCCCTGGCCAGCACATTCTCCAGATCTCTCACCAATTGAAAACGTGTGGTCAATGGTGGCCGTTCAACCGGCTCGTCACAATACGCCAGTCACTACTGTTGATGAACTGTGGTATCGTGTTGAAGCTGCATGGGCAACTGTACCTGCACACGCCATCCAAGCTCTGCTTGACTCAGTGGCCAGGCGTATCAAGGCCGCTCTTACGGCCAGAGGTGGTTATTCTGGGTACTGATTTCTCAGGATCTGTGCATCCAACTTACGGGAAATTGTTATCTCATGTCAGTTCTAGTATAATATTTTTGTCCAATGAATACCCGTTTATCATCTGCATTTCCTCTCGGTGTAGCATTTTTTTAATGGCCAGTTGTGTATATAAACTCTGGCTGATTTTGTGTGGTGTATCTGATTAGTCTGAGAATGGCCTAGAAAGTCTAAAGCGGGCTCCGAAGAACTGTAAAATAAATATTTTTATGGAACTTTAATACTGTTCGTTTCAGTTTTTAATATGTCTATGTTCCTGCGAGTAACTACTGAGTACTGTATAAAAGATTTCGAATTCGTTCAAGGGAACCTGAACTGATATTTCATGAAGGTTATGCTGTATCGATTGTATCCTGAACATCGTAGGGGTTTGGGCCAAACATCCACCTCAACCATCTGACGCCCCTGTGCCTGAGGAGAGATGTGGAGGCGGCCAGCTGCACGCAGACGGGGGATCCGGCAGCGTCTGTGCGTGGCCAGTAAGCAGCAGGCTGCAGGCGGCTAGCACAGGGCACGCGCCCGGTGTCGCCTGCGCAGCACGTCGCTTCCCGCTACTGCGGACCACCCGCAGCTCCACGGCGCAGGTGGCTGCGGCATCTTCTCGCCGCTGCTCGCCACCTACACAGTCTGCTGTCACGTCCACTACTTGTTGAGCTCTTCGTCTCCAGTTACTTGCCACATCTTTCTTCCCTAGGGTTTACTCCGTTTAATGCCCTTGTTTTCATGGCATCGCTATTTTACTTTCTTGTAACTTTGTGGCCAGATGCCCTCCCTTTCGCGACAGCCGTCAGAGTGAAATCTTTAAGGTCGGATGTCTGATGCCTGTAAACTTTGTTTCGGTTCCCAGATAGAGGTACTCAAGGTACCCTCCGCCACACCCCGTCAGGTGGCTTGCGGAGTATGGATGTAGATATAGATGGCCCTGACAAAGAGAAGACTATTTAAAAATACAGTGAGACTATACTTAATTCAATAGATAACAAGTTTCAGACCACTGAAATTTCCTGTGACCCGTCAAAAGCCTCTTACTGTGTCAATCACAACATTCTCTTAAGTAAATTGCAATATTATGTAGTCACTTTCAGTGCAGCAAAATGATTCGAGTCTTACCTAACTAATAGGAAACAGAGGAT
The DNA here is from genome assembly GCF_023897955.1 of Schistocerca gregaria. Lineage (NCBI taxonomy): Eukaryota > Metazoa > Arthropoda > Insecta > Orthoptera > Acrididae > Schistocerca > Schistocerca gregaria. The sequence goes on from NC_064926.1 coordinate 478,160,068, forward strand.
GTCGTTGCGAAATACCTGTGGAATAACCAATCCATCTTCGTCTGACTGGGAATTAATTACATGTAGTGTTCCTCAAGGTTTCATCTTGGGTCCGTTTCTTTTTCTTGTGTCCAGTAATTACCTTCTGTCTGTTACAATGCCACATGCTAATTTTTTTTTGCAAGTGACAGAAGCATTGCAATAAATAGAAAGTAAAGTACAGGTTTATATATGGCTGGTAATCAAATTTGCATTGACATTAATTAATGATTTAAAGTTAATTTACTGTCATTAAAGTTTGAAAAGACCTACTATATGTGGTGCCCGACCTTTAAGAGATTTCCTTCCAGCATGTGTATAACATATGAATATACAGAGATAGAATAGGTTGACAGAGTTAAATTTATGGGGTTAAAACTCGATAACAAATACAGTTGGATAGGCGCCTAAAAAAGTCGGTATTTGCAGTGCAAATGGTGTCAGATGTGGGGGACATAAACATAAAAAAACTTACAAACTTTGGTTACTTTCAGTCTATTATGCCATACGTGATCATATTCTCGGTTAACTCGTCAAACCAAGCAAACTTTTTTGGAGTGCAAAAACGTGTAAATTCAAGAGCATCATGTAGAAACATGATCAAAAAACTGCGTATTCTAATAATACATGTATTCCTTAATTGAATTTATTGCAAATAATATGTCTCTATTTCCAACCAATAGTTCAATACACAGTATAGTGCTCGGAATATGAACAATCTACATATAGACTTAAAATCAGTTACCTTGGTCCAAAAAGGGGCCAAGTATTTAGGAATAAAACATTTTCAACGAATTGCCAGCAACCATTAAAAACTTGGTTTCAAATAATGTACAGTTTAAACGGAGTTTGAAAGGCTTTTTGGTAGGCAACTTCTTCTACTCTATAGTTAATTATCTTAACAGGGATTGTTAGACCAGGTTAATTAAAACTGTCTGTTCGATTTCAATTTTGACTTTACTTGGTCACAACAGTCAAGATTATGTATTTTTTGCGTCATAAATTTGTTACAAGTTCATAACTATGTTTGATTCTGAGAATCTATTAGTTCTGTAAATATCAGCAACTGTAGCTCACTGTAATGTTTGCACATATCTTGACAATCTGTTGATAAATGATCAGCGAAGTAAGTATTTTATTCAAATTTTCTATGTTTGTTTCTGATGTATTCCATACCCACGAAAATCATCTCCTTTTTGTGACTATGGGATGAAAAGTGACTCAAATCGAATCTGTTCGTTATCATATTTTTGAACTGTTTGTGTGTGGTATTTTTTGAAGTGGACGTAGGGGAGGAGACCAGCAACTGTCTAAACGACCGGTGAAAACCGCCTCAAAATCATACTCAGGCTGACCGGTGCGCCAGACAAATCGAAGAGTTGAAATGTCAGACCCTCTAAGTGTCATTTTTTCACAAAATGTGCTTCGAGTGCTATTGCGTTCTAGGTACTCAGTTTCACTTCCATAGAGTTTTTGCAAGTACCAACCCATGGATAAAATGTTTAAAACACGGCACATGATCTCTTTCTCAAGCAGTGACTTTCTTTTGGAGTTCCAAGTCCCAAGTGTCAAGGTCTCCTCCATTTATTTGACCAACAGTTTTTGTGGTAAGTGGAGGGTATGTAGGCATTTTTTTTGTATAAATAAAACCTCTTTGCAATGTAAGGAGACAATCTGAGTTTCAAAAATAATAAGTGTCTGATATTCATCAATCTCCAATAATTTGGAAGAAAAAGGAAAATGGTGAGATATCTATATAACCAACAGAGAAAAAGACTATGACTGGCTTAACCCATGCTATACTTCACCTGAAACATTAACCACGTTTATCAGTTGCAAAACTCATGTTGACAGACAGGGAGTTCTGCAGTAAATTTTCAAGGAGATCAAGCCCACTCGCCATAATCGCTTTCGTCCAAATTTATTTTATAACCAGTTCTTGGCCATAAATGAAAGTGATGTAAGTGGGAGCTACAGATGACCCGCCTTTTAGAAAAAAACAGTAATTTTAGTGCGGGTCGAGCGAGGCATGAATCATTTATGTTAGCGTGCGTTCAGAGCAGCGGTTGGCGCAGTGGAAAGAATACAGAACGGCAATGCGAGGGTTGTGAGTTGCTGGAGTACTGGCTACTTTTCATGTTTTACTGTCCCTGTTAACACCTACACACAAAATTAATATCACACTAGACTAATTTGAGTTCACTCTGTCAAATTATCACTTAAAATTCCGCTTTACAAATCATTTTGTTTTTAAAGGAAACATACTGACGCATTCCGTCGCCACAGAGCTTCGCATGGAGTGTTTTTTTGTGCTGACGCCAGCAACACGCTGCAAAAACAAAACTGAAAATATCTCCCGAAACACCGGAGAAAATGAGACTGGCGTCTCTTAGAAGGGACATCACGTGTAGGGCTACGAAGAGGAAATCATTGATGACAATGTTTCATGAATGTTCTTAAAATTGATTGCAATGTTGTACTTGTCCCCGGCATAATAGTTTAGAAAAGTGCAGTACATCTATATCTATATCTATATCTACATCCGCACTCTGAAGCCACTGTGAAGGCAGAGGGTATTTGCCATTGTACGAGTACCTTTCACGTAAGAAGCACGGAAAGAATGATTGCTTAAATGACCTTGTGGGTTTCTGAGGCTTGTTCGAGATATAAACCGCTGTGTTAACAAGACTGCAAGCAGTAAATTAAAGATATTTACTTTTTATTTCGTGCATGAGGTACGCAAAAAATTACAAATTAAAAAAATTCATTCATTTTAGATGCACAACAAGTATTTGGATACTTAGAGCTTTTTCTTTTAACAGTTCCTGTGGTCATATTCTCCTGCTAATATCTATTAAAACTGTATCCACAAAAAATTTAAAATATGGCACGAACGTAATTTGATGACGAAGAATTTCTGAGAAAAGCGATTGTGTCAACATGGACAGAAGGTTTAAAATCAGAAACAATGGCTTATTTACAAAAACATGCACAGGAAATTGAAAAAAAAAACACACACACACACAGAGAATGCTGTGTTACACTAAGCATCCTCCTAAACAGCGGTCATACCTCATCCGATTCTCTTAGGAAGCATTTCGTAGTCGATTTAATCAATGCTTCCAGCGCAAATAATTTGCTCCTTTCTTTCAATAAATTGTCGAAATATATAATTCAGGAGACTGGAGTGTCTTCAAGTTCTGGGGTGTTGTCCAGGAACCACATTTTAGTATTTGTGGCTGTACTCTTAGGCAGAGTTGTTTTCATCTACATCTATGCCCTGCATCTATGCCACCATATACATGTATTATGTATTGTATATAATTTTCATTAATAACTAATGGTTCTAATGGCTCTGAGCACTGTGGGACCTAACATCTGAGGTCATCAGTCCCCTAAAACTTAGAACTACTTAAACCTAATTAACCTAAGGACGGCACACACATCCACGCCCGAGGCAGGATTCGAACCTGCGACCGTAGAGGTGGTGCGGTTCCAGACTGAAGCGCCTAGAACCTCTCGGCCACTCCGGCCGACCATTAATAGCTCAATAACCTTTGGTATTGTGGTTTCTTTCACTTGATGACATACAGCAAAACGGTTCTGCTCATCTGTGAACGAGTTATTTTACTAAGTCTTTACGATTTTCGAATATAAAGCATAGCGTGAAATCATAGGCTAATTCAATGGAAAATCAAATACAACAACGTTCAATGAAAAGCGTCAATATCAGAATACTATCGAAACTGAGTATAGTTATGTGTTATTTCTTTTTGTAAATAATCTACTGTTTATATATTAGCATGGAGGAGGTGCTCCGGTAGATTAACTGAAATGGCCGCTATTTAGAGCCAATGGTAGGTGTTCGTTTGGCAAGCGCAACAGTGTTTAAGGGCGCTATAGCCGGACATAATCAATACATGGCTTAATCTGTTACCCACACTCTTAGTTATTATATTAAAAGTGTACTGATTTATGCACCAGATCAAGAGAGAGAAATGTAATTATACATATCTCAAGCATCTTTTCGAGTTTCTCGACAATTTGGTTATTTGTTTCGAGACTCCAGCGAAAGAAATTCCCGTCCCTGCCAGTCAGTCATCAGGTAAATGAACTTCATCAGCACACTATGACCCATGTGTTGTCCTTTCCACAAAACGGGTACCTCACGGAGAAACGAATCTATTGGAGATGAAGGAAATACTGACCAATCGAAGCACGACAGTAGAATTTCAATACCTAAATCCGGGATAAAGGAAAATTATTGACTACTGCAGGTCGGAAACAGAAGTTAACGTTCAACGAACAGAGCCCGTTTAATCATAATAGCGATATGTACTTAAATTTTTATTGTGATAGGTCGTTTATACACTCCTGGAAATGGAAAAAAGAATACATTGACACCGGTGTGTCAGACCCACCATACTTGCTCCGGACACTGCGAGAGGGCTGTACAAGCAATGATCACACGCACGGCACAGCGGACACACCAGGAACCGCGGTGTTGGCCGTCGAATGGCGCTAGCTGCGCAGCATTTGTGCACCGCCGCCGTCAGTGTCAGCCAGTTACATACGGAACTCCATCGCAGTCTTTAACACTGGTAGCATGCCGCGACAGCGTGGACGTGAACCGTATATGCAGTTGACGGACTTTGAGCGAGGGCGTATAGTGGGCATGCGGGAGGCCGGGTGGACGTACCGCCGAATTGCTCAACACGTGGGGCGTGAGGTCTCCATAGTGCATCGATGTTGTCGCCAGTGGTCGGCGGAAAGTGCACGTGCCCGTCGACCTGGGACCGGACCGCAGCGACGCACGGATGCACGCCAAGACCGTAGGATCCTACGCAGTGCCGTAGGGGACCGCACCGCCACTTCCCAGCAAATTAGGGACACTGTTGCTCCTGGGGTATCGGCGAGGACCATTCGCAACCGTCTCCATGAAGCTGGGCTACGGTCCCGCACACCGTTAGGCCGTCTTCCGCTCACGCCCCAACATCGTGCAGCCCGCCTCCAGTGGTGTCGCGACAGGCGTGAATGGAGGGACGAATGGAGATGTGTCGTCTTCAGCGATGAGAGTCGCTTCTGCCTTGGTGCCAATGATGGTCGTATGCGTGTTTGGCGCCGTGCAGGTGAGCGCCACAATCAGGACTGCATACGACCGAGGCACACAGGGCCAACACCCGGCATCATGGTGTGGGGAGCGATCTCCTACACTGGCCGTACACCTCTAGTGATCGTCGAGGGGACACTGAATAGTGCACGGTACATCCAAACCGTCATCGAACCCATCGCTCTACCATTCCTAGACCGGCAAGGGAACTTGCTGTTCCAACAGGACAATGCACGTCCGCATGTATCAGCACGAACGCTGGTCCAACTGAGGCGCCAGGTGGAAATGGCATGGCAAGCCGTTCCACAGGACTACATCCAGCATCTCTACGATCGTCTCCATGGGAGAATATCAGCCTGCATTGCTGCGAAAGGTGGATATACACTGTACTAGTGCCGACATTGTGCATGCTCTGTTGCCTGTGTCTATGTGCCTGTGGTTCTGTCAGTGTGATCATGTGATGTATCTGACCCCAGGAATGTGTCAATAAGGTTTCCCCTTCCTGGGACAATGAATTCACGGTGTTCTTATTTCAATTTCCAGGAGTGTTTCTGTCGGTTTGGATGTTAACTGAGAGTGCTTCATTTTGAAAGTCGAGATATTGAAGCGGGGCAGAAATGGTGCAAGGGGTTTTGCCTACAGCGGCTGCAGAACCACAACTGAGCTACTGCATGTAGAGTCTTCGGAAGTAAACGACTAATGCGGTACACTTTAATTGTGCCGTCTATGGACAAATTAAGCTGGATCAATACAGGTGGCGCTATTACCTCACAATATCATATATTTTAAATACCTTTATATTATAGAATCCTTTTACTGTAAC